>NC_060147.1:78514326-78826576 GCF_021461385.2 Schistocerca piceifrons | reverse complement strand
CAGTGGTTGGGAAGGGAGTTAGACAGGGTTGTAGCCTATCCCCAATGTTAATCTGTATATTGAGCAAGCAATAAAGGAAACAAAAGAAAAATTCGGAGTAGGTATTAAAATCCCTAGAGAAGAAATAAAAACTTTGAGGTTCGCCGATGACATTGTAATTCTGTCAGAAACAGCAAAAGATTTGGAAGAGCAGTTGAATGGAATGGATAGTGTCTTGAAAGGAGGGTATAAGATGAACATCAACAGAAGCAAAACAAGGATAATGGAACGTAGTGGAATTAAGTCGGGTGATGCTGAGGGAAATAGATTAGGAAATGAGACACTTATAGTAGTAAAGGAGTTCTGCTATTTTTGGAGCAAAATAACTGATGATGGTCGAAGTAGAGAGGATATAAAAGGTAGACTGGCAATGGCAAGGAACATCGGGTATTGATTTAAGTGTCAGGAAGTCGTTTCTGAAAGTATTTGTATGGAGTGTAGCCATGTATGGAAGTGAAACGTGGACGATAAATAGTTTGGACAAGAAGAGAATACAAGCTTTCGAAATATGGTGCTACAGAAGAATGCTGAAGATTAGATGGGTAGATCACATAACTAATGAGGAGGTAATGAATAGAATTGGGGAGAAGAGACGTTTGTGGCACAACTTAACAAGAAGAAGGGATCGGTTGGTAGGACATGTTCTGAGGCATCAGGGGATCACCAATTTAGTACTGGAGGGCAGCGTGGAGGGTAAAAATCGTGGAGGGAGACCAAGAGATGAATACACTAAACAGATTCAGAAGGATGTAGGCTGCAGTAAGTACTAGGAGATGAAGAAGCTTGCACAGGGTATAGTAGCATGGAGAGTTGCATCAAACCAGTCGCAGGACTGAAGACAACAACAAAAACAACAACAACAACCACAGATGTCGAAGTTTCTTCTCATTCTGGTATTGGAGAATGTCGGAGGCGATAGTGAACGCATATCAAGCCGGGTTATCCGTCATCTGCGACATGCAGATACGCCGGGGACGGCCCCTACATGGAGATTCGCCATCTAGCAAGCGATTTCCATGCCGGCCCTTGTCGCCGTTTCCGGCGCTGGGATCGCCGGCAGGGCCAGCCGCGTGGGAGCGCCTCCGTCAGCCCGCGCTGCTGAATAATTCAGGCGGGTCCGCCGCCTCTGTCTGCATCGCCAACGACATCCCGCAGGCCGAGAGATGCCAGCGAAGTGCGTCTGCGCGACAGCGCCGCTTCGGCTTCACTTATGTGCTGGAATGGCAACTTTCCAGCAAAACACTACTCCCCACATCCATCCACTTCATCTCCCGTAACAATCTGCACGAATGAAGGCTACTCTGGAAACGTTCTGCATAAGAGCGTCAGTTTTTCATTGAACCCTTTACACTATCTACATCTACATAATTACTCTGCAATTCTCATTTAAGTGCTTGGCAGAGGGTTCATCGAACCACAATCATACTATCTCCCCACCATTCCACTCCCGAACAGCGCGCGGGAGAAACGAACACCTAAACCTTTCTGTTCGAGCTCTGATTTCTCTTATTTTAATGATCATTCCTACCTATGTACGTTGGGCTCAACAAAATATTTTCGCATTCGGAAGAGAAAGTTGGTGACTGAAATTTCGTAAATAGATCTCGCCGCGACGAAAAACGTCTTTGCTTTAATGACTTCCATCCCAACTCGCGTATCCTATCTGCCACACTCTCCCCCCTATTACGTGATAACACAAAACGAGCTGCCCTTTTTGCACCCTTTCGATGTCCTCCGTCAATCCCACCTGGTAAGGATCCCACACCGCGCAGCAATATTCTAACAGAGGACGAACGAGTGTAGTGTAAGCTGTCTCTTTAGTGGACTTGTTGCATCTTCTATGTGTCCTGCCAATGAAACGCAACCTTTGGCTCGCCTTCCCCATAATATTATCTATGTGGTCTTTCCAACTGAAGTTCTTCGTAATTTTAACACCCAGGTACTTAGTTGAATTGACAGCCTTGAGAATTGTACTATTTATCGAGTAATCGAATTCCAACGGATTTCTTTTGGAACTCATGTGGATCACCTCAAACTTTTCGTTATTTAGCGTCAACTGCCACCTGCCACACCATACAGCAATCATTTCTAAATCGCTTTGCAACTAATACTGGTCTTCGGATGACCTTACTAGACGGTGAATTACAGCATCATCTGCGAACAACCTAAGAGAACTGCTCAGATTGTCACCCAGGTCATTTATATATATCAGAAACAGCAGAGGTCCCAGGACGCTTGCCTGGGGAACACCTGATATCACTTCAGTTTTACTCGATGATTTGCCGTCTATTACTACGAACTGCGACCTCCCTGATAGGAAATCACGAATCCAGTCGCACAACTGAGACGATACCCCATAGGCCCGCAGCTTGATCAGAAGTCGCTTGTGAAGAACGGTGTCAAAAGCTTTCCGGAAATCTAGAAATACGGAATCAACTTGAAATCCCCTGTCGATAGCGGCGAGTAAAGAGCTAGCTGTGTTGCACAAGAACGATGTTTTCTGAAACCATGCTGATTACGTATCAATAGATCGTTCCCTTCGAGGTGATTCATAATGTTTGAATACAGTATGTGTTCCAAAACCCTACTGCAAACCGACGTCAATGATATAGGTCTGTAGTTCGATGGGTTACTCCTACTACCCTTCTTAAACACTGGTGTGACCTGCGCAATTTTCCAATCTGTAGGTACAGATCTATCGGTGAGCTAGCGGTTGTATATGATTGCTAAGTAGGGAGCTATTGTATCAGCGTAATCTGAAAGGAACCTAATCGGTATACAATCTGGACCTGAAGACTTGCCCGTATCAAGCGATTTGAGTTGCTTCGCAACCCCTGAGGTATCTACTTCTAAGAAACTCATGCTAGCAGCTGTTCGGGTTTCAAATTCTGGAATAGTCCATTCGTCTTTCTTGCTGAAGGAATTTCGGAAAACTGCGTTCAATAATGTAACACGCTAATGGGTGGAGATCCAGACATACGAAAACCGTACATATCTAAGAGGGTCACTCCAAAAGATATGCACACTAGTTTTTTTTAAATCCATCTTTTATCCTACATGTTTGAAAGTTTAACAGTGTGTAGATACATCCTTTAGGAACAGTTCATTTCTCCACATAATTTCCATACCTCTCAACTGCCTTACGCCATCTTGGAACCAGCGCCTGTATACCCGCACGGTAAAATTCTGGACCAACCTGTTGGAGCCACTGTTTGGCAGCGTGCACAAGGGAGTCATCATCTTCAAACCTTGTGTCCACGAAGAGTGTCTTTCAGTTTCACAAAGATGTGATAGTCACATGGAGCCAGGTTAGGACTGTAAGGCGGGTGTTTCAGTGTTGTCCGTCAGAGTTTTGTGATCGCTTCCACGGGTTTTTGACTGACATGTGGCCGTGCAACATCAAAACATCCTGCTTTTACCGATGTGGTCGAACACGACTAAGTCGAGCTTGAAGTTTCTTCAGTGTTGTCACATATGCATCAGAATTTATGGTGGTTCCACTTGGCATGATGTCCACAAGCAATAGTCCTTCGGAATCGAAAAAACACCGTAGCCATAACTTTTCCAGCAGCAGGTGTGGTTTTGGATTTTTTTTCTTGGGTGAATTTGCATGATGCCAGTCCATTGATTGCCTCTTCGTCTCTGGTGAAAAATGATGGAGCCATATTCCATCACCTGTCACAATTCTTGCAAGAAATACATCTCCACCATTCTCGTACTGTCCCATAAGTTCGCTGCATGTCGTTTGCTTGTTTATTTGTGAGCCACTGTCAACATCCTGGGAACCCACCTGGCACAAACCTTTTTTTGCGCCAACACTTTCAGTATTCTGCAAACACTTCCTTCCCCTATCACAACGTAGCGTGACAATTCGTTCACTGTTATGCGTCTGTCAGCAGTCAGCAATTCGGTAACTCTCTGCACATTGTCTGGAGTGTGTGCAGTACGAGGCCTGCCGCTGCGATATTGCCGTGCCCGCTTTCATCACGTAACCCGCTTGCCCACCGACTAACTGTACTGCGATCGACAGCAGTATCTCCATACACCTTTTTCAACCTCGTGTGGATGTTTCCCACCGTCTCGTTTTCACAGCGCAGGAATTCTATGACAGCACGTTGCTTCTGACGAGCGTCAAGTGTAGCAGCCATCTTGAAGACATGCTGTGACGGCGCCACTCACGGGAACAGTTTGAATTAAGTTTGAAAACAAGCGGAAAGGATGTATCTACACACTGTAAAACCTTCACACATGCAGAATGGAAACTGTATTTTTACAAAAATAGTGTGCATTTCTTTTGGAGTGACCCTCGTACATGTGCATATGTATGTATTTATCCCGTCTCCTCTTACACCAACTGGACCAATTTCAACCAAAGTTTGTACAAGTACCACTTACAGTGTGGAAATCATCGCTGTGAAAAACCACCTAGTTGTCAAAGCACTGCACCCCACGACCGAAGAATATCATACTTTAATCAGAAGAAGTAGAAAAATTGAGCCGATCAGAGCAAACCTAAAGTTTACTTGGCCCTTGACCCAGGTTTCCATATTTATAAAAGTGTTTTCTTTAGCAGGAGTGGGCCTTGTTACATCACATGGCTGTAAAATACATTAGCTAAAGCCGAGTAAATTGATATAAAAACCCGAAACATCACATGCCCTGGCTTAAGACAGCAGACATTACATTCAGCGAATGTCTGAATAAATGCACAGACTGGTAAAGACTTTTGTCTACATAAAATTATGACAGGACTCCAAACAGTAAAATATTTGCTTAAGTATTCACCGTAGTGGATACTTATGTTAGCTATTGTCTTATGCCATAGCATGTGATGTTTCTGGGTTTCGTATCAGTTTTATATACGACAAGAGCCACTCAGCCTTAGCTAACGTAATTTACTTCCATGTGATGTAACTAAGTCCACTCCTCTTGCGGAAGATATTTTTATAAATATCGAAACATAGGTCAAGGACTAAAAAACCTTTGGTTTGTAAATGATTGGCTGAGTTTTTCAACCTCTTCAAATTTATACAGCTGCTGAATCGCAGCCATGTTTAAGACTTGAGAATGAGGACACTTAGAGACTTGTAGTATACCTTGCACCTAATTTCAAACCTTTACGCAACTAGTAGTCGCTGACGACCCCCACAAAATCATGAATTTCATGACTTCTTTACTACTAACTCTCCTCAACACATTTATCAGACAGTAACCACATACGCCGCTCAATGTACCTACCCAGAATTGGGTCATCGTACGACACAGTTCAGATGATATGACATCATAAACATTGAGACGCGTGAAAACTAAACTGCAGGACGAAATTCGCTAGATATACGAGTGAAATGTGTGTACAGATCTGTGAAATATGTTACATATAAACACAAGAAAAAAGTTTATCACCTCGGTTCCGGGATTTCCGGAATCTGTGCAGAAAATTGGAATAAAGATCAACATGAACATCATTTCCGCCGTTTTTATTGCTCATGAAAACCACACATTGCATGTTCAACCACCATACAGCGAGACGTTCAGAGGTGGTGGTCCAGATTGGTGCACACGCCGTGACCTCTAATACCCAGTAGAACGTCCTCTCGTCGTGGCATACTATCCACAAGTTCATCAAGGCACTGTTGGTACAGATTGTCCCACTCCTCAACGGCGATTCGGCGTAGATCCCCGAGAGTGGTTGGTGGGTCACGTCTTCCATTAACAGCCCTTTTCAATCTATCCCAGGCATGTTCGATAGGGGTCATGTCTGGAGATCATGCTGACCACTCTAGTCGAGCGATGTCGTTATCCTGAAGGAAGTCATTCACAGGATGTGCACGATGTGGGCGCGAATTGTCGTCCATGAAGACGAATGCCTCGCCAATATGGTGCGTATGTGGTTGCACTATCAGTCGGAGGATGGCATTCACGTATTGTACAGCCATTATGGCGCTTTCCATGACCACCAGCAGCGTACGTCGACTCACATAATGCCACCCCAAAACAGCAGGGAACCTCCACCTTACTGCACTCGCTAGACAGTGTGTCTAAGGCGTTCAGTCTGACCGGGTTGCCTCCAAACATGTCTCCGATGATTGTCTGGTTGAAGGCATATGCGACACTTGTTGGGCCCATCTGTACCGCGCTGCAAGGTGTTGTGGTTGCATAAAGATGGACCTAGAAATGGACGTCGGGAGTGAAGCTGTGCATCATGCAGCAGCCTATTACTAACATTTTGAGTCGTAACATGACGTCCTGTGGCTGCACGAAAAGCATTATTCAACATGGTGGCGCTGCTGTCAGGGTTCCACCGAGCCATAATCTGCAGTTAGTGGTCATCCACCGCAGTAGTAGCCCTTGGGCGGCCTGTGCGAGATATGTCATCGACAGTTCCTGTCTCTCTGTACCTCAAATGGTTCAAATGGCTCTGAGCACTATGGGACTCAACATCTGAGGTCATCAGTCCCCCTAGAACTTGGAACTACTTAAACCTAACTAACCTAAGGACATCACACACATCCATGCCCGAGGCAGGATTCGAACCTGCGACCATAGCGGTCGCGCGGTTCCAGACTAAAGCGCCTAGAACCGCTCGGCCACTGCGGCCGGCTCTCTGTACCTCCCACATGTCCGATCACCACCACATCGGTTCACTCCGAAACGCCTGGGCGCTTCGCTTGTTGACAGCCCTAACAATGCGGGTGCGATCGAACCGTGGTATTGGCCGTCTAGGCATGGTTGAACTACGGACAACACGATCTGTGTACCTCCTTCCTGGTGGAATGACTGCAACTGTGCGGCTGTAGGACCCCCTCCTTCTAGTAGGCGCGGCTCATGCATGGTTGTTTACATATTTGGGCGGGTTTAGTGACATCTCAGAACAGTAAAAGGGACTGTGTCTGTGATACAATATCCACAGGCAACAGCTATCTTCAGGAGTTCTGGGAACCAGGGTGATTAAAATCTTTCTTCATGTGTGTGTGTGTGTGTGTGTGTGTGTGTGTGTGTGCGCGCGCGCGCGCGCGCGCGCGCGCGCGCGTATGCAGGCGAAGTTGCAGATGGAAGACCACTACTAGCTGAAAACGTAATCGCTAGATACTGTTAAGTTGTATGTGGAGGGCTGTTGGTGCAGAAAAGGTATCTCTTTTTACAGTGTCTCGGCGACAGGGTTTGTGGATATGTGTTGGTGACAAGTAGGAGTTTTTGTTGTGATGTAGATTTGGGTTTATAAATTAGTATGCCACCAAAACCTCTTCCAGTTAGAAAGGCAAGCTGAAATTACCGACACTCTTGACTCTTGCTTTACTGTTTCCTGCGTGTTTAACTAAACTCGCTTATACACAAAATTCTTTCCTGGGCAACATGTAAGTGCCGGTTTTAGTAGTAAACTCACTTGAGGGGGTCTAGAAAAATTAGTACAGAATTTTGGAAACAACTGATGTACATGGAATATATCTGATGGATCTTATTAACATAGTCAAATTCAGAGAAGGCGTGATGGAAAATACGATGATCGAGCATTAAGTAGGAGGCAAGTTTCTCACATATTGCTTACCCGCCGACTGTAGCCATATGCAAGTCTGCAGTAGATTTCTTAAAAATATGTTAGTCCCAACAGGCAAACTTGTGCACAGCGTAATAGAGGTGAATGAAAACGGAGCGCAAATCCTTGACGATCGTCAGAGTTGAAATCGTTATCTATGTTGAACTTCCTCGATGAGAAGTGTCAGCCATTTTACCGCAAAATTTGTGCATAAAATACAAATAATTTTAATTCTGATTTTGAATATGTAGTGATCTTTTATGTTTAATGTATGGAGTGTGAGATTCCATAGGCAAAAATATGCCACATTCTCCAGAAGTCATATATAACACAAAGCTTGAGTGTATGCCTTCCATTCCTAGCAGTTTCTGTAATGTTAGTGGAAAGGAATTCATTGGTTCCCCTGAAAGGTTCTTTTGACTGTTACTACCTTCCCCATGTCAATGCCCCTATTATGAACGCCCAGAGCAACATACTTCTTATCGATCCGTGGCTGCTGTGAGACAAATATTCCCGGATCATTTATGTAGTCTAACTCTCGTAAAACTTGTTCCCAACTAATTCTGTCATAGCTCTCGTTCGGTATAAAGATCCGTAGATTAGGGCGGCAGGCATGTTCTGCATCATGCCTCAGGACGTCAGCTGCGAGTCCTATCAGGTCATTAGAGATTTCATTACGGCTGTTAATCGCCGTCTTGCCCGAACAAAAAGTGTCCATTAAAGCATTTCTGACAGCCGTTTAAGATAACACGAGACATCGTTTTGTAACTGCGGCCGGTTATCAAAAGTCAGCCGCTATTTTTTGCGCCTCTGGTTTTCCTTTTGCGTCAGTGTGTCGAATCAAGAGGGGGCAGTGGTCGGGCTGCTATCTCCGGCAGATATCGCCATTTCGAAGCCAGTTACTAGCGGGACGGGCTTGCGCCTGGTACTTAGGCCCCATGCATATTTATTGCCGTTGCAGAAACAAGAAAGGCTTTGCAGTGGCACGTAACGGACACGCGATCTGATACGGCCGGGTTGTTACAGCCACGACAGTCCCGTCTAGTCGGGCTGTACCGGCTCATTCAGCTTTTAGCCGTATCTGGCCAAACCCGGTCACCCGCTGAAGTCGCTCCTTGTAAGTCGGCGATGAACGTGGGCGATAACCCCGGGTTCCTTTATTATCGCTCCATTCGTGCTTAATAACCGCTACGCTTTCCCGTCACTGCACTCCAGAGAAAAGAAGGCTGAAATAACAACGCGATCTCGCCTGCGAACTGTGCAAGATACACAGCGTTTCACTGCAGACTGAAACAGATGGTAACAGGCCCATAGTAAATGGGAATGTAGCTCTCTGTGTACACACTACTTTATCTCAGAGAACAATGAAGTTTTCGACTACCGTTATTGATAGCCTAGTCTGTGATATTGTGCTGCTAGGCGGCATTTTTATCACCCGTTGTGATTATGAAAGGCATTGTTTAAGTAGCTGCGTACCAACTGAAGTACTGAAATTTTTAAATTTTGTTTATGTCATTTATCTGAACCTTCGGAATTTCCCTTTTCCAATGGTTATATCAATAGCTTATCGTCCGCTGCTTCGCTCGCGTAGATTGTATGGTCTGCACAGTCTTTCTTTCTTTCTTTAATCGAATTTTTATGTTGTTCACAAATTGCACCACCACGTAAGCTTTTTCACGTCAATTAAGGCCACAGAAGCATCGTCTCTCTCCGAATGTACTTCTGACCACATGTGAAACACTAATTGCCGTAGGTTCAGCTTCAAAATAGTTTTAAAATATTTTCTTAAGAACTTTTATCATTACGGGTTGAATTTCCAAAGCTATGAACCTATTTTTTACTTTAATACGGAAGCCAAAACCAAATTGCCTCAGATTTAGATGCTTCCATAATGAAATATTTTCATAAAACATTTCGTCCCTATTTCACCAACAAGGATTGAATTCCCAAAAACACCGAAACACCTATTTTTTATTGCTAACACAGAACTCAAACAGGAATTTTATTAGACGTAGCTTTAAAAATGTTTTAGAAGTTCTATAACACATAATGATTTATTTTCGAAAAACCTCCACCCACTGATTCATCCCCGTATGGGTTAAATTTCCAAAAATTCCGAAACATTCCTTACCTAGAAAACAAAAGAAAACGTATTGGCTTAAAACCGACGTATTTTCACAAACCTTTTTCTTCCCTATTTCACCTCCTTACAGGTGGAAATTTAAAAATCCCTTCTTAAACGAGTAGCGACGGTTACAGTATATGATCCAAACACACTCTAAATTTCAAGTTTCTACCCCTGGTGGTTTGGGCTGGGAAATGAGTCAGTGAATCAGTAAAGTCATCGCTTTTTTTTTTTTTTTTTGTGAGATGGCCTCATTTCTGGTTCATTCTTTCGCTTAAACAAAACGCCGTGTGGGCGTGATCATTTTTCAAGACTCTGAATAGATTTATCAATCGTTTAGGAGAAGCGGATTCAAAAGCTTTAGAAGTAGTTGAGAAAGAAAAGCCATATGAAGAAACTTAACTATCACCACACTGGAATGCATAGATCAAGTACAAAAGCGATTTGGTACGATGTTTCGACGACTGAAAACTGCATACAAGGGAAAGAAATTTGAAGATGGCACAGGATTGCATGGTAAGGACAGACTCAGAGAATGTATCACGGATAAAATCCGAAATTATGGCGTGGCCAGCAGGATAACGTTTATGATATGAGAGAAGCTGTATGGGCAGTTTCTTCGTTTCATCTCTGTTCAACAGACAAACCTGATCATGCCTAATGCCGTCCAGGAAGCGAGTCATGGTGCATGTACTACAGAAAACAACAAAAAGTTGAGAAATTTATTCACAAGTCTTCATGGTCGCCCCCAGATTCCAAACGATTCCATCAACAGCTCAATTTGGGCAAGAATTCCCACGCCAGAGTGTGTGTGTGTGTGTGTGTGTGTGTGTGTGTGTGTGTGTGTGTGTGTGAAACAAAGGTTAAATTTAGGTAACGGAAGACTTAGGGCATCAGAGAGGGCTGTTACAGACCTTGCGCCAAGCGCATGGCAGCGCAGACGAAGAGGAAAAAGAACTTTGCATGATGAGATGGAAGAAAATGCGGACAACCCCTGTCTTGGAGGTGGAATGCATTGACAACTATAATGGCTGTTTCCGTGAGTTGTATTTTTTTACGAATGAAGAGTAGTTCCCCTCAACAATACACTAATGTGAGCATTGTGTATATTTCAACACAAGATATTCATATTTTGTAGATCTCAAAGATGATGATCTCAAAGAGGATTTGTGAGGCGTTCAACTGCGCTGTCATCAACGACCGTACACATTCCCAATCTGTACTCAGTCCAAACACGCCACTTTCGTGAATGATGATGGAATGGTGAGGACACAACACCCAGCCCCCGGACAGAGAAAATCCCCAACCCGGCCGGGAACCGAACCCGGGACCCCATGATCCAGAGGTACTAGACCACTTGCTGCGGACAAATCTCAAAGAAGTCATAGCCTTAGGAGCAGAGGGAAGCTAGAATTTTATTTTGATGTCCATTGTTTACATAAATAGTTATCTTGAAACTAATCAATACTTCTAGGAATCCTGTTTAAGTAGTTAGAAATGCGTATCCTACAAGCCTTTTTTTACAAATTTTTATTCCCAGCAGCTTCTGATAAAAGGTTCCTTCCATATTGTAAGTAGGCTGTAAAGGTTTTTATGTTGGTAACGCCACGTAGCGCTCTGTATGAAAATCAGTGTATGACTGGTTTGCATTGTTGGAATTTTTGCTATTGTTGTGTTGGGCAGTTGTATGTGCACAGCGTGTAGCGTTGCGCAGTTGGAGGTGAGCCGCAAGCAGTGTGGATGTGGGGAGAGAGATGGCAGAGTTTTGAGAGCGGGCGATCTGGACGTGTTTCCGTCAGAAAGAGTAAATTTGTAATACTGTATATCATGAACTGAGATTATATATATATATAAACTTTTGAATATTATTAAGGTAAATACATTGTTTGTTCTCTATCAAAATCTTTCATTTGCTAACTATGCCTATCAGTAGTTAGTGCCTTCAGTAGCTAGAATCTTATTTAGCTGTCAGTATTGGCGCTCGCTGTATTGCAGTAGTTCGAGTAACGAAGATTTTTGTGAGGGAAGTGATTCATGACAGGTACAGGTAATTGTTAGTCAGGCCCATTCTTTTGTAGGGATTGACTGCGTTGCGCTAAAAATATTGTGTGTCAGTTTAGTGTTGATCAGAATAAGTAAAGAGAGAAATGTCTGAGTACGTTCAGATTTGCTCAGCTGTTTGAAAATCAAATAACATATGGGGTTTACCAACACAGTCATTTACAATTTTTCTACCGGGGCGTTTCAATATGAATAAAATGTGCGTTATTAGCAACCTGCCCGGACACCCGTGTGGTTGGCGTCGTCCGACAGAGCCCCAAAAAGAGGATCCTTGGTTGAGAGCCTGGAGGTGCGTTCTCAGCGGAAGCCGAGAAGGTTCGGCTGAGGAGCACGGTAGCTGGTCTGTTGGCACCCGAACGGGAAGGTTCTCACAGAACTGTGATGCAGCGGAAGAGGGGCTTCATATTACATGATAGCGATATGCACTGTGGGTAGTATCGCCTACACAAGGTATAAAAGGGCACTTAATTGGCGGAGCTGTCATTTGTACACAGGCGATTCATATAAAGAGGTGTCCGACGTGATTATGGCCGCACGACGAGAATTAAGACTTTGAATGCGGTAAGGTGGGTAAAGCTAGACGCTTGGAAATGGTTAGGGAATTCAACATTCCGCGACCCACAATGTCGAGTGTGTGTCAAGAATACCAAATTTCAGGCATTACCTCTCAACACGGACAATGCAAGGGACGACGGCCTTCACGGAACGACCGACAGCAGCGGCGTTTGTGTACAATTACCAGTGCTAACAGACAAGCGACACTGCGTGAAGCAACCGCAGAAAACCAATGGGAGACGTACGTCTAACTTGTCCGTGACGACACTGCACTGGAATTTGGCGTAATTGGGCTGTGGATACAGACGGCAGTGTGTTTACTAACAGCATGACATCACCTGCAGCGCCTCTCGTGGGCACACGACCACATCGCATGGACCCTTGACGAGTGGAAAACCGTGGTCCCGATATCAGCTGGTAAGAGAAGATGGTAGGGCTCGAGTGACGCGCAGCTCAATGAAGTCACTGACCCAGGTTGTCAACAAGGCACTGTGCAAGCTGGCGGTGGCTCTCTAATGGTGTGGGCTGTGTTTCCACGGAATGGGCTGGGTCTTCTGGTCCAACCGAGCCGACCATTGACTGGAAATGCTAATGTTCGATTACTTGGCGATCGTCTGAGCCATCCATTTTCTTCATGTTCCCAAACGATGGAATTTTTATTGATGACAGTGTGGCATGTCACCAGGCCACAATTACAGGGCTATTACAAATGATTGAAGCGATTTCATAAATTCACTGTAGCTCCATTCATTGACATATGGTCACGACACACTACAGATACGTAGAAAAACTCAAAGTTTTGTTCGGCTGAAGCCGCACTTCAGGTTTCGGCCGCCAGAGCGCTCGAGAGCGCAGTGAGACAAAATGGCGACAGGAGCCGAGAAAGCGTATGTCGTGCTTGAAATGCACTCACACCAGTCAATCATAACAGTGCAACGACACTTCAGGGCGAAGATCAACAAAGATCCACCAACTGCTAACTCCATTCGGCGATGGTGCGCGCAGTTTAAAGCTTCTGGATGCATCTGTAAGGGAAAATCAACGGGCCGGCCTGCAGTGAGCGAAGAAACGGTTGAACGCGTGCGGGCAAGTTTCACGCGTAGCCCGCGGAAGTCTACGAATAAAGCAAGCAGGGAGCTAAACGTACCACAGCCGACGGTTTGGAAAATCTTACGGAAAAGGCTAAAGCAGAAGCCTTACCGTTTACAATTGCTACAAGCCCTGACACCCGATGACAAAGTCAAACGCTTTGAATTTTCGGCGCGGTTCCAAGAGCTCATGGAAGAGGATGCGTTCAGTGCGAAACTTGTTTTCAGTGATGAAGCAACATTTTTTCTTAATGGTGAAGTGAACAGACACAATGTGCGAATCTGGGCGGTAGAGAATCCTCACGCATTCATGCAGCAAATTCGCAATTCACCAAAAGTTAATGTGTTTTGTGCAATCTCACGGTTTAAAGTTTACGGCCCCCTTTTCTTCTGCGAAAAAAACGTTACAGGACACGTGCATCTGGACATGCTGGAAAATTGGTTCATCCCATAACTGGAGACCGACAGCGCCGACTTCATCTTTAAACAGGATGGTGCTCCACCGCACTTCCATCATGATGTTCGGCATTTCATAAACAGGAGATTGGAAAACCGATGGATCGGTTGTGGTGATCATGATCAGCAATTCATGTCATGGCCTCCACGCTCTCCCGACTTAACCCCATGCGATTTCTTTCTGTGGGGTTATGTGAAAGATTCAGCGTTTAAACCTCCTCTACCAAGAAACGTGCCAGAACTGCGAGCTCGCATCAACGATGCTTTCGAACTCATTAATGGGGACATGCTGCGCCGAGTGTGGGAGGAACTTGATTATCGGCTTGATGTCTGCCGAATCACTAAAGGGGCACATATCGAACATTTGTGAACGCCTAAAAAACTTTTTGAGTTTTTGTATGTGTGTGCAAGGCATTGTGAAAATATCTCAAATAATAAAGTTATTGTAGAGCTGTGAAATCGCTTCAATTATTTGTAATAACGCTGTATTCACGATTGGCTTGAGCAGTCAGAACGCTTCGAGCGAATAATTTAGCAATCGAGATCGGACAACATGAATCCCATTGAACATTTGTGAGACATAATCTGCAGTTCAAAAATGGGTCAAATGGCTCTGAGCACTATGGGACTTAACTTCTGAAGTCATCGGTCCCCTAGACTTAGAACTACTTAAACCTAACTAACCTAAGGACATCACACACAGTCATGCCCGAAGCAGGATTCGAACTTGCGACCGTAACGGTCGCGCGGTTCCAGATTGTAGCGCCTAGAACCGCTCGGCCACCCCGGCCGGCTACATGTGATTGTTGGGGACTTTTTGTTGCACAGGTTCGTATGCTTAAGTACCCGTATGTTCGAACAAATTTACACCCTATTACATGTCCTATACTTTCGCTAAGTATTTGACAGTTCTATAATTTTTTTGTGGCTTCTCTTGAACACTATGGAGAGTGTGAGGGCGGAGGGAATGTGCGAGGGGGGGGGGGGGGGGGAGATATTGGTTTGTTGAAGGGAAGAAGGAAACACGATGTTAATAGACGACGCTTGTGCTACCGACAGTCTCAACGATAGAAAAGTGCCACTCCCACGAACTGAGACTCTAGCCAGTGTCTTGTGCCCCGTGACAGGAATGCGAGCAGCGCTGGGCAGGATACGGCAGTCGTCTCGGAAGCGGCCAATCTGGGGCTGCGGATGGCGGCAATTGTTCGTCCCACGCCTCCTCCGGCGTCGCGTCTGCGTCCTCCTTGTGTAGTGCGTTACCACGGTCAAGGCGTGGGTACACCCACGCTGGATTCCACAAGACTGCCGTCCTTATTAGCCTGCCACAAGGCACGCTGCCAAGTAAAGAGGAACAATGCAACGACGTTGTAGGCACTCAAGGGATACACAAATACAAAGACACGGCCCACCACGAAGGAATTATCAGAACGAGACGGAAATCGGTGGATGTGACGTACATGTACATACAAACAAATGATTATAACTTTAAAGCAGATCAATAACGTGTTGATCCACCTCTGGCCCCTATGCAAGCAGGTATTCGGCTTAGCACTGATAGTGTTGTGGGATGTCATGCTGAGGGGCACTGCACCAAATTCTGTCCAGTTCGAAGACTGAATGGACTACAATATACAGCTAATGCGGTCACGTGGACGTTCGTTCAATTATTTTTAATTTACTAATAATCTCTTTTGTCCAACTTTGATTCCGTCAGCGACCGTAGACTGTAAGGAAGAAGAGGCACACAGCAGTGTCACTGGACGCCACAGTTTTCGAGTTATTCAAGGAAACGCGTTTGTATGTCATTTTTGTGTCTCTTGAGTAACTCTAAAACCGTGGTCTCTAGCGAAAACATATCCCAGTTCAAAATTTAACTTAATTAAATTTCCCACAAAAAGGTCGTTCACTTTTCTCTAGGACTAATACCTTGTGTGTGACGAGCGAGAGAATACGTCAATCTCCTGTGTCGTTTTTGAATGTGTTCATGTTGCATAAAACCCCTAGGTAGGCGCAGCTGAATGGCCTTATACAGGGTGTTACAAAAAGGTACGGCAAAACTTTCAGGAAACATTCTTCACACACAAATGAAGGAAAGATGTTACGCGGACATGTGTCCGGAAACGCTTAATTTCCATGTTAGAGCTCATTTTAGTTTCGTCAGTATGTACTGTACTTCCTCGATTCACCGCCATGATTTCATACGGGATACTCTGCCTGTGCTGCTAGAACATGTGCCTTTACAACTACGTCACAACATGTGGTTCATGCACGATGGAGCTCCTGCACATTTCAGTCGAAGTGTTCGTACGCTTCTCAACAACAGATTCGGTGACCGATGGATTGGTAGAGGCGGACCAATTCCACGGCCTCCACGCTCTCGTGACCTCAACCCTCTTGACTTCCATTTATGGGGGCATTTGAAAGCTCTTGTCTACGCAACCCCGGTACCAAATGTAGAGACTCTTCGTGCTCGTATTGTGGACGGCTGTGATACAATACGCCATTCTCCAGGGCTGCATCAGCGCATCAGGGATTCCACGCGACGGAGGGTGGATGCATGTATCCTCGCTAACGGAGGACATTTTGAACATTTCCTGTAACAAAGTGTTTGAAGTCACGCTGGTACGTTCTGTTGCTGTGTGTTTCCATTCCATGATTAATGTGATTTGAAGAGAAGTAATAAAATGAGCTCTAACATGGAAAGTAAGCGTTTCCGGACGCATGTCCACATAACATATTTTCTTTCTTTGTGTGTGAGGAATGTTTCCTGAAAGTTTGGCCGTACCTTTGTGTAACACCCTGTACATTCCGTAGCTTTCCTTTTCCGGTCACAAACTATTTTTCCTTTTAGTTTTACCGACACGTGTTTTGCATGGTTGTGTTCGTCTTCACTCCTTAGCACATTTCTGTCTTCAACGGAGGCAGTTTTAGTAAACCTACTGTAAGTCTTAATGATTCACATCCATACCATTTTAACGATTTTTGGCACCCGAAAGAATAACCTTTTTTAAGTAGCATTTTCTTTCCGATTCTACTCACAGTAATTGCAAACACGTCAGTGGACACGTACACCACAAAGCGACGGCACCTGGTGTCCCATCTGATCACCCTAGAGATGGGAAAAAACAGCCGAGTTAAAACCGGTACCAGTATTTTAGTGCTGAAGAACCGCTATTTTTCTGTATTTGTTCGACCTCGGGCGCAGGTCCCACGCCTCTGGTATACATACTGACGTGGCAGGTAGCAGGACTTATGCCTCCCGAACAAGTTGTGTCAACAGGCAGGTGGTAGTTCGTAGACTCAGTCGAACAAATACAGAAAAATAGCGGTCCTTCAGCACTAAAATACTGGTACCGGTTTTAACTAGGCTGTTTTTCCCATCTCTGGTGTGACCAGCTGGGACACCAGGTGCCACCCTGCTACCTGCTGGGTCAGTATGTATACCAGAGGCTTGGGACCTGCGCCTGAGGTCGAACAAATACAGAAAAATACCAGTTCTTCAGCACTAAAATATTGGCACCGGTTCTGGCAGTTTTTCCCACCTCTAGGGTGATCGGATGGGACACCAGGTGCCGTCAGCTGGAGTACACTTAAGCCACTGGTGCAGTTTAGGCATAGAACTACGTCGTCCATCAGATGGAAGGGGATACTAAAAGCTCATTTGAAAAATTAAAAAATTCATTCATTGTTGGATTCTAATAAAAACATAGTTTTTAAAGAACTACCGATGTCTAAGCAGGGTCTAGGACCGGAAAATACCTTCTAGCACACTTATCACTATCAATGCACTTTTAGTAGTGTGTAGTACTGACTTCATTGCAGTCACAAAAAATTTAAAACATGCTGATTTAGTCCATGGTGTTTGACTTTTACTCTCAATTTTTAAGGAGAGAATGATGTGTATGTAAGAAAGACCCTGAAACTGGAAATATTGAGGACATCATTCACTGCATAAAGTATCATCTGCTGGAGCAGCTTAATTTTTAGTGTTAAGTTTAACTGAAAAGTTCAGAACATCTATGGAATTCGATAGGAGACTTCATTAAAAACAATATATTTTTTTCAAAATTTTGACATATATGAGAGTGAGTCAAATGAAAACTCTTAATATTTTTTAAAATATTTATTGCAGAGAAGTGTTACAAAGCTGTATCACTTTTCAACATGATCTCGCCCATGCTCAATGCAAGTCCTCCAGCGCTTGCAAACTGCATAAATTCCTCTAGAAAGAAATTCTTTTGGTAGTCCGCGCAACCACTTATGCACCACGTGGCGTACCTCTTCATCAGAACGGGACTTCTTTCCTCCCATATCGTCTTTGAGTGGTCCAAACACGTGGAAATCACTTGAGGCAAGGTCTGGTGAGTATGGTGGATGAGGAAGACACTCAAAAAGCAGATCTGTGATTGTTGAAATTGTTGTACGGGCAGTGTGGGGCCTTGCACTTTCATGTTGCAAAAGGACACCTGCTGACAGCAACCCACGTCGCTTTGATTTGATTGCAGGCCGCAGATGATTTTTTTGGACATCTGTGTATAGTGCACTGATGACAGTGGTCCCTCTAGGCATGTAATGCTCCAAAATGACGCCTTTTTCGTCCCAAAAGAGTCAGCATAACCTTCCCTGCTGATGGTTCTGTTCGAAACTTCTTTGGTTATGGTGATGATGAATGGCGCCATTCCTTGCTCGCTCTCTTCGTTTCCGGTTGGTGGTAGTGAATCCAGGTTTCGACCCCAGTAACGATTCTTGCAAGGAAACCATCACCTTCTCGTTCAAAGCGCCGAAGAAGTTCTTCACAAGCATCAACACGACGTTCTCTCATTTCAGGAGTCAGCTGCCGTGGCACCCATCTTGCAGCCACTATGTGAAACTGGAGCAGATCATACACAATGTGGTGCGCTGACCCATGACTTATCTGTAAACATGCTGCAGTGTCATTCAGTGTCACTCGGCGGTTTTCCTTCACTATGGCTGCAACTGCTGCAATGTTCTGTGGAGTCACAACTCGTTGTGCCTGACCTGGACGAGGAGCATCTTCCACTGAAGTCACACCATTTGCGAACTTCCTACTCCATTCGTAGACTTGCTGCTGTGACAAACATGCATCGCCGTACTGAACCTTCATTCGTCGATGAACTTCAATAGGTCTCACACCTTCACCACGCAGAAACCGAATAACAGAACGCTGTTCTTCCCTGGTGCAAGTCTCAAGTGGGGCGGCCATCTTTATACTGATACTGCGACGGTATGTGTCCATCTGCACTATGCTGCCACCTACAGGCCAGTCTGCACGCTGGTTGTCGCACGCTTACCAACTTACAGGATAACGGCGCTAAATTTGGATTTGTTATTACAAATTTAAGGTTTTCATTTGACTCACCCTCGTAATTTAACTGACTAGATTACAATATTTTCAAGGGTGTGTGTAGCGTTCTACCCGCTGCCTTCCCTTGGTATTACGAGCGTTAAAGCAAGCTGCCATTCATCATACGAAAACGATATTCTACCCGAACCTTTCTACATTCCCTCACGACCGTTCTACAACGATACTCCTCTGTAAGACAGAAGGATCGCCAGGATAGCACTGCTGCGTAATGGAAACTACAGTTATTAAGATAAGCGAATTACAGCCCTCCCTTTTTATTAAGATAAGGCAACCAAATCATCCCTAGCCGTCAAGCAATCACAGCGAGAGGTATCTACGCTACGCCGCAGGCATCTCCACTGCAAGCAGCCCATCGCGTGACGATCCGCGATAGGGGGACAGTACTCGGGCAACAGAAAGCAATTTAGAGACTGTCAGTCCCGTTTATTATGGACAGCCTCTTCTTTCTCCGGACGTTTCCGTCACAAGACGTGATGGAGCACCTCCGATAACTGCTCCGCTTTCGAATTCGGAGCACCGAGGGCAGGCCACCATCAACTGCTACGCTACACGTGAGCTGGGACGCCCGCAGTTTTAAAAATCGTTACCGCAGCAACTCAGTCGCCACGTGTTGTCATCGTATTTGAAATGTGACACACATATCACATATCCACATTTCAAATACCGATGTAGAATGCATTGCCGTATGTCATCGACAGGACCTGAGAAGATACAGTGAAGATTTGCGAAGACAAAGTGGCCTGGTCCGAGTAAATATCGCACTCTGATGATTCCCTACGAAATTGTGTTCGTGGGCGGTTGAACCATTTCGGTAAACTAGAATCTCTACAGCTTTTGCCTTTTATCGACATCAATACAGGAAAGATATCACTACAGGGAGTTACAAGATTTTCGGGCTGAAGAGGCGTGTTGGATGCGAGTCGTCGCCTTTGCCCAGTGACAATGTTAACGGCTGCTGTCACGTCACCTTTTTGTGCATTACAGTTTTACTCGAAGTTGGCGAAGCCAACGAATTTGAATGAAAAAAAAAAACATAAAATAGAAAAGAAAGAAAACTGGTTGTGATGGCACACTGCTCTGTGGCTTAGCTGGAACTATACGAGGTGCATTCAAGTTCTAAGGCCTCCGATTTTTTTTTCTCCGGACTGGAAAGAGATAGAAACATGCGCATTGTTTTAAAATGAGGCCGCGTTCATTGTCAATACGTCCCAGAGATGGCAGCACCGTACGGCAGATGGAATTTTACCGCCAGCGGCGACAACGAGAACTGTTTTAAATACTTAAAATGGCGACGTTTTCCTTACTTGAACAGCGCGCAATCATTCGTTTTCTGAATTTGCGTGGTGTGAAACCAATTGAAATTCTTCGACAGTTGATGGAGACATGTGGTGATGGAGTTATGGATGTGTCGAAAGTGCGTTCGTGGGTGCGACAGTTTAATGAAGGCAGAACATCGTGTGACAAACCGAAACAACCTCGGGCTCGCACAAGCAGGTCTGACGACATGATCGAGAAAGTGGAGAGAATTGTTTTGGGGGATCGCCGAATGACTGTTGAACAGATCGCCTCCAGAGTTGGCATTTCTGTGGGTTCTGTGCACACAATCCTGCATGACGACCCGAAAATGCGAAAAGTGTCATCCAGGTGGGTGCCACGAATGCTGACGGACGACCACATGGCTGCCTGTGTGGCATGTTGCCAAGCAATGTTGACGCACAACGACAGCACGAATGGTACTTTCTTTTCGTCGGTTGTGACAATGGATGAGACGTGGATGCCAGTTTTCAATCCAGAAACAAAGCGCCAGTCAGCTCAATGGAAGCACATAGATTCACCGCCACCAAAAAAATTTCGGGTAACCGCCAGTGCTGAAAAAATGATGGCGTCCATGTTCTGGGACAGAGAGGGCGTAATCCTTACCCATTGCGTTCCAGAGGGCACTACGGTAACAGGTGCATCCTACGAAAATGTTTTGAAGAACAAATTCCTTCCTGCACTGCAACAAAAACGTCTGGGATGGGCTTCGCGTATGCTGTTTCACCAAGACAACGCACACGCACATCGAGCTAACGTTACGCAACAGTTTCTTCGTGATAACAACTTTGAAGTGATTCCTCATGCTCCCTACTCACCTGACCTGGTGCCTAGTTAGTTTTGGCTTTTTCCAACAATGAAAGACACTCTCCGTGGACGCGCATTCACCAGCTGTGCTGCTATTGCCTCAGCGATTTTCCAGTGGTCAAAACAGACTCCTAAAGAAGCCTTCGCCGCTGCCATGGAATCATGGCGTCAGCGTTGTGAAACCTGTGTACGTCTGAAGGGCGATTACGTCGGGAAGTAACGCCAGTTTCATCGATTTCGGGTGAGTAGTTAATTAGAAAAAAAATCGGAGGCCTTAGAACTTGAATGCACCTCGTAGATTAGGTTAGAAGGTAACAGTTTGATTGTGAGTTGGCTAAGCCAACAAATGCGATAGCGGAAAAAAAAAAAAAAAAAAAAAAAAAAAAAAAAAAAAAAAAAAACGGCTGTGGTGACACAGTGCTCTGTACCTTTGCCCGATATCTAGGTTAAGTTGGAATGTGTCAGTCTGGTTCTGAGTTGGCGAAGCCAACGAATTTGACACTAAAGAAAACCTGGTTGCGTTCATAGACTGACCTGTATCTTAGCCCGTTTGAAAAAATTGGTGATAACATCACGTTATAGTCGCCATATTGTTTCCTGTCACTGGTCAAGGCCGACAATTCGTATCTAACATTCCTCTCTATCCAGCTTTCAAGAATGTTTTGATTGTTAAGTTTAAAGTCTCATAACGAATCACAAAATGTTTAATTCGTGTCATAATCACAAATTAACAATTCTCTTGATTTTTTTCCTTTATTTTTACTGTGAAATCTTGGCTCTTGCGAAGTTTTATGATTCTAGAACAGCAGGAAGCACCCTACAGGTTTTGGTGACTAAGTTTGGGAGTATCAGGATATGTGACGAATCGCCGAATCTTTTGATTGCATAGACTTTGATGTTGATGACGACGACGATGGTGTTTGGTTTGTGGGGCGCTCAACTACACAGTCATCAGCGCCCGTAGAAATTGCCAAGCTTTGCTCAGTCCAATCTCGCCATTTGTGAATGACGATGAAATGATGAGGACAACACAACCACCCAGTCACATCGAGGCAGGTGAAAATCCCTGACCCCGCCGGGAATCGCATCCGGGACCCCGTGATCGGGAAACAAGAACGCGACCACGAGCTGCGGACCATAGACCTCGAAGCTTCAGATTTCTCACATCGCCAAGGGACGCCAGACAATATACGGTATAAAATTTATACGTCTACCTGTTCCTGACAAAAAGGGTTTTTTACAATTCGATGGGGAGACTGACAACGGTATGATGTGTCGCGCGGGGAAGCCGCAGAGGCTAAGGTGCCTTGACACAGTTCGGAGGTTCGAGTCCTCCCTTGGGCGTGGCTGTGTGTGTTGTTCTTAGCATAAGTTAGTTTAATTTACACTCCTGGAAATTGAAATAAGAACACCGTGAATTCATTGTCCCAGGAAGGGGAAACTTTATTGACACATTCCTGGGGTCAGATACATCACATGATCACACTGACAGAACCACAGGCACATAGACACAGGCAACAGAGCATGCACAATGTCGGCACTAGTACAGTGTATATCCACCTTTCGCAGCAATGCAGGCTGCTATTCTCCCATGGAGACGATCGTAGAGATGCTGGATGTAGTCCTGTGGAACGGCTTGCCATGCCATTTCCACCTGGCGCCTCAGTTGGACCAGCGTTCGTGCTGGACGTGCAGACAGCGTGAGACGACGCTTCATCCAGTCCCAAACATGCTCAATGGAGGACAGATCCGGAGATCTTGCTGGCCAGGGTAGTTGACTTACACCTTCTAGAGCACGTTGGGTGGCACGGGATACATGCGGACGTGCATTGTCCTGTTGGAACAGCAAGTTCCCTTGCCGGTCTAGGAATGGTAGAACGATGGGTTCGATGACGGTTTGGATGTACCGTGCACTATTCAGTGTCCCCTCGACGATCACCAGTGGTGTACGGCCAGTGCAGGAGATCGCTCCCCACACCATGATGCCGGGTGTTGGCCCTGTGTGCCTCGGTCGTATGCAGTCCTGATTGTGGCGATCACCTGCACGGCGCCAAACACGCATACGACCGTCATTGGCACCAAGGCAGAAGCGACTCTCATCGCTGAAGACGACACGTCTCCATTCGTCCCTCAATTCACGCCTGTCGCGACACCACTGGAGGCGGGCTGCACGATGTTGGGGCGTGAGCGGAAGACGGCCTAACGGTGTGCGGGACCGTAGCCCAGCTTCATGGAGACGGTTGCGAATGGTCCTCGCCGATACCCCAGGAGCAACAGTGTCCCTAATTTGCTGGGAAGTGACGGTGCGGTCCCCTACGGCACTGCGTAGGATCCTACGGTGTTGGCGTGCATCCGTGCGTCGCTGCGGTCCGGTCCCAGGTCGACGGGCACGTGCACCTTCCGCCGACCACTGGCGACAACATCGATGTACTGTGGAGACCTCACGCCCCACGTGTTGAGCAATTCGGCGGTACGTCCACCCGGTCTCCCGCATGCCCACTATACGCCCTCGCTCAAAGTCCGTCAACTGCACATACGGTTCACGTTCACGCTGTCGCGGCATGCTACCAGTGTTAAAGACTGCGATGGAGCTCCGTATGCCACGGCAAACTGGCTGACACTGACGGCGGCGGTGCACAAATGCTGCGCAGCTAGCGCCATTCGACGGCCAACACCGCGGTTCCTGGTGTGTCCGCTGTGCCGTGCGTGTGATCATTGCTTGTACAGCCCTCTCGCAGTGTCCGGAGCAAGTATGGTGGGTCTGACACACCGGTGTCAATGTGTTCTTTTTTCCATTTCCAGGAGTGTAGATTGAGTAGTGTGTAAGCCTAGGAACTGATGACCTCAGCGGTTAGGTCCCAAAGGAACTTGCCAAAAATTAAAAAAAATTACGTTTATATTATTGGCGTGATGCAATATCGTTTCTGTTTTTACCGACTGAGGTACGGCACGGCAACTCGAAACTTAATCCAACACAAACTCATGGTGCGCTACTACGAAAGCCGGTCAATAAGTAATTAACATTTTTCTCGGGCAGTCTTGGTTGAAAAAAATGTGGAATTAGCTGTCGCACATGGTGGAATATTCCTGCTTCAGCCCATATGGTCTTGTGAATTTCTCCGGCGCTATAGAAGCCTTCAAAATAGCATCTGTAACGGAGATTAATTCCAAGCAGAGAGCTGTTAACGAGTGTTTTCGCGGCAAACCAGGGCATCGCAGATATTCATAAGCGCTTGCAGAATGTCTACGGAGATTTGGCAGTGAACAAAAGCACGGCGAGTCGTAGGGCGAAGCGTCTCTCGTCACCGCAACAAGGTCGCACAAACCTGTCCGATCTTCCGCGTGTCGACGTGCCGCACACAGCTGTGAGTGGTCCAGTGTTGGAACGTGCGGACACTCTCATTCGAGGAGACTGACCGATTACAATCAAACACCTGACTGCACAGCTTGACATCTCTGTTGCTAGGCGTGACGCATTCGTCCACCAGTTCGAGTACTCGAACGTGTACGCTCGCCGGG
Organism: Schistocerca piceifrons; assembly: GCF_021461385.2. Taxonomy (NCBI): domain Eukaryota; kingdom Metazoa; phylum Arthropoda; class Insecta; order Orthoptera; family Acrididae; genus Schistocerca; species Schistocerca piceifrons. The sequence continues at coordinate 78,801,692 of NC_060147.1, read as the reverse complement.
TTCCTCGCCATCTAACAAAACCACGAAGAGCCATTTGTGCTTAACTGCTTACGAGGCTGATTCTGACAATTTTTTTTTTTTGTCGAATATCATCACAGGCGATGCAACATGGATTCATCGCTTCAAACGGGAAGCCATGAAGTGGTGCCACACCACTTCTCCGAAGAGAAAGTTCAGAACTGCACCTCGCCCCCCCCCCCCTTCCCACGGTCTTCTGGGACTCTGAAGGGGTTATTCTGTTTGATGTCCTCCCTCATGGTGCAACAATCACTTCGTAAGTGTATTGACATAATCTCAGGAAATTTAAGAAACGAGTTCCTCGTGTTCGTCGCCACAGGAATGCAAATGAACTTCTTCTGCATAACAACGCAAGGTCTCACAAGTCTGAACAGTCAAGAACAGCTCACAAAACATTACACCAAACAGTAGAACGAAGAACAACACCGTATTACTCAAAAACCAAGCGACTTGTTTCTGAACCATATAAACTGACAGTTGCGCTCCACAAAAACTACGATTCTATGACGTAGTACGAGGTGCATTCAAGTTCTAAGGCCTCTGATTTTTTTCCTCCGGCCTGGAAATAAATAGAAACATGCGCATTGTTTTAAAATGAGGCTGTGTTCATTGTCAATACATCCCAGAGATGGCAGCACCGTACGGCAAATGGAATTTTACCGCCAGTGGCGAGAATGAGAACTGTTTTAAATACTTAAAATGGCGACGTTTTCCTTACTCGAACAGTGTGCAATCGTTCGTTTTCTGAATTTGCGTGGTGTGTAACCAATTGAAATTCATCGGCAGTTGAAGGAGACATGTGGTGATGGAGTTATGGATGTGTCGAAAGAGCGTTCGTGGGTGCAACAGTTTAATGAAGGCAGAACATCGTGTGACAACAAACTGAAACAACCTCGGGCTCGCACAAGCCGGTCTGACGACATGATCGAGAACAAAACTTCATTGGACTGTTCTTCCTCATCCTTCCTACATCCTGGATCTCGCACCTACCGACTTCCATAATTTTCGGTCCAATGAAGTATGCACTCCCCGGGAAGTCGTACATGGATGAATGAGAGGTTACTGATGCAGCAAGACGTTGGTTTCGACGCCTACCAGTAGGGTGGTACCATGAGGGCGCACAGGCCTCCCTAGTAAGGTGGCGTAAAAACGTCGCGTTGATTATGTTGAAAAACAGTAGTTTTGTAGCCAAAGAAGTGGGGACTAACATGGTGTATTGTAATCCTGAATAAAACCAACATGCTTTCAGAAAAAAAAAAATGCGTTGCATTACTTATTAAAAGCCCCTCGTATTTCTCGGGCAAAACGTCTAAAACTGCACACAGGAAATTCTTGCAGTATATGGACCAAATGCAATACTGTGTGCAACCGTAGTGAAATGGTGCAACAATTTGACCGAAGCAACACACATGCGGGTGAAGCTGATGAAGTCCAGGTCTTCCACAATGCGACTTCCACCTTTTCGGTAACCTTTTAAGGTCTCTGGGGAAATATTTTCCAGCGAAGAAGACATTCACACTGCAGTTCTCGAATACCTCCGTGATCAGGGAGTGGTTTTCTGTGGTCGAGCAATTGAACGATTGTTAGAACATTCCGACCTTTCTTTACAAATAGTTGGTGACGATACTGAAAAATAGTGCCACGTGCCTTCATCACTATGAAACGTAGTGCAGTGCAGCATTCAATAGAAGATACTTGGCCTGGCATAATAACGCGTAATTTACTTTTCGAAGTCCCCTCGTAGTAGCAGGGAGCAATTGTTCAATCATTTATTTTATTACATATTCGTACGACGCTCAGTTTTTATATTTCTAAAAGCGACCACTAGATCGTGCTACTGAGATGTGGCGTTAATGTAGCCGTAAGGGCAGATGTAAGGCAGAACTGAGAACAATTCGACAATTCGAACATCTACATTCGGCAGTGACGACATCCATCACTAATTCTGCGTATCAGGCATCAGTTCGTTCATAGATTTGTGTACGTATGTGGCATTAGATGACTGTGCACAGTTCATGTATTTTGCGTAAATAACAGGACTCTAATTTCGATATACGATGATAGCGCCCGATAGCGACCCAGATGGTTTCCACAGGACTTACATCAGGCTAATTCGCTTGCCAAGACATCAATGTGAGTTCACTATAATGCTCCTCAAACCACTGTAGTTCGGTTCTGGCTCCGAGACACAGATAATTGTAATGCTGAAAGTTGACATTGCCGTCGGGTTCTGGCTCCGAGACACAGATAATCGTACTGCTGAAAGTTGACATCGCCGTCGGGGAAGATATCAAGCACCAAGGGATGCAGGCAGTTCGCAGCTGCCAGCGTGTCTTCTATTACTACCACAGGTCCCATACAAACGCAGGATAACGTCTTCCATAGCATAATACTGCTCCACCTGCCTCCATTCGGGGCGCGTTGCACGTTACGAGCCGACCTTCTCCTCGACGACGGCTTTTGTGGAGACTACCATCGACTTAGTGTAGCAAGAATGTGACTAACCAGGAGAGTCGACGTGTTTCCACTGATCGACAGTCGAACCCCGATGGTCCCGGGCCCACTGCAGTCCTAATTGACGATTTCGCTGCGTCAACGCGTGAACACATAGTGGTGGTCTGCTGTGGAGCTCCATGTTCAACAATGTACGGTGAACGGTGTGCTCCCAAACACTTGTGCGTGCACCAGCATTGTGCTTTTTCGGCAGAAATGCCACAGATCACCATCTATCCTACTTTACAGAGCATTCAATCCCCCCGAACCCCATGTTCGATGAACAGTTCTTGACGTTCAACCATTTAGTGCATAGTGGTGGTTTCACTCACCTACCTCTTTCCGTACGTGCTCACGACAGTAGCACGCGAGCATTCGACCAGCTTCGCCGGTTTCAATACACTCGTTTACAGGTCCTGCCTAACAATGATCTCCCCTTTGTCGAATTTGCGTATCTCAATGAATGTGCTTGTTTGGAGCCCGTATCTTCGCTAAGGTAATCCCCCGTCCGTTTCTGCTCCGCATTCATACTTTTGTTACCTAGTAACATGCCCGCAACACCACCAGGAAGCATCCAACGTCGCGGTGAGCAGTGCGTCATAATGTTTGGTGCGATAGTGTGGTCGTGATTCTTTTACATCACCATTCCAACCAGTACAGAATTGACAGAATTTCACTTAAATCCAATAAGGAAGTTTCAGAAATGCACCGCTCCCTGTGTCCAGGAGATTCCAACAGTTTATCCCTAGCGACGACGTGTACACCCACCAAGCAATGGAAAGAATTATTAATAACTGATCATGTTAGTAGGAAGAATGGTGATAAAACAACCTGCCAGGAAGTTTCAGAAAAGACTCCTTACGTTTTCAGAATTCGTCATGGAGCTTTTGTCAAACACACAAAAAAGACACGACGCTGAAAGTGTTCACATAGCTGTTTAACAGGGTGTGGGGGGGGGAGGGAGGGAGGGAGGGAGGGAGGGAGGGAGGGAGGGAGGGAGAGAGAGAGAGAGAGAGAGAGAGAGAGAGAGAGAGAGAGAGAGAGAGAGAGCGACGTGGAATTAGGGGAATCAGGAAACATTTTTATCTCTGAGAGGAGTGTTTCCCATAATTATCTTGTATAAACATCCAAGCCTCCCCTCGAACGGCAAACATTATCGCCACGACAGCGTCCGACGCCTAACCGTTCGCGTAGCTGCCTTCGGTGCGAAGGACATAGGTTCGATTCCCGGCATCGTTTTGTAAGCTATGTGTTTTGTGACGTAGGTGAGTCTCGTACGGGGTGCATTCGGCCTTTGTGGGGGAAAATGAGGAGCTGCTTGAATAAAGAAGCTGTTGCACCATCTGCATTCATCTACGGCCACCAACAGCTGGAGGGACTGCTAACATCTGCATCTACGTGATTACTCTGCTATTCATAATTGTCTGACAGAGGATTCAATGAACCACCTTCAGGGTGTCTCTACGGTTCCACTCTCAACGGCGCACAGGAAAAACGACCAATTAAATTTTCTGTCCGAGCCGTGATTTCTCTTATTTTATCGTTATGATCATTTCTCCCTATGTAGGTGGGTCCGAACAGGATGGTTTCGCAATCGGAGGAGCAAACTGGTGATTGAAATTTCATGGGAAGATCCCGTCGCAACAAAAAAAGCCTTTGTTTTAATGATTGCCACTCCAATTCAAGTATCATGTCTGTGACCCTATCTACCCTATTTCGCCATAATACAAAGCGATCTGCCCTTCTTTGTACTTTTTCGATGTCATCCGTCAGCCCCACCTCATGCGGATCCCACACCACACAGCAATATTCCAGTATAGGGCGGACAAGCGTGGTGTAAGAAGTCTCTTTAGTAGACCTCCTGCACCTTCTAAGTGTTCTGCCAATGAATTGCAGTCTTTGGTTTGCTCTACCCACAAAATTATATATGTGATCTTTCCAATTTAGCTTATTTGTAATTGTAATCCCGAAGTATTTAGTTGAATTTACAGCCTTCAGATTTGTGTGAATTATCTCGTAATCAAAATTTAGCGTATTTCTTTTAGTACTCAATAATAGTGAATAACTTCACACTTTTCCTTATTCAGGGTCAACTGCAACTTTTCGCACCATACATATGTTATCTAAATCAATTTGCAATTCGTTTTGGTCGTCTGATGACTTTACAAGACGGTAAATAACAGCATCATCTGCAAACAATCTGAGACGGCTACTCAGGTTGTCTCCTAAGTCGTTAATATAGATCAGGAACAATAGAGGGCCCATAACACTTCATTGGGGAACGCCGGGTGTTACTTCTGTTTTACTCGATGGCTTTCCGTCTATTACTAGGAACTGTGGCCTTCCTGAGAGAAAATCACGAATGCATTCGCACAACTGAGGCTTCAGATAATGGTGCCTGCACATGTAAGGAGTGCTTTTTGTGGCCATTCTACTGGTGTAATTATTTAATGCATGTAAGACATGTTTGTTTTAGGTATTACTACCAGACACTTCGTGAATATTCTTGTTTTTATGCTGTGACACCTACATTGTATAACAAAGTTTAATATAGTTCAACGACGACTAAGTTCATAGAAATTTGATCATAGGCAAGACGTAAGTATCCAGAGTTTTCTAACTTTTTTAATTAAAGAAAAATTCGTTCCTACATTGTATTGTATTGCATTGCATTGACATGATGTTACATACGGTCTGGTCCATTGTATTTTCATACATTCTGTATAACAATCTTTTCACTGTGGTACCTGAAAATGGTCAGAGGCTGAACTCCTGATTGTACAGAAGTATAAACGACCCATATAGTTAATTGGTGGAACTTTAGAAACAGAGGAGTAAAAGCCGTTCTGAATACATATGAGTGACTAGCAGAGTGGTAATTTACACTCATATTAATCTGCTTTTGGTACGTAACGATATGGTCCTCAGCGGCAGGGAATTTATGGTAGGGTTGTTACTGTCTTCTCTGCGCCAATGACTTGAACCGGCAGAATGGAAAATGGTCTCCTATACACTCACTGCTCTGCCTTGTGGGTTTTATTGCGTTCCCGCTAACGGGTCTGGCTTGTGGATTTTATGGGTCATAAAATGGAATTAGCGTATAATTTAAATGGCGGGTGTGAAATATTCATTTAAGGCAAGAAGTTTCACTGCCAGATCTACCCTAGACAGCAGAACGGAGGGAACTATTATCATTAGAAGTTCTCAGAGGATCCTTAATTATGCATGAAATTCAGAACAGCAATTCATAAATTAATGTTAAAGGTTATGAAGACTGAATATAGCCGGCCGGAGTGGCCGTGCGGTTCTAGGCGCTACCGTCTGGAACCGCGTGACCGCTACGGTCGCAGGTTGGAATCCTGCCTCGGGCATGGATGTCCTTACGTTAGTTACGTTTAAGTAGTTCTAAGTTCTAGGGGACTGATGACCACAGCAGTTAAGTCCCATAGTGCTCAGAGCCATTTGAACCATTGACTAAATATGAGAGCAGAACAGAAGAGTTTCCGTCCGTATGTCCCATCGTAGGACAGAAGTATGAGAATAACAATTTCTTTTTTTGGTGGAACTATAAGGCCTGATTTTGAAGCCTGAACTAATTTTAAACACGGTGTTTTCCGTTTTAATTCGAGATGACTAAATATCTCGAAAAAGACGCATCACACGAAAGGAAATGTTGTAGGTGAGAAATTGACATTAGTAAAAGGGACATCTGTGTGTGCTACAACTGTCCACTACCTCACAGTCCCTCCGGTGTTGGCGGGATCAACCTCGTATTTTCGAATGAGAACCCCCAGTTTTATTGTGGATTTGGATTCTACGCCGAAAACCTGCGTATGGTGTACTCAAATCATTCTTTCCCAGTAGTAGTAGATGACGCTGTAATACACAAATATGAAGCGTGATTGTTTTGACAGTTAAGATCCGATGCATTTGAGTTTTACAGTTTTAGTTATAAATGTAAACCTTTGTGTTCTGTTGATAGTGATGTTCAAACGTTGTTTGAGTGTTGCAAATGTGATTGTACAGCATAAATAATATGGCTACACTTGCACATCTCTGGCTTGTTGTTGTTGTGGTCTTCAGTCCAGAGACTGGTTTGATGCAGCTCTCCATGCTATTCTATCCTATCCCAGTACCTACTGCAACCTACATCCTTCTGAATCTGCTTAGTGTGTTCATCTCTTGGTCTCCCTCTGCGATTTTTACCCTCCACGCTGCCCTCCAATACTAAATTGGAGATCCCTTGATGCCTCAGAACATGTCCTACCAACCGATCCCTCCTTCTAGTCAAGTTGTGCCACAAACTTCTCTTCTCCCCAATCCTATTCAGTACTTCCTCATTAGTTATGTGATCTACCCATCTAATCTTCAGCATTCTTCTGTAGCACCACATTTCGAAAGCTTCTATTCTCTTCTTCTCTAAACTATTTATCGTCCACGTTTCACTTCCATACATGGCTACACTCCATACAAATACTTTCAGAAATGACGTCCTGACACTTAAATCTACACTCGACGTTAACAAATTTCTTTTCTTGTCTACATTTTATATCCTCTTTACTTCGACCATCGTCAGTTATTTTGTTCCCCAAATAGCAATACTCATTTACTACTTTAAGCGTCTCATTTCCTAATCTAATGCCCGCAGCATCACCCGATTTAATTCGACTACATTCCATTATTCTCGTTTTGATTTTCATCTTATATCCTCCTTTCAAGACGATGTCCATTCCGTTCAGGTGCTCTTCCAGGTCCTTTGCTGTCTCTGACTGAATTAAGTCATCGGCGAACCTCAAAGTTTTTACTGCTTCTCCGTGGATTATAATTCCTACTCCAAGTTTTTCTTTTGTTTCCATTATGCTTGCTCAATATGCTACTTGTATGGTAACGTGGTTTCCTGTTCCATGCAGTTTTGAGTGTGGTGAGTCCCCAAACCAACAGAATGCTTTATTTCGGTAGCTGTCTTCGAATCTCGTCATCTTGGTTAATGAGTTCGGAGTGAACTACGCTTGCACTGTCCGTTACGCGGCTTCCAGTGGCATACAAACCACAACCGTTGTAATAAGGTAAAATGTCTGAAGTGACAGGCGCACGTACCATAGATACTCACCGAAATCGAGGCAAGGGGACTGAGGGATATCAATATCAGTCGTAACTGCCAAAATGGACACATTTGTTACTTGCGATTACACTGCCGAATGACAATGGTTTGAGTAAAGCCTACATATTTTTAAGGGCTTCCCATCTGAAAATACTAAAGTGACCCCACGCAAACAGGTGGGGTAGGAGATGGCCAGGTGTACCATAGAAAAGGTGTCCGCTTTCCTAGTATTAACTACTGAGCTAGAACATGTTTTTCGTACGATGCGTCCTTTTCGAGATTTAGTCGTGACGAGTTAAAACGGACAACCTGTATAATAACCCGGTTCTCAAGGTGATGTCTTGTCTGATGTCACATTGTTTCGTTTTTGACATTAATTTACAAGTGGCAGATTAAACTTTTAGTGAAGGAGGAGCGGATACTTATAAGTTGGCACTCCAGAAAGACGTGTTCAAAAGTGTAAAACATAACTCACGTATCCGCTGCAGAGGCTTGGGCAAAGTGTCGATCGAAATGGTCTGCTGCGACCAAGTCTATATGGGTAAGGACAACACCATGTACAGAAATTCCTTCAATGCCAGTGAGAGGACTATGGTCAAAAACTAACCTGAGTTTCGCCCAGACTTGTGTAGAGGGGGTGTGCGGTCCTATGGCAGCCACATATCGTTCCCAGCAAATGTGTTTCTGAAATTTGATTAGGTAACGGGCCCGGGCGTGGAATCGTTTAAAGACCAGAAAGAGCACAGCAAATGGGTGCTGCTGGAAGCACTGGTGTTGTGACTTGGCAAGACAGCCAAGCCACTATGAGGTAGCCGAAAGGCACGCGTTTAAGCTCACGCAGGCTGGCGTGAGGTCTGGAACAGTTAAAGGAGTTGAGGCTAGTAAAAAAAGTACGTAGCTTCTGGAATACTTAACTTTAATCCATAATTGGTGAACATCGGTCTGACGGTACATGCATCACAAGATAAATAGCAATTGATGATGGCGCCTTGCTAGGTCGTAGCAAATGACGTAGCTGAAGGCTACGCTAACTATCGTCTCGGCAAATGAGAGCGTAATTTGTCAGTGAACCATCGCTAGCAAAGTCGGGTGTACAACTGGGGCGAGTCCTAGGAAGTCTCTCTAGACCTGCCGTGTGGCGGCGCTCGGTCTGCAATCACTGACAGTGGCGACACGCGGGTCCGACGTATACTAGCGGACCGCGGCCGATTTAAAGGCTACCACCTAGCAAGTGTGGTGTCTGGCGGTGACACCACAACTGGAGAGCACAGTGGCGGTCTTTATGGCAGCAGAAATTTCCAGAGTCCACCAAGGGACCATCTTCCGACGAGGGGAACCCGAGGCAGAAGGGATGGCTGAAACAACTGTGGAAAGGATGTTGGCAGTCAAAGTCTGTAAACTCATCAATACTACTGTGTAGTAGTACAGGGGGACGGTAGCAGAGGAGAAGGCACCCCACTCAGCTTTAGAGAAGGCCCACCTGGGAGGGTGGTGGAGCGAGATATACTGAGGGAAGGTCAAAACAATCGGGTAATGATCGCTGTCACATAAGTCATCGTGGACACCCCACTGAACGAGGGAAAGAAGGCGAGGACTGCAGATGGAGAGGTCAATGGCGGAGAAAGTGCTGTGTGACACACTAAACTGTGTGGGAGCGCTGGTGTTGAGGAGACAGAGGTCAAGCCCTGCCAGAACAGCTTCAACTGTCCTGCCTAAGCCAGTAGTCGTGTGACTACGCCAAAGAGGGTTGTGGGCATTAAAGTCCCATAGAAGCAGGGGGAGAGTTGTTGAAGCGTGGTTAGGGCAAGGGATGTGGGCGGCCTGTCAGGCGGGAGGTAGAGATTACAAATCGTGATTGGTGTGGCCAGATGGACCCTGACAGCACCCAGAGTGGTATGGAGGGGAACCCATTTACTAACATGTCCTTGTAGACCAAGGTGCAAGCACCACCAGAAGCCCGCGAGGAGCCAGTTCGGTTTCGACAGGAAGTGTGGAACCCACAAGGGGTGGGTGAGTACGAATTGACAAAATGGGTCTCCTGGAGAGCAATGCAAGCAGCAGAGTAGGAACAAAGAAGGGCTGGAGGTGACACAAATAGCCATTACAGTTCCACTGGATAATTCTCAAGCTGAAGTCCAAATGTGTAGCAAACGGAGCCAGTCACGCCACCGAGTCGCCATCCGTCACCAATAAGGATGGGGTAATGTCCATATAGGTGGGGTCAGACTGTTGACTGGAGGAGGAGAAGGCAGCACCTCAGGGGGGTACCAGAGGGGCCTTGCCCTTGTTCTTGTGTTTCTGCTTCTCTTGTGAAGGAAGAGAAGGTCAGACTGCATCAAGGTTGAACACGGAATTACACCTGGAAATTCTGGCGCCCCCCCCCCCCCCCCCCACGCCGGCTGCGGATCCCGAGGCCGATGTGGAGCTGCTGGGAAGAGGAGTCCCAGGAGGGAGCTCCAATACTGGCGGCTGCCGAAGAAGGGGAGCGCTTCTCTGGCAGAGGAGGGGGAGCAGCACCTGAAGGAGTGGGTAGGGGTACTGATGGGGAGGGGGAGGGGGAGGGGGAGAGTGATGGTGAGGGTGAGTTGGAAGGTGTAGGGCAAATGGGGTGGGGCTGGGAAGAGGAGGGGTAGGAGGGGATAGGAGGGGGAATGGACATAACTGAAGCGAGAGTAGACGTTATAGGCACAGAATGGAGCCAGCCACACTTTCGACAAACCTCGGTGCAGGTTAGTCGATCTAAGGTTTTGTACTCTTGAATCCATTGTTCTTCCACATAGCCCGGGCATGCTGGTGAGTGTGGAGGATGCTGTGCATTACAATTTACACACAATGGTGGGGACGCACAGGCACTCCCCTCATGGAGGGGGCGCCCACAATCACCACAGAGGGGGTCATTGGTGCAGCGGAAGACGTGTCCGAACCATACACATTTAAAGCATCTCATTGGTGGCAGAATGTAGGGTTTTACATCACATCGATACACCATCACCTTTACCTTCTCTGGGAGGCCCCACTGTACACGGCAGATAAATCGGACTCCTCGCTGCTCGACGTTTGCACGGAGCTCCTCGTCAGTTTTCAGCAGAAGATCCCAGTGGAATATGATGCCCTGTACCGAGTTCAAAGATTGGTGGCGTGCGACGGAGACTGATGTTACCGTGATGGTCACAAGCACACAGGGCTTCAGATTGGGCAGCAGAAGATGTCTTTATGAACAAAGAACCGGACCGCATTTTACTCATGGACTCCGCCATACTTTTCTTCAATTGTCTCCACGAAAACCAAAGGCTTGGTCGTGGCAAAACTTTCGCCACCTGTCCTGGTACAAACTAGGTACAGAGGGAAATGTTTCAACCCAAGCCAGCGAGCTTGACCCTCTTGCCAGGGGTGGCCAGGGACGGGAAGGCCGAACGATCAGAAGAAGACGCTTTTGTCGCTTCATGTGCAAGGCATCCACCCTAGTACCACTCACTCCGACCAGGGGCTCATCCCACGGGCGCCACCCTGCCACAGCAAGAGCCGTCTGGCACGGTGGCCATTGCTGGTAGTTCTGATGCCCCAAAGTGATGAGCATCGACTCCTTGCCATACACGAGGCGTTAATACCTCAGGTACTAGGTGACTCAGCGAAGAGGGTACTTAACAGCCCCACCACACGGATTGGCTACCGTGCTGGTGACCTCGCACGCAGGGTACCAGGGTGCAAGGGGAAAGGGACAGGAGCCTACACCATGGAAACTAGGTTGGGAGGTCATCCCAAAATGGCTCACACTGAATGGAAAACGTTGGGTATGGAGGTCAAACCCCAAGGGGACCAAAAACGCCAAAAAGGAGAGGGAAACAGCAAACTAAACAATAGGACGTACCAAAACAAAGCCGGGAGAATAGCCAGGTCGATATAAAGAAGTTCACCAAGAGGGAAAGGAGGGGGAGGGAAAAAGGAGCAAGGACAGGGAAGGAGAGGAACAGGGATGGTAATGCAGCCTCCAAAGGAAAGGAAAGGAGGCTGCAATAGCTCGGGGCCCCGTGCGCGCCACACATGTACCCACAAAATGGACTGTGTGCCCCCTGGGGGGCCCAGCTGAGGATTTCATGACGGCTATGCATAGTGAATGACAATTTTTGCAATATGTGTTCTTCGATCCCGATCTCGACATCCTTTAAAATTTTATATCCTTATCCATTTCCGAAAGGCTAGTTCGCGTCCGTAGTAGAATACTACACGCGCACCCTGGGTAACGCTAAATGAACTAGCACTAAAGGCAACCAGATAATCCTGTGCTGGATCTCCTGGTAAACACATCATGAGTGATACCGACCAAATGAACGATGAAGAGTTGACTAGAGCACTCGGACCGTGCCTCCGAGTCTGCCACCTAAACATTGAAGGCATAAGTAGGAGCAAATGTGAATTTCTCCAGAGAGTTCTCACTCAGAACAAAATCTACGTAGCCGCGATACAAGAGACTCATGCGGAAAACATAGATCAGCTGGCCTCTAGAGGAAAAATCCCTGGATTCGAGATACTGGGAGCCACCTATCACCGCAATTACGGTGTGGCAACCTACATACGAAATAAGATAGAAAATGCTTCCCTGTGTAAGATATCTACAGACAACAACATACATGAAGTTGCTGTCAAAATTGGCGAGACCACTATAGTTAACATCTATAAGCCTCCCGGCTGTCCATGGCCTCCAGAAGTACTCCAAGAATATCCCCACCCTGCTATCTACGTAGGAGACTTTAATAGTCACCATGAGAACTGGAAGTACGCACGAAACGACTAGAACGGTGAATCCCTGATGAGCTGGAGTGAGGAGACTAACACCCACTTGATTTTCGACGCTAAGGACCGCGGAACATTTCGATCAGCAGCATGGAGACGAGATTATAACCCTGATTTATGTTTTGTCACTAAAAACAAAAACAACCAACCGCTAGCCGCAACTCGTGAAGTCCTGTCTGATTTCCCACATAGCCAGCATCGCCCTGTTATCTTAAAAGTCTGAATTAACATCCCAATCATAAAATCCTTTCCTCGCCCACGATGGAATTTCCAGAAGGCAGACTGGGCCACCTTTGCAGAAAACCTTGACAAGTGTCTAGGTTGGATACCCCCGACTAGGGACAACTATGACAGATTTGTGGGAGCAGTCATCGCCACGGCTAAGAGGGATGTACCCAGAGGCTACCGGAAAGAGTACATCCCTGGCTTGAATGAGAGATGCGAAGACCTGTACCAGGAATTTACCGAAACCAACAACCAAGAAATCGCGGACGAACTGTTGCACAGCTTAGACGCAGCTCGACGGGAAAAATGGATGGACACCGTGGAGAATCTAGATTTCACTAAATCTAGTAGGCAAGCATGGACCCTACTTCGTAACATGGGAGGCAGTAAACGTAAAATAAGACACCCACCCGATAACCCCTAACAATGTGGCCGCACACACAGTTAGAACCTCAAGAGCACCAAGGGACAGAACACACACCACGACCGTCAAACGTGAATTAAGATCCTTAAAACGAAGGGCATCGCCTACCTCCGAATTTTCCCAGCCTATCACAGCGGAAGAAGTTGCAGCAGCCTTGTCAAAAATCAAAAGTGGCAAGGCTCCCGGCTTCGATGGCATCCACCCGGAATTCCTACTTCACTGTGGAAAATTTACTAGAACATGGCTCGCAAACTTCTTAACAGATATTTTAGAACTGGGTAATATCCCACACCAGCTTAAACGAGCAAAGATTATAGCGATACTAAAGCCAGGCAAACCTAATGACATGCCCCAAAACTACCGCCCTATCGCTCTGCTGAACTGTTGGAACGGATCATCTATAACAGAACAAGCGGAAAAATTCTTGAAGTGGTACCGATTGAACAGGCAGGTTTCCGACCCAACCGCAGTTGCACCGACCAGATCCTCTCCCTAGCAACTCATATAGAGGCGAGCTTTCAGAAAAAACTCAAAACATCAGTAGCCTTTATTGACCTATCAGCCGCTTATGATACCGTTTGGCGACAAAGCCTGATATTTAAGTTGCTGCGGGTCATACCATGTAATAAGCTGGCCAACCTCATTGATAACATGCTCACAGATAGAAGTTTCAGAGTCATAATGGGCGACTTAAAAAGTGACCAAATGAAGCTCAACAATGGTTTACCACAAGGCTCCGTTCTGGCGCCATTGATGTTTAACCTCTACATATCTGACTTACCTGAAACCACTTCTCAAAAATTCGGATATACCGACGACTGGGCAATAGATGCAAGAGGCAGATCAATGGAGGCAACGGAAAACACATTAACTGCGGATCTAACAAAGCTGGGAGATTACTTCCGAAGGTGGAGATTACGGCCAAACGCGACAAAAACGGAGGTGACATGCTTTCACCTCGACAATGCCTAAGCAAAAAGAAAGCTCAACGTTCATTTCGAAAACAGGCAGCTAAACCATAATAATTACCCCAGATATCTAGGCGTCACCTTTGACAGAACCCTAACATTCAAGGAACACCTACGTAATACAGTCGCAAAACTTAAAACTCGAAATAATATCATACAGAAGCTATGTGGGACCACGTGGTGCTCTGCCGCGGCTGTACTGAGATCTTCGGCTCTGGGACTTATCTACACAACAGCAGAATAAGCCGCACCGGTATGGCTAAACAGTAAACACACAGGCTTGATCGATGCTCAATTAAACTACACAATGAGGATGATATCAGGAACAATAAAGCCAACGCCTTTACACTGGCTACCTATACTGAGCAACATTCCCCCACCGGACCTGCGCAGAGAGAACGCTCTCTTACGCGAGTATGGAAAAGTGCTGAACAACGAGAAACTGCCAATCCATAAGGATGTTCCTGCCCTGGAGATGAACAGATTGCGCTCAAGACACCCCTCTTTAAAAAAAGGCAAAAAATACGCATCCTCTCAACCCGGATTATGGCAACCTCTGGAAAATGCGGTGGAGAGAATCTGTGCCCCAAAACCTCCAGAATATGCCATACATCAATGTCCAACCACCAGGATTCAATTTGCCAAGGAAAACTTGGACGACCCTGAATCGAATTCGGACAAATAACGGCAGATGCGCAGACAGCCTCCACAGGTGGGGTAAAATCACCACCCCGAGATGTGACTGCGGTGCGGACCGGCAGACGATTCGTCACATCGTGGAAGATTGCCCTCTGAGACGTTTTGCAGGAGACCCCAATGAGTTTCTGACCGCGACTGAAAGTGCAATAGACTATGTCACAAATCTGGATGTTTGTGTGTGATCTTTTGCTTGTTATATACACTATTTTTAAACACTTTTATATCTACAACTATATGTTACACACTGTGACTACTCTTTATTTCTGTGTCTTATGATTTTTATGTCTTTTCTATATGATGTGTTACATGCCATAAGCTAAATAAATAAATCCGAAATACAGATGTTCGAAGTTGTCCTACTTGTACACATAAAACATGCACCCAATTCGGAGGCGAAAATGCAGTTTATAAAATGATGTAGCACGGATAGGGTGAAAATCGGCCGTGACGTATAAAGTAAGCATCTTGAAATTGAGATTAACCTGGTCACAAAATCCGGGAAGATTTGAAAACTAAGTTTCGCTCCACTGCTCGAATACAGCGAAAAGGGAGACATGGCAGGAATTACGCAATGTATTTTTGTCTGAATTTTCATAGCTCAATGAAGAGTGGGAAATTGACAAAGAGAATAAGAAATCGACAATCTTGTGATCTAGTACTGCAAAAAAAAAAAAAAATTAATTACTCGAAAGTAATCAGGAAAATTAATGATTCCAGGGATAAGTATTTACAAGAACGGAGTTCCGCTATTGCTACTAGGTATGAAAATGAAGTATCAAAAACATCAAATCACAGTATAAATTGAAATTTCTCTGTTTTCTATTGCTCCATGCACAATGGTCAATAGTGAGGGGTATGACAGGAATGCATCTTCGATCCTGTGGAAGGAATCTCTTCTAGTGAAAGCTGCTTGCTTTCCCTATTTTGAATGGTTGCATTATGGACCAAAGCAAAAACAAGATTTCCAGTAAACACAAGCTCCGAAGTGCATACCTCAGGAGCACCTAGCACTTTGTCATCTTTGCTACTGTGTAACACCTCTACTACTGAAAAAATGCTCATAGCTCTTGAAGCAGGCATTCAGAGGCCATACTTACAAACCTTATTTGCTTCCAATGGTGGTTGGTGTCATGTTCATTAATACTGAACATTCCTACTAGGACATGCTGTATACTATTAGCAACATTAGGATGCTGATCGATATTCAAATGTACTTCATGCAATCGGAAAAATGTTGAAAGTAACATTGCAAAAACGGAAAGACGTTTTTCGATACTTTTCTAAAAAATAAGAAAAAAACATATTACACGAACCTTTGACGTGCCTCTGAATGGTGCTCCACATCGCCTATAAGAAATGTGGTACTGATTGCGAATTTAACCCTAAACCACAAAAGGTGGGGAAAGTTACATTACTACAACATTGTAAATTTTGTACTCTTTTTCAGAGGGCAATAGTTAATCACAACTGTAAGGTCTCTAATGGTATGTCACTAAGTACAAAATTTCCTGTCTTACATCCCCTACTGACAATACGAGATTGGTGGGAGCCACGAATAGGTACCAACTGCAACCGTAAATTATGTTTAATTTAGAATCTTTAAACTTCTCAAAAGTGGCGCATATCACTCAGTGGCATCGTTGCGTCACTGACGTATGAGCATCTCAGTTGCTGCCAATCACTTCGAGCATCATTCAAAGCTATGTCAAACGTTTCTTTGATGTATTTTATTTCTTACTTTCACACCAATCGTTTCACGGAACGTTGGACTGTCTTTTATTTAATGTTTTATTCTATTACTTTTTCATGACTGGCTCTCGGTCTGAGGTGAAAGGCATTTTTGATGTGTTCAGACGAAATAAACAGATAAGAAAAGTATCTTGAAATTACTGCAACGGATAAGAGGTAGAGAGCTCCGTCATAGCCAGAAAGGTCCTTACCAATGAGGTACGTTCAATTGACGAGGAGTGCTAGTTTTATTAGAAAAACTGACAATACCAGGCGTTGCCCGAACAGGGAAAGTCGGGAAAGAGTACGCACTCCGCATTTTACCGCTCAAATCTACTTGGTGAGAGGGTTAAAAGAAACTTTTCTTGTAACCACTTATTGCTGGTTTGTTTGGGAACATCATGTATCAGTCACAACTGCCTTAGCCACATGGTCTGGGGTAAGAGTACGCGACATTTAGTTTAAGAGTACGCATTAACAAAATCACAAGGAAGTTTACCTCGTCCTTTATGCCACCTCTGGAAGCAATTATCATACTTAATCCAGTCTTCCGCGATAGGTTCTCTGTAGACTTCACCACACGCTGGACAATTCAAAAACGTCATCTCTCTCCCTGGATTTGGTTGTTCCTGAAGATGATGGCGCGGTTAAGTCGAGATTAGTCCTAAAGATTCTGCGTTGCTCGTTACTGGTGCTTTGTCTCTTCTTGGTTTTGTCTGGTTTAGCTTGTTTTTCTAACAGTGCATTTTTGTACGGAGACTCAGACAAAAACCCTTGATTTTTTGTCATTTTCTTTTTTGTGGGTCTGTCACTTTTTGGCAGTGGATAAATATTCGATAAATCTCATTCTAGAAACATCCCCGGGCTGTGGCTAAGCCATATCTCCGCAATATCCTTTCTTCCAGGAGTTCTGCAAGGTTCGCAGGAGAGCTTCTGTAAAGTTTGGAAGGTAGGAGACGAGGTACTGGCAGAAGTAAAGCTGTGAGGACGGGACGTGAGTCGTGCTTGGGTAGCTCAGGTGGTAGAGCACTTGCCCGCTAAAGGCAAAGGTCCCGAGTTCGACTCTCGGTCGAGCTCACAGTTTTCATCTGCCAGGAAGTTTCGTATCAGCGCACACTCCGCTGTAGAGTGAAAATTTCATTCTAGTGAACGAAAGTGTTCTACAACGAAGCTATTCTGCTGGTACATCCAGTGCTATATGTGGCTACAGTGTGCGGAATGTATTGTGGACAGACTTTGTAATAAAGGAGTAATGAAATGTCACTATGTATGACAGTTTTACTACAGGAGCAGTGAAAATGCAGTAAGCGACAAACTTTTTCTTTTCTTGGGGTGTATCTACTCAGTGGATGGTCGTGATGGAAGGCAAAAATTCATGAAGGTTTGAAATTGTCTGAAGCTTTTTCGAAATCACTAAGTACTCTCATTCTCAAATACTGGATGATACGAGGCCTGTTTTTTAAGTAAGTACCGTTTTGAAATTTAAAAAAGACGTGTTAAGGTATCTCAAAAATTTTATTTTTACATGAAAGTCTGTACCTTAATCTGCGTACTGACGCCATTACAGTCTGATTCTTCCTTGTTTACTTTGCATACTGAGTGTTTAAGATGCCTCCGATAATCGTGAGTCCCGCCGACTGTGAAGTACGGGCTGTTACAAGATTTCTTACTGCTAAAGGCCTAAAAGCGATCGATATTCATCGTGAGATCTGTGCAGTTTACGGAGAAAACATTATGAGTGATGGAATGGTAAGAAAGTGGGTGAGAGCATTTAAAGATGGCCGCACAAATGTGCTTGATGAACAACGGAGTGGGCGTCCTTCAGTCGTTAATGAAAGTTTGGTGCAGGAAGTGGACAATAAAGTGAGAGGAAACAGACGCTTTACGATTTCCTCCTTGAGGGATGACTTTCCTAACGTTTCTCGTAGTGTTTTGTATAGCATTGTGACCGAGCATTCGAATTACCGAAAATTGTGGTCACGTTGGGTACAGAAAATGTCGACGGATGTGCACAAAACCCAACGTTAAAACAGTGCATTGACTTTCCTTGAGCGGTACCATAACGACAGTGATGATTTCTTAAGCCAAACTGTTACGGGCGATGAAACATGGGTGGCCTACGTCACACCAGAATCAAAGCAACAGTCCATGGAAATTGAGCAAGGGCATCGTTTTGCTGCAAGACAATGCCCGTCCGCATGTGGCGAATCAGACCAAAGATCTCATCACATATTTTCGATTGGAAACTCTACTCTAGATCATCCTCCGTACAGCCCCGATCTTGCGCCCAGTGACTACCATCTGTTCCCGCACTTGAAGAAACACCTGGGCGGTCAGCGTCTTCAAGACGATGACGAAGTCAAAACAGTGGTGGTGGTTGTGGTCTTCAGTCCAGAGACTGGTTTGATGCAGTTCTCCATGCTACTCAATCCAGTGCAAGCTTCTTCATCTCCCAGTACCTAATGCAACCTACATCCTTCTGAATCTGCTTAGTGTATTTATCTCTTCGTCTCCCTCTACGATTTTTGCCCTCCACGCTGCCCTCCAATACGGAATTGGTGATCCCTTGATGCCTCGGAGTATGCCCTACCAACCGATCCCTTCTTCTAGTCAAGTTGTGCCACAAACTCCTCTTCTGCCCAATTCTATTCAATACCTCCTCATTAGTTACGTGATCTACCCATCTAATCTTCAGCATTCTTCTGCAGCACTACATTTCCAAAGCTTCTATTTTCTTCTTGTCTGAACTATTTATCGTCCATGTTTCACTTCCATACATGGCTACATTTCATACAAATAGTTTCAGGAACGACTTCCTGACACTTAACTCTATACTCGATGTTAACAAATTTCTCTTCTTCAGAAACACTTTCCTTGCCATTGCCAGTCTACATTTTATATCCTCTCTAATTCGACCATCAGTTATTTTGCTCCCTAAATAGCAAAACTCATTTACTACTTCAGGCGTCTCATTTCCTAATCCAATTCCATCAGCCTCATCTGGCTTAATTCGACTACATTCCATTATCCTCGTTTTGCTCTTGTTGATGTCCATCTTGTATCCTCCTTTCAAGACACTGACCATTCCGTTCAACTGCTCTTCCAAGTCCTTTGCTGTCTCTGACAATTACAATGTCATCGGCGAACCTCAAAGTTTTTATTTCTTCTCCATGTTTTTTAATACCTACTCCGAACTTTTCTTTCGTTTCCTTTACTGCTTGCTCAATATACAGATTGAACAGCATCGGGGAGAGGCTACAACCGTGTCCCACTCCCTTCCCAACCACTGCTTCCCTTTCATGCCCCTCGAGTCGTAACTGCCATCTGGTCTCTGTACAAATTGTAAATAACCTTTCGCTCCCTGTATTTACCCCTGCCACCTTCAGAATTTGAAAGAGTATTCCAGTCAACATTGTCGAAAGCTTTCTCTAAGTAACGTAGGTTTGCCTTTCCTTAATCTATTGTCTAAGGTAAGTCGTAGCTTCAGTATTGCCTCACGTGTTCCAACATTTCTACGGAATCCGAACAGTGGTAATGCAGTGGTCAACAAGTCAGGCGGCAGGCTTCAATGAGGAGGGTATTGAAAAACTGGTACAACGTTATGACAAGTGCCTCAATACTGACGGAAATTATGTAGAAAAGTAGATTAAGGTACAGGCTTTCACGTAAAAATAAAATTGAGACACCTTAGCACTTTTTTTTTTTTTTTTTAAATTTCAAAACGGTACTTACTTAAACATGCCTCGTAGCTCGGTCTCACCTTCCATTGCGATTGTTTCCAGACAGCGATGTAATTGCGATTGTTTCCAGACAGCGATGTACACCAAGTTTGGTTGAAATCTGTTTAGTGGTTCAGATGTGGGACACGGGCGTTACGAACACGTTTACATTCACAGGCTGGAGATAGGCGGGCGGAATACCGGCAACAGCGTCCATAAAAACGGCAGCCGTAGTCTGCGGCTGCCCCTCCAGCTGTTCACCGCAGTCGACCTGCTTTCCCCCCCCCCCCCCCCCCCCGACCAGGTTACGTCACGTGACCCGGCGCGGTGACGTCACGGCCACCGCCCATGCTGGGCGCGACAGGAATTCAAAATGGCGGCGCCCGCTGCGTGGGCACTGCCTCGGCGAGTGACGCCGGACTGCTGGAGACTCCTTTATATGGGAACGAATGGGAGCGAACACAAGCGAAGGAGCATTCGCAGACAATTCGTCAGTGTTGACCATTACGATTACACCAGAAACAGAAGACAGCTCGAGCTAACGAGCATAGCCTATGAAGGCAGATAATTTTTTAAATTCCAGTCTTTGATCATAATATAAATTCCCTTGGCGATGACCGGTTTCAGTCAGTAATGACCATCTCCAGATTACGAAATAAAAATTATATACAGCTAGTGGGCAGTCTACTTTCAACACAGTACCAGAGAAGGAAAGTTGCTACTCACCATATAGCGGAGATGCTGAGCCGCGATAGGCACAACAAAAAGATTCACACAATTATAGCTTTCGGCCATTAAGGCCTTTGTCAGCAGTACACACACACACACACACACACACACACACACACACACACACACAATCGCAGAACAGATTTTGTGTTGTCAACATACATTGCCGGCCTGGTCACGTGATCTCGGGACGTCGTGTGTGTGTGTGTGTGTGTGTGTGTGTGTGTGTTTGTGTGTGTTTGTGTGTGTGTGTGTGTGTTCGTATAGCGCCCTGTATATTTAGAATGTCACTACATCCTTAGTACAGACGGATTCTTTTCGTGCGTGTCGTGGATTATTTATAAATGTGGCGCAGGCTTTTTAACAGTATCCATTTGACACCGGGAATAAACCAGCTATGTAACTTTTAAAGGCAAGTGATATTACATCCTGCTTCTTTGCGTTAGGTGTCACAGTTCAGATGCACTCGAGTTTTGGTAGTTTTCGGTATGATACGGCACTTTATAGTATTACAGAGCCCGACGTACATATCTGCAGTGATAGTCTTGCAAAACGACTTGACAGTACGCTAGTACTTTTGCAAGTGTCCGAAAAACACCGAATTTGCCACACAGCGATTATATCCCTGCTAATTCGTCCTTTTTTCTGAGTATTTATTTTCTCTTTTTTGCAACCTAAAGCACAATTTTTCTTACTGGTGACACTAAGTATTTTTTTTATTAATCTCATTTCGTTCGTTTTTGTTCGTTGTATCTGCTCGGGGCGGACGTCGCAAGACATCCGTTTCAGTCTGTCGTTATGAAGATATGTTTTAGAACAGGTACGCTTTACCTTATTTTATCTATACATTTCCCAGTTCGTATGGTAGTATATTGTGATATGAAATGCTGTATTGTGTTGAAAGACTGCCCCCTAGGTGTATATAATTTTATACTGTAGATTTGAAGATGGTCATTACTGACTGAAACCGGTCATCGTCAAAGGAATTTATATTGTGATCAAAGACTGGAATAAAAAAAGTATTGATAGTATTGGATCACCGTTCATATTCACCATTATGTCGCAGTTGGTGATATGAAGGCTGAGTTATTGTTTTTTGATCGTAATAACCAGCACACTAGATACAAAAATTATTATTATTATTATTATATTATTATTATTTTATGGCCTTCATTGGACCACTGTAGTCAAAAATACAAAGTTCTAAACAAGTTGTTACACATGGATACAATTTGGTTCGACAATAACTTAATATATTTAGGTAATTAATTATTAGAGGCTATTCTTATATGAAAGGTGTTTTGCTCTTCTGTCTGCCCAATATTTCTTCATTCTTTCAGATATTTTCTTTCTTTCTTCATCTGAGACAACTCTTCCTGTACTCCTTTTATTGATTTTCATTTGTAGTCTGGTTTGCGGGTCTTGCAGTATTCTGGTTTTCTCTGTCTTGTTTTTTTGGTCATCTACTGTAATTTGAAGTTCTTTGATATCTTCCTTAATTTCTGTGATCCATTTAATGTCGCTCTTGCTATTCCACAATTTTTGTATTATTTTTTTACTAATTCTGTTTTCTGGAGTTCTCATCAGATGTCCAAAGACTGAGATGCGTTTCTTCCTGATTGTGCTCGTGACTGGTTCTATTATCTTATATACTGTTTCATTTGATGCTATTCTCCAATGTCCATGTATTTTATACTGTTTATTTATACATGTCCTAATTATTCTTCTTTCTATTTTTAGTATTCTGTCAATTTCTGCTGTATTAGTTGTTTTCAAGATACTTTCAGCTGCATACGTTATTTCTCGTTGTGTAACTGTTTTATAGTGTTTTAATTTTGCATCTATAGATAGGCTTTTTTGTTGTACGTAGTTTTGGTAATGTAATTTGCATAGTTCAGTTTTTTTATTCTATTTTGCCATGATGGCTTCTCATTTAGATTGCATGTTATTATTTCGCCTAAATATTTAAATTTATCAACAATTTTGATTTCCTGTTCTCCTATTGTAATTTTGTTTGCAAGTGGTGGATCAGTTAGCATAATCTCCGTTTTTTCAAATGATATTCTAAGGCCTACTTTCTCTGCTATTTCTTGTAGTGATTTCACTTGTTGTCTGGCTTCTTGAACGGTGTTGGCTAGGAGAGCAAGATCATCAGCGAATCCCAAGCAGTTTAAGCTAATATCTTTTGCACTTCCAATTCTTATCCTCTTTGGATTGTCCTTGTACCATTCTCTCATTATGTATTCCAGTGCACAGTTGAAAAGTAATGGTGATAGGCAGTCACCTTGTCTTAAGCCTGTTTTTATGAGGAATGGTTCCGAAATTTCTCCTCTAAACTTCACTTTTGATTTGGTGTTGATTAGAGTGAGTTGTATTATTTTAATTAGTTTTGGATGGAGTCCTAGATTTCTTAAAATTTTTAATACTGAAGGTCTGTGGAGACAGTCATATGCCCTCTTAAAATCTACAAATGTTATTGCCAGAGATTTGTTCCGTTTCTTGTAGTATGCCATAATCAATTTTAAACTAATTGTCTGCTCTGCACAGCTTCTCCATGGTCTGAAACCTCCCTGATACAAAAGTATATAGATAAGCCAAAATAAAAAACTTAGATATCCACATAGGTTATTTTCCATGGCGAACGCACTTTTTGACGAAGGAAGCGTAATGGCACAGGGAAGATGTAACTTACTCATCAATTTGTACATAAACGTGAAATGCATGGGGATAACTGCAGCTTTGCTTCGCATTAGCAGTGCCAGTGGATCTGACAAGGGAACCTCCCCATCGCACCCCCCTCAGATTTAGTTGTACGTTGGCACAGTGGATAGGGCTTGAAAAACTGAACACAGATCAATCGAGAAAACAGGAAGAAGTTGTGTGGAACTATGAAAAAAATAAGCAAAATATACAAACTGAGTAGTCCATGCATAAGATAGGCAACATCAAGGAGAGAGTGAGCTCAGGAGCGCCGTGGTCCCGTGGTTAGCGTG
This sequence comes from Schistocerca piceifrons, assembly GCF_021461385.2. Classification (NCBI taxonomy): domain Eukaryota; kingdom Metazoa; phylum Arthropoda; class Insecta; order Orthoptera; family Acrididae; genus Schistocerca; species Schistocerca piceifrons. The sequence continues at coordinate 78,777,804 of NC_060147.1, read as the reverse complement.
AGCAGCTGCGGAATGAGAGGTCCTTGGTTCAAGTCTTCCCTCGAGTGAAAAGTTTAATTTTTTATTTTCAGTTTATGTGACAACTTATTTTTTCACCACTTTTTTGGGAGTGATTATCACATCCACAAGAAAACCTAAATCGGCCAAGGTAGAAGAATCTTTTTACCCATTCGCCAAGTGTACAAGTTAGGTGGGTCGACAACATATTCCTGTCATGTGACGCACATGCTGTCACCAGTGTCATATAGAATATATCATAGGTGTTTTCCTGTGGAGGAATCGGTTGACCTATGACCTTGCGATCAATAGTTTTTGGTTGCCATTGGAGAGGCACGTCCTTTCGTCTGCTAATCGCACGATTTTGCGGTGCGGTCGCAAACCACAGACACTAAACTTATTACAGTGAACAGAGACGTCAATGAACGAACAGACAGATAATAGCTTCGCGAAAATAAAGAAGGTAAAATTCTCACTTTTTTTTAAATCTCATTTTGTTCGCTTTTGTTCGTTGCATCTGCTCGGGGCGGACGTCATAAGACATCCATTGAAGTTCGTTGTTGATCGATTAACTCATTATTATTATTGTTATTAATATTTTTATTATTATTGAGCAAGATGTATGAAACAGGCGAAATACCCTCAGACTTCAAGAAGAATATAATAATTCCAATCCCAACGAAAGCAGGTGTTGACAGATATGAAAATTACCGAACTATCGGTTTAGTAAGTCACAGCTGCAAAATACTAACACGAATTCTTTACAGACGAATGGAAAAACTAGTAGAAGCCAACCTCGGGGAAGATCAGTTTGGATTCCGAAGAACACTGGAACACGTGAGGCAATACTGACCTTACGACTTATCTTAGAAGAAAGATTAAGGAAAGGCAAACCTACGTTTCTAGCATTTGTAGACTTAGAGAAAGCTTTTGACAATGTTGACTGGAATACTCTCAAATTCTAAAGGTGGCAGGGGTAAAATACAGGGAGCGAAAGACTATTTACAATTTGTACAGAAACCAGATGGCAGTTATAAGAGTCGAGGGACATGAAAGGGAAGCAGCGGTTGGGAAGGGAGTGAGACGGGGTTGCAGCCTCTCCCCGATGTTGTTCAATCTGTATATTGAGCAAGCAGTAAAGGAAACAAAAGAAAAATTCCGAGTAGCTATTAAAATTTATGGAGAAGAAATAAAAACTTTGAGGTTCGCCGATGACATTGTAATTCTGTCAGAGACAGCAAAGGACTTGGGAGCAGTTGAACGGAATGGACAGTGTCTTGAAAGGAGGATATAAGATGAACATCAACAAAAGCAAAACGAGGATATTGGAATGTAGTCGAATTAAGTCGGGTGATGCTGAGGGAATTAGATTAGGAAATGAGGCACTTAAAGTAGTAAAGGAGTTTTGCTATTTGGGGAGCAAAATAACTGATGATGGTCGAAGTAGAGAGGATATAAAATGTAGGCTGGCAATGGCAAGGAAAGCGTTTGTGAAGAAGAGAAATTTGTTAACATCCAGTATTGATTTAAGTGTCAGGAAGTCATTTCTGAAAGTATTCGTATGGAGTGTAGCCATGTATGGAAGTGAAACATGGACGATGAATAGTTTGGACAAGAAGAGAATAGAAGCTTTCGAAATGTGGTGCTACAGAAGAATGCTGAAGATTAGATGGGTACATCACATAACTAATGAGGAAGTATTGAATAGGATTGGGGAGAAAAGAAGTTTGTGGCACAACTTGACTAGAAGAAGGGATCGGTTGGTAGGACATGTTCTGAGGCATCAAGGGATCACCAATTTAGTATTGGAGGGCAGCGTGGAGGGTAAAAATCGTAGAGGGAGACCAAGAGATGAATACACTAAGCAGATTCAGAAGGATGTAGGTTGCAGTAGGTACTGGGAGATGAAAAAGCTTGCACAGGATAGAGTAGCATGGAGAGCTGCATCAAACCAGTCTCAGGACTGAAGACAACAACAACAACAACAACAACATCAACAACAACAACAACGACAACATTATTATTACAGAGGGCACGTAACCCTCTGATCACTAGAAGGAAGACTTGAACCAAGGACCGCTTATTCCGCAGCTGCTCACGCTAACCACGGGACCACGGCGCTCCTGAGCTCCTACTCTCCTTGATGTTGTCTATCTTGCGCATGGACTACTCAGTTTGTATATTTTGCTTATTTTTTCCGCAGTTCCACACAACTTCTTCCTGTTTTCTCGATTGATCTGTGTTCAGTTTTTCAAGGCCTATCCACTGTGCCAACTTACAACTAAATCTGCGGGGGGTTGCGATGGGGAGGTTCCCTTGTGAGCAACGTCGTCTTGTATATTGGCCTTCAGATCTCTCAGACCGAACGTGTCCCCAGTAAATTCGTTGCTTTAGCTATCCCCAGAGCCAAAGGTCACACGGATAAAGATCGGGTTATCTTGCCGGCACGCATCTGGAAAACAGTTGGAGGTAAGAATAGTGGAAAGTTGCATTAAGCAGATCTTTTACCAGGCGAGCGAAACGAGATGATGTTCCACCTTGTATGGAAACAGTGACTTCCACACAGTTGCTTTCTTTCAAAGAAAGAACTACGTGCTATACAAGGAGGCATCCATAACGTGCATGCGTCACTGTTCACAGACGCACTGACAATACTCTCTTCAAAGAATGATGACGGACCGAGAATAACGATGCTTTTACGTCTACATGGATACTCTGCAAATCAAATTTAAGTGCCTGGCAGAGGGTTCATCGAACCACCATCACAATTCTGTATTATTCAAATCTCGTATAGAGCCTAGAAAAAAACTGTCACCTATATACCTTTCACTGCGAGCTCTGGTATATTATTATGGCGATCGTTTCTCCCTATGTAGGTCAGTGTCGGCAAAATATTTTCGCATTTGGAGGAGAAACTTGGTGACTGGAATTTCGTGAGAAGATTCCGCCGTAACGAAAAACGCCTTTGTTTTAATGATATCGACCCCAAATCTTGTATCATTTCAGTGACACACTACCCTGTTTCGCGTAGTACAAAAAGTGCTGCCTTTCTTTGAACTTTTCGATGTACTGCATCAATCCTATCTGGTAAGGATCCCACACCGCACACAAGTATTCTAAAAGAGGACGGGCAAGCGTAGTGTAGGCAGTCTCTTTGTTAGATATGTTACATTTTCTGAGTGTCCTGCCAGTAAAACGCAGTCTTTAGTTAGCCTTCCTCCACAACGTTTTCTGTGTGTTCCTTCCAATTTAAGCTGTTAATAATTGTAATTCCTAAGTACTTAGTTGAATTTACGGCCTTTACATTTGACAGATTTATCGTGTAACCGAAATTTAACGGATTCCTTTTAGCACCCACGTGGATCACCTCACACTTGTTATTTAGGGTAAATTGCTCATTTTCGCACCATTCAGATATCTTTTCTAAATCGTTTATTAATTTCCTTTGATTTTCTGACTACTTTACTAATCGATAAACGACAGCGTCATCTGCAGACAACCTAGGACCGCTGCTCAGATTGTCTCAAAAAAAAAATGGCTCAAATGGCTCTGATCACTATGGGACTTAACATCTGAGGTCATCAGTCCCCCAGAACTTAGAACTACTTAAACCTAACTAACCTAAGGACATCACACACATCCATGACCGAGGCAGGATTTGAACCTGCGACCGTAGCGGTCGCGCGGTTCCAGACTGTAGCGCCTAGAACCGCCCGGCCACCTCGGCCGGCTCATAGTCTCTCCCAAATCGTTTATATACAGGGTTATTACAAATGATTGAAGCGATTTCACAGCTCTACAATAACTTTATTATTTGAGATATTTTCACAATGCTTTGCACACACATACAAAAACTCAAAGTTTTTTTAGGCATTCACAAATGTTCGATATGTGCCCCTTTAGTGATTCGGCAGACAACAAACCGATAATCAAGTTCCTCCCACACTCTGCGCAGCATGTCCCCATCAATGAGTTCGAAAGCATCGTTGATGCGAGCTCCCAGTTCTGGCACGTTTCTTGGTAGAGGAGGTTTAAATACTGAATCTTTCACATAACCCCACAGAAAGAAATCGCATGGGGTTAAGTTGGGAGAGCGTGGAGGCCATGACATGAATTGCTGATCATGATCTCCACCACGGTTTCCCAGTCTCCTGTTTAAGAAATGCCGAACATCGTGATGGAAGTGCGGTGGAGCACCATCCTGTTGAAAGATGAAGTCGGCGCTGTCGGCCTCCAGTTGTGGCATGAGCCAAATTTTTCCAGCATGTCCAGATACACGTGTCCTGTAACGTTTTTTTCGCAGAAGAAAAGGGGGCCGTAATCTTTAAACCGTGAGATTGCACAAAACACGATAACTTTTGGTGAATTGCGAATTTGCTGCACGAATGCGTGAGGATTCTCTACCGCCCAGATTCGCACATTGTGCCTGTTCACCATTTAGAAAAAATGTTGCTTCATCAGTGAAAACAAGTTTCGCACTGAACGCATCCTCTTCCATGAGCTGTTGCAACCGCCCCGAAAATTCAAAGCGTTTGACTTTGTCATCGGGTGTCAGGGCTTGTAGCAATTGTAAACGGTAAGGCTTCTGCTTTAGCCTTTTCCGTAAGATTTTCCAAACGGTCGGCTGTGGTACGTTTAGCTCCCTGCTTGCTTTATTCGTCGACTTCCGCGGACTACGCGTGAAACTTGCCCGCACGCGTTCAACCGTTTCTTCGCTCACTGCAGGCCGGCCCGTTGATTTCCCCTTACAGAGGCATCCAGAAGCTTTAAACTGCGCATACCATCGCCGAATGGAGTTAGCAGTTGGTGGATCTTTGTTGAACTTCGTCCTGAAGTGTCGTTGCACTGTTATGACTGACTAATGTGAGTGCATTTCAAGCACGACATACGCTTTCTCGGCTCCTGTCGCCATTTTGTCTCACTGCGCTCTCGAGCGCTCTGGCGGCAGAAACCTGAAGTGCGGCTTAAGCCGAACAAAACTTCATGAGTTTTTCTATGTATCTGTAGTGTGTCGTGACCATATGTCAATGAATGGAGCTACAGTGAGTTTATGAAATCGCTTCAATCATTTGTAATAGCCTTGTAGACAAGACACAGCAAAGAGTCTGTAACACTACCTTGGGGAACGAGAGAAATCACTTCTGTGTTACTGCTTTGAATCCACATCACGCAAGACACACATGGCAAGTGCACTGGTTATTCGTGCAGAACACTTATGTTTACAGTATACCAAATTCGGCATGTGTATGTATTCGCTGTACCCTGTACAGTAAATTGTGCCTGGCCACATGTCATCGTTTTCGATCCGTGCCAGAAACCGAAGAACAATTTCAGAATGTTGTTGCGGAACATGAGGTTTCAGTTGCTGCACCTTCTGGATATTGCACGCGTACCTTGTAAAACAGACCAGAAAACTTTCTATACTGTTGACCACGGGATGGGCAATTCTCGTGGCACTGCACGAGCACTAACTACTACCTGGGACACGTGCCGCATTGTCAGTCACAGGAACAGGAAATTTCGTTGACAACTTCCACCGTGATAGGACTACTCCTTCCAGGTGCCACACCAGGCTAACCCGGGTTTTCGAATTTCATTACTATCTTCCTTAAAGCATTAAATGACATCTGGCCTCTCTTCAGACCTTTCGGTTGGCGATAGTCTCTTGAAAGGGTACAGTACCGCCCGACTTTGAAAATAGGTACGACATACTTCATTATTTTTGTCAGAACAACACATTTTTTTTGTAAAATAACTCAATTTCAATTAATACAGCGAAGCCGGATACCAGTGTGGGAAAGAATGACAATTTATTTATTTAATTGATCACATGTGTACTCCCACAAAATAAATCCCTACATCCAGTTTGGTGAGATCTGTGAAATGAATGAATGTATGGTCGTCTGCTAACCGCAGATAGTGAATGTGGATATATGATCATCTTTGAGTCGATCCTTTGGCCACCTTTGGTGGGACCAAAGAGATGAAATTTGCCTTTGAGCGCCTGAAATGTGGCTGACCAATACGGTAAGAAGGTGCTCCCCCCACTTCGACAGAGATGGGAGAGAACCTCAAGAACGGCCATGTTTCAGCACTCTGCCGCTGGATCTTGTGCTGTTAAGAGCTGTTTTAGTTGTGCTTTGTAATGATGAAAGAGTGGAGACATGGTATGCATGTGGAATATTTAAGAGTAGTATGAAATAATAATTTCTCTATTTCAGGAACTTTTGTGGGGAGAATTAAATGTCAGGCAGGTAATATTAAAGGGATTGTAGTAATCTTCAGAAGTGACCAACGGTCACAATGAAACCACGTGTAGCAATAAGTTGAAATACTTCCGTGTGCTTAAGTTAAGCTGAATTACTAGCGTGTGTACAATAAGTTGAAATATTTAAGAAATAGCGTGTGTACCATGAGTTGAAATATTTAAGAAATGGCGTGTGCAGGACTTGAAATTAGAGACGAGTACTTCCACGTGGTGAGTACTGTGTGAGTCTCAATCTGTGTATGAGACAAAGGATAAAGAGAAGTACTCGTCCATGGTATCAGTTGAGGACTCGCGTGTGTGATGTTCTTAATGTTAAATTCTGTGATATGATTCCGTGTGACGCTAGATTTAAACTCAGAGAGAATCAAGGTGAGTCGGCCGTCTATCCAGCAACGCCACTTGGCTTGCATTGCACAGGAAGACGTGCATATATCTCCAGAGTTCACAGTAGGAAAGTAGAATTACAAGGTGGGGCAGTGTCGTGTGAAACTGGGATAAATATTAATTGAAGTGGGAAAGCTGAAAGTGAAAATGTTGTAACCAATCTTTGTGTAGTATTTCATGTTGTAGTGTGGTGTATGTCATGTAATTTGGGTATGTGTGGTTTGCATGGGAGAGTAGCGAGGTAGTTTCAAAAGATTAGTGGGTTATGCTTGTTCCTTCGGTACCGCTCGGTCTGGAGGAAAGTTTAGTGATGATGATTGTGAGAGTCGAAGTGTGAGGTATAATAAAAGATCCACCATCCTATCCAGAAAGTGCACTGTAGCGTTAAATAATTACGAGACCATAAGGTAGAGAATCAACAATGTTCAGCCATGCCCACTGGGCGGAATTTCTCTTGTGTTATTGTTGTAGGTTATAGAATTTGTGTGTTTAGGTTAGAGAATTTATCGGAATAAATAAGATAGTGAAAAGAAAAAGATTGGTGGCCTTTTCCTTCGAATTGTATGTTGTCATGATGTGCCGAATTTATAATGTGTGCGCCATTCATATTCAGTGCGGTGGGCCACGTGTTGATCAAACCCGTTAAATAAAAAGGAAAGAAAATGTGGTATTGCCCGTGCTTAGTGAACAGTCAGAGTTCTGTAAACTACTGATAGTCAGATGCGTGTTTCCGTTGCGTATTATTCATACAAGAGGTTGATTAGTGACTTAATTGTGAGTACGAGAGTTCATGTTACTCGATAAGTAAGAATGAATCCACTCACTTGGCAGACCACTCATCTTGCAGGCCTGACTGCTTGATGCCACAGTATGAGCAAGGCATGTGGGTGCCTCTCACTCTCAATGCAACACTGTAATTGCTCCCGTTCACGTGTAACAGTTTCACTAACAATGCACGTACTCTTCTCTATAGTCCTACTATTCACTCACATTGCGTGTTGTGAAATTACGTCATCGACAGAGTACAGCGTCAGATCTGCACCCGGTGGCCACAATTGGAACTAATGCTTTTGCACGGTAAATCGACTTCGTATCAACGCATTAGCATATCGACCACATTTTCTCTGCCGTACGATAATTACAGCCTACTATGGCCCACTGTGAGCAGCTGCACTTAACCATCCGGTATGTAGCTCGCAAAAACGCAACATCTATTTTTGCAATTGTCAGCTCTCTTTTGTTTTTATACATGTACCATTTTCATCGCAGTTCCCACAATTGTGATAACTCACATGCTGAACATGCCCGGTGGAACTCCAACACAATGTCTGCAATCTACGAGGGTGAGCCAAATGAAAACCTTAAATTTGTAATAATAAATCGAAATTTCGCGTCGTTATCCTGTAAGTTGGTAGGCGCGCTACAAACAGTGTGCAGAATGGCCTGTAGGGGGAAGCATGGTGCAGACGCACACATACCGTCGCAGTATCAGTATGAAGATGGCCGCCCAGGGAAGAACAGCGTTCTGTTATTCCGTTTTTGCGTAGGGAAGGTGTGAAACCTACTGAAATTCATCGACGAATGAAGGTCCAGTACGGTGACGCATGTTTGGCACGGCAGCAAGTCTGCGAATGGAGTAGGAAGTTCGCAAATGGTTTGACTTCAGTGGAAGATGCTCCTCGTCCAGGTCAGACACAACGAGTTGTGACTCCACAGAACATTGCAGCAGTTGAAGCCATAGTGAAGGAAACCAGCCGAGTGACACTGAACGGCATTGCAGCATGTTTACACATTATTCGTTGGTCAGCACACCACACTGTGCATAATGTGCTCCAGTTTCACAAAGTGTCTGCAAGATGGGTGCCACGGCAGCTGACTCCTGAAATGAGAGAACGACATGTTGATGCTTCTGAAGAACTTCTGCGACGCTTTGAACGAGAATGTGATGGCTTCCTTGCAAGAATCGTTACTGGGGACGAAACCTGGATTCACTTCCACCAACCGGAAACTTAGAGAGCGAGCAAGGAATGGTGCCATTCCTCATCACCAAAACCAATGAAGTTTCGAACAGAACCATCAGCAGGGAAGGTTGACACTTTTGAAACGAAAAAGGCGTCATGTTGGAGCATTACATGCCTGGAGGGACCACTGTCACCTGTGCATCATGCACAGATGTACTAACAAATCATCTGCGGCCTGCAATCAAATCAAAGCGACATGGACTGCTGTCAGCTGGTGCCTTTTGCAACATGACAATGCAAGGCCCCACACTGCCCGTACAACAGCTGCAACAATAACAGACCTGCATTTTGAGTGTCTTCCTCATCCACCATACTCACCAGACCTTGTCCCAAGTGATTTCCATATGTTTGGCTCACTCAAAGACGCAATGGGAGGAAAGAAGTTCCGTTCTGTTGAAGAGGTACACCACGCAGTGCACGAGTGTTTGCACGGACTACCAAAAGAATTTTTTTGTAAAGGAATTTATGTACTTTGTAAGTGCTGGAGGACTTGCATTGAGCGTCGGGGAGATTGTGTTGAAACGTGATACAGATTTGTACCACTTCTGCACAATAAATATGAGGGCAGTTCAATAAGTAATGCAACACTTTTTTTTCTGAAACAGGGGTTGTTTTATTCAGCATTGAAATACACCAGGTTATTCCCCAATCTTGTAGCTACACAACACTATTTTTCAACGTAATCTCCATTCAATGCTACGGCCTTACGCCACCTTGAAATGAGGGCCTGTATGCCTGCACGGTACCATTCCACTGGTCGATGTCGGAGCCAACGTCGTACTGCATCAATAACCTCTTCATCATCCGCGTAGTGCCTCCCACGGATTGCGTCCTTCATTGGGCCAAACATATGAAAATCCGACGGTGCGAGATCGGGGCTGTAGGGTGCATGAGGAAGAACAGTCCACTGAAGTTTTGTGAGCTCCTCTCGGGTGCGAAGACTTGTGTGAGGTCTTACGTTGTCATGAAGAAGGAGAAGTTCGTTCAGATTTTTGTGCCTACGAAAACGCTGAAGTCGTTTCTTCAATTTCTGAAGAGTAGCACAATACACTTCAGAGTTGATCGTTTGACCATGGGGAAGGACATCGAACAGAATAACCCCTTCAGCGTCCCAGAAGACTGTAACCATGACTTTACCGGCTGAGGGTATGGCTTTAAACTTTTTCTTGGTAGGGAAGTGGGTGTTGCGCCACTGCATTGATTGCCGTTTTGTTCAGGTTCGAAGTGATGAACCCATGTTTCATCGCCTGTAACAATCTTTGACAAGAAATTGTACCCTCAGCCACATGACGAGCAAGCAATTCCGCACAGATGGTTCTCCTTTGCTCTTTATGGTGTTCGATTAGACAACGAGGGACCCAGCGGGAACAAACCTTTCAATATCCCAACTGGTGAACAATTGTGACAGCACTACCAACAGAGATGTCAAGTTGAGCACTGAGTTGTTTGATGGTGATCCGTCAATCATCTCGAACGAGTGTGTTCGCACGCTCCGCCATTGCAGGAGTCACAGCTGTGCACGGCCGGCCCGCACGCGGGAGATCAGACAGTCTTGCTTGACCTTGCGGCGATGATGACACACGCTTTGCCCAACGACTCACCGTGCTTTTGTCCACTGCCAGATCACCGTAGACATTCTGCAAGCGCCTATGAATATCTGAGATGCCCTGGTTTTCCGCCAAAAGAAACTCTATCACTGCCCGTTGTTTGCAACGCACATCCGTTACAGACGCCATTTTAACAGCTCCTTACAGCGCTGCCACCTGTCGGAAGTCAATGAAACTATACGAGACGAAGCGGGAATGTTTGAAAATATTCCACAAGAAATTTCCGGTTTTTTCAACCAAAATTGGCCGAGAAAAAAATGTGTTGCATTACTTATTGAACTGCCCTCGTAGTATTTAAAAACTATACAGGTTGTTACAAAAAGGTACGCCAAAACTTTCAGGAAACATTTCTCACACACAAATAAAGAAAAGATGTTATGTGGACATGTGTCCGGAAACGCGTAATTTCCATGTTAGAGCTCATTTTAGTTTCGTCAGTATGTACTGTACTTTCTCGATTCACCGCCATGATTTCGTACGGGATACTATACCTGTGCTGCTAGAACATGTGCCTTTACAAGTACGACACAACATGTGGTTCATGCGCGATGGAGCTCCTGCACATTTCAGTCGAAGTGTTCGTACGCTTCTCAACAACAGATTCGGTGAGCGATGGATTGGTAGAGGCGGATCAGTTCCATGGCCTCCACTCTCTCCTGACCTCAACCCTCTTGACTTTCATTTATGGGGGCATTTGGAAGCTCTTGACTACGCAACCCCGGTACCAAATGCAGAGACTCTTCGTGCTCGTATTGTGGACGGCTGTGATACAATACACCGTTCTCGAGGGCTGCATCAGCGCATCAGGGATTCCGTGCGACGGAGGGTGGATGCGTGTATCCTCGCTAACGGAGGACATTTTGAACATTTCCTGTAACAACGTGTTTGAAGTCACGCTGTTGCTGTGTGTTTCCATTCCATGATTAATGTGATGTGAAGAGAAGTAATAAAATGAGCTCTAACATGGAAAGCAAGCGTTTCCGGACACATGCCCACATAACATTTTCCTTCTTTGTGTGTGAGGAATGTTTCCTGAAAGTTTGGCCGTACCTTTTTGTAACACCCTGTATAAGGGTTTCATTTGAGTCACCCTCGTATTCAGATCGGCTGTCTCTCAAGATCTCTCTCAAACTCATCAAGCAAACCCGAACGTTGGCAAATAATCTGACGAAACGACGTTTGACAGAGTGGTTGGTAGCGCTCAGGGGGCGCGAGGTGGCTGTAGCTGCGATCGGCAAGAGCGACGCAGTCTGAATGGTCGGCAACAGACTTTGTCCCCGTCGCCTGCAGACGGGGCCTAATTTCGGCAGACGAGGTTGCGGTCGCAAATTGCCTACTTCGCATTCACCGCGGCGAAACGTGATTAGCCAGCCATATTATCTCTCCGCTCGTTCTGTTCATCAGCGGCGCCAAGCAGAATTGGCGGGGCGCATACGGGATTAGGCGGACGAAACACGGTGTGAGGGAAGGACGAAGAGGAAGGAGGAGGGAGGACGGAACGGATAGGCGGAGCGAAGAGTGCCCAGGCAGCTGTCGATGGGCGGGAGAGGATACCGGAAGGGGTGGGCAGGCAGCGAGAAGAGAGTGGAAGGCGGAGGAGGACAAGAGAAAGAAGGGGAAGGGAGAAGGGGGTGGGGGGGGGGGAGAGCAGTCAGCTGACGGTGCGGCTACAGTGACGAGCTCGTAATAGCTGTTTAATTGGTCGCTAGCGCCACAAGGGCCTGTTTTATTAATACCGCCTCAGCGTCTGCTGTCATAGCGGGAAGGCGAACAGCTCACGCGTTGAAGAGTTACCTCAAACACTGCCAGGTTAAATAAAGCACGGCCATTTCAGACCTTGGGCTGTCTTTGTGGGACTGAAATACAGCACGGTCCAAAATAATATCCCCACTATGGCCTTTTGCACATACTGATGTACGAAGTCTAACGATTTTTGTATCTGCACTACTGGCCATTAAAATTGCTACACCAGGAAGAAATGCAGATGATTCATTGGACTAATATATTATACTAGAACTGATATGTTATTACATTTTCAAGCAATTTGGGTGCATAGATCCTGAGAAATCAGTGCCCACAACAACCACCTCCGGCCTTAATAACGGCCTTGATACGCCTGGGCATTGAGTCAAACATAGCTTGGATGGCGTGTACAGGTACAGCTGAACATGCAGCTTCAACACGATACCACAGTTCATCAAGAGTAGTGACTGGCGTATTGTGACGAACCAGTTGCTCGGCCACCATTGAAAAGGCGTTTTCAGTTGGTGAGAGATCTGGAGGATGTGCTGGCCAGGGCACCAATCGAATATTTTCCGTATCCAGAAACGCCCGTACAGGACCTGCAACATGCGGTCGTGCATTAGCCTGCTGAAATGTAGGGTTTCGCAACGATGGAATGAAGGGTACAGCCACGGGTCGTAACACATCTGGAATGTAACGCCCACTGTTCAATGTGCCGTCAACGCGGACAAGAGGTGCCCGAGACGTGTAACCAATGGCACCCCATACCATCACACTGGGTGATACGCCAGTATGGCGATGACGAATACACGCTTCCAATGTGCGATCACCGCAATGTCGCCAAACACGGATGCGACCATCATCATGCTGTAAACAGAACATGGATTCATCCGAAAAAATGACGTTTTGCCATTCGTGCACCCTTGTTCGTCGTCGAGCACACCATCGCAGGCGCTCCTGTCTGTGATGCAGCGTCAAGGGTAACGGCAGCCATGGTCTCCGAGCTGATAGTCCATGCTGCTGTAAACGTCGTCGAACTGCTCGTGAAGATGGTTGTTGTCTTGCGAACGTCCCCGTCTGTTGACTCAGGAATCGAGACGTGGCTGCACGATCCGTTACAGCCATGCGAATAAGATGCCTGTCATCTCGACTGCTAGGGATACGAGGCCGTTGGGATCCAGCACGGCGTTCCGTATTACCCTCCTGAACCCACCGATTTCATATTCTGCTATCATTCATTGGATCTCGACCAACGCGATAGGCTACAATCCGACCTTTATCAAAGTCGGAAACGCGATGGTACGCATTTCTCCTCCTTACACGAGGCATCATAACAACGTTACACCAGGCAACGCCGGTCAACCGCTGCTTGTGTATGAGAAATCGGTTGGAAACTTTCCTCATGTCAGCACGTTGTAGGTGTCGCCACCGGCGCCAACCTTGTGTGAATGCTCTGAAAAGCTAATCATTTGCACATCACAGCATCTACTTCCTGTCTGCTAAATTTCGAGCTGTAGCAAGTCATCTTCGTGGTGTATCATTTTTAGTGTATACGGTATCAGACAATAGAGCAAATTTGTATAGCCACAACAGACACATCTTGTCTGTAGACACGCTTTTGCAATAAAATTACGAGGGCGTTTGAAAAGTCCGTGCAAAGTCCGAGAGATGGCACCACCGGCGCGTATCGAGGTCATGTTTATTAGTAGCATCTTTGGAAAGAACACACACCAAGTTTCAGCCATATTGGTCTATTTCTTTGCGTTTGGCATTCGTGTGAATCAAGGAAGTCGAGTGATTGTCAGAAAATGGACAAAGAATAATTTTGTGTGGTGATTAAACATTACTTTATGAAAGGCAAAACGACTCAAGAGACTAAAGAGAAGCCTGATTAGCATTATGGTGACTCTGTACCTTAGATTAGAAGGGTTTATAAGAGGTTTCATAATTTTCGGGGTAGCATAAGTGATGCCGAACGATCTGGACGCCCTGTGGAGGTTACGACTCCAGAAACCATTGGTAAAATCCATGATATGGTGATGGATGACAGAAGAGTTAAGGTGCGTTAGATTGCTAGTGCTGTGGGCATTTCGAACGAACAGGTACATAATATTTTGCATAAACATTTGGACATGAGAAAGCTATCCGCAAGACGCGTTCCGCGATTGCTCAAGCTTGACCAAAAATGGAATCGTGTGAAGTGTTCCAAGGATGATTTGCAGCTGTTCAGGAAGAATCCGCAGGGCTTTAAGCATTGTTTAGTCCTGTGGATGAAACATGGATATATTACTACACTGCTGACACCAAACAACAATCTAAACAATGGGTTACCAAGGGAGAATCTGCATCAAAAAAGGCGAAGACGGCCGGAAAGGTTATGGCGACTGTCTTTTGGGATTCGCAAGGGATAATCCTAATCGACTATCTGGAAAAGACTAGAACTATTACAAGTGCATATTATTCATCGTTATTGGACCTTTTGAAAACCGAGCTGCAAGAAAAACGCCGGCGATTGGACCGCAAACAAGTCCTTTTCCATCACGACAATGCACCAGCACACACCTCAGCAGTTGCGGTCGCAAAATTAATGGAAATAGGATTCCAATCCGTTTCACTCCCCCCTATTCTCCAGACGTGGCTCCCTTGAACTACTATTTGTCCCCCAATCTGAAAAAATGGCTGGTGGGACAAAGATTTTTATTGAAACGGGGAAGTGATTGCAGCAACTAATAGTTATTTTGCAGACTTGGACAGTTCCTGTCATTCGGAAGCGATCAACAAATTAGAAAAGCGTTGGACGAAATGTGTAAGTCTAAAAGGAGACTATGTCGAAAAATAAAAAAGGTTTACCCCAAACATGTAAGTAGTTTTTATTTTTGCACGGACTTTTCAAACGCCCCTCCTATATATATTTTGACTGCCATTTGAAATGGGAGACATGAGACGATTTCTAGACAATTTTGTGCAGTACTTCGTGTTAAACATAAATTATCAAGATGTGGCCAATGGAGAAAATGCTGCAGCTGAAAGATTTTCGGGTGGCTTCGTATTTGTGGGAAGTTAGTAATTCCGAACATAAAAGTCGTAACAAGAATTTGCTTATTAAAGAGCTGCTTAAAAAAATATTAAGTATCAGAGAGCGATGTTAAAAAAACTGCTTCTACTTTCAAATTCGAAAGTAAATTACAGCCGAAATGTGTCCCCACTGCAAACAACACCCGTTTCCACCAACGTGTCCTCTTTGGACTTCTTTCACTATGCACTGTACAAGCCGAGACCCCAACTACATCAGTCATATTTACAAATATCGAGAAACAAGGTATTCAAGTGTCTACACGAGAGAAAGTATCTGGACTGTTTATAGACATTGTCTTGCTACATGTCCTTAGACAGTCCCTCCTCAATGTCTGTTGACAGTCCCTCCTCAATGTCTGTTGACAGTCCCTCCTCAATGTCTGTTGACAGTCCCTCCTCAATGTCTGTTGACAGTCCCTCCTCAATGTCTGTTGACAGTCCCTCCTCAATGTCTGTTGACAGTCCCTCCTCAATGTCTGTTGACAGTCCCTCCTCAATGTCTGTTGACAGTCCCTCCTCAATGTCTGTTGACAGTCCCTCCTCAATGTCTGTTGACAGTCCCTCCTCAATGTCTGTTGACAGTCCCTCCTCAATGTCTGTTGACAGTCCCTCCTCAATGTCTGTTGACAGTCCCTCCTCAATGTCTGTTGACAGTCCCTCCTCAATGTCTGTTGACAGTCCCTCCTCAATGTCTGTTGACAGTCCCTCCTCAATGTCTGTTGACAGTCCCTCCTCAATGTCTGTTGACAGTCCCTCCTCAATGTCTGTTGACAGTCCCTCCTCAATGTCTGTTGACAGTCCCTCCTCAATGTCTGTTGACAGTCCCTCCTCAATGTCTGTTGACAGTCCCTCCTCAATGTCTGTTGACAGTCCCTCCTCAATGTCTGTTGACAGTCCCTCCTCAATGTCTGTTGACAGTCCCTCCTCAATGTCTGTTGACAGTCCCTCCTCAATGTCTGTTGACAGTCCCTCCTCAATGTCTGTTGACAGTCCCTCCTCAATGTCTGTTGACAGTCCCTCCTCAATGTCTGTTGACAGTCCCTCCTCAATGTCTGTTGACAGTCCCTCCTCAATGTCTGTTGACAGTCCCTCCTCAATGTCTGTTGACAGTCCCTCCTCAATGTCTGTTGACAGTCCCTCCTCAATGTCTGTTGACAGTCCCTCCTCAATGTCTGTTGACAGTCCCTCCTCAATGTCTGTTGACAGTCCCTCCTCAATGTCTGTTGACAGTCCCTCCTCAATGTCTGTTGACAGTCCCTCCTCAATGTCTGTTGACAGTCCCTCCTCAATGTCTGTTGACAGTCCCTCCTCAATGTCTGTTGACAGTCCCTCCTCAATGTCTGTTGACAGTCCCTCCTCAATGTCTGTTGACAGTCCCTCCTCAATGTCTGTTGACAGTCCCTCCTCAATGTCTGTTGACAGTCCCTCCTCAATGTCTGTTGACAGTCCCTCCTCAATGTCTGTTGACAGTCCCTCCTCAATGTCTGTTGACAGTCGCTCGATTCTGTATATAAATGTGTGCTTAACCTTGACGCCATTTCAGCTTACGTTAAATTCATTAATTGACTGCTCTGTTCAGTACTTTAACTTTGATGCCAACCGCTTTTGATTAGCATGTTTATAAATTACTGAAGCGAGTGGTCTGTTCATGCCAGCTAATGTTTGAGTAAATACTAAACAGCAACTGCACAATATATATCCATGAAAAAGGCCATTTTTTTCTTTGCTATGACGGAAACAGGCGTGAATGTTAGCGAACTGTCATTTTAATAAGTCATGACTGTAAAATATTAACACGAATTCTTTGCAGAAGAATGGAAAAACTAACAGAAGTTGACATCGGGGAAAATCAGTTTGGATTCTGGAGAAATATAGGAACATGCGAGGCAATAGTGATCCTACGACTTACCTTAGAAGATAGGTTAAGAAAAGGCCAAGCTGTCATAGTATTTGTTGACGTAGAGAAAGCTTTCGACGATGTTGACTGGAATACTCTCTCAAATTCTGAAGGTAGCAGGGGTAAAATATAGAGCGAAAGGCTATTTACAGCTTGTACAGAAACCAGACGGCAGTAGTAAGAGTCGAGGAGCATTAAAGGAAAGCAGTACCGGTAGTTGAGATGGGAGTGAGGCAGGATTGTAGCCTATCCCAGATGATGTACAGTCTGTACACTGAGCAAACGGTAAAGAAAACCAAAGAAAAATTTGGAGTAGGAATTAAAGTTCAGGGAGAGAAAAAATAAAAAATGTGAAGTTTCTCGATCGTATCATGTTTCTGTCGGACAGCAAAAGACTTTGAACACCAGCGTCTTTCAAAGATGCAACATAGACAAGGATATTGGAATGTAGCCGAATTAAACAGCGTAATGCTGAGGGAATGAGTTTAGGAAACGAGACACAAAGTTGTAGATGAGTTTTGCTATTTGGGCAGCAAAATATCTGACGATAGCTGAAGTAAAGAGGATACAAAATGTAGACTGCAAACGACAAGAGAAGCATTTCTGAAGAAGTGAAATTTTTTAACATCGAATATTGATTTAAGTGTTAGGAAGTATTTTCTGAAGTATTCGTATGGAGTGAAGCCATGTACGGAAGTCAAACGTGAACGGTAAACAATTTAAACATGAAGAAAATACAAGATTCTGAAATGTGGTACTACGGAAGAATGCTGACCATTAGGTGGATAGATCACGGAACTAACGAGGTACTGAGTAGAATGGAGAGAAAAGAAATTTGTAGCACAACTGGACCACTTGATAGCGCACATTCTGAGATATGAGAAGATCACTAATTTAAAATTGGAGGGAAGAGTGGTGGTGGGGATAAAAATCGTAGAGGAGACCAGGAGATGAATACAGTAAGCAGATTCAGAAGGATGTAGGTTGCAGTAGGTACTGGGAGATGAAGAAGCTTGCACAGGATGGAGCAGCATGATGAGTTACATTAAACCAGTTTTCAGACTGACAACGACAACAAAAACAATAACATGACAAACATTAAAAAGAAATATGCAACAGCTAGTTACAATAATTCTTTAGTTTTTCTTCCCGTGTTTGCTACGGAGAATTGTGTGCATTTTATGAAAAATTCAGTAAGTATCGATACAGGTCTTATATTCATCAGTTATGTTATAATAGCATAAATAACAGTAACTTTTGTTTAAATAGTTAATTATACAAATATTTCGTTGTAGAGGTCATGCAAGATAGAAAAGTTAGGAGTATTTCTCGAAGGAAGCAAGGGATGATTTTGTGACTAAGCTGAAGGACACTCTAATACGAAAGCTGCTAGAAAATTATATACTGACCACAGCACTGCAGGAAATGTACTGAAGAAACCAGGTGAAAGTTTGAGGAAAGTCTGTAGTTCCAGATTGTGCAGAGCAATGGAAATGATACCAAAGGAAGACAGTGAAGTGATTTCAGAGCAGATTGCTCCTAAGATTGAGGAACAATTTGCGATCTCAGCTTTCCGTCTGCGTTACAAAGTCTTTGTGATCCCATCCTTACGAAGAAAAAACGTCCAAAGAAAGCCCACACAGCAAAAAGCATGTTGAAAAAAAAAGTATCTTGATCTCTATCTTCAGTAGACATCAGAGGACAGAAGCAGAGCGTTTTTTCCGATAGTAAGAAATTTAGTGTGTATGGGAATGACAGTGGTTTGAAACTATGGATCGAGTCAGGACACAAACGAAGAGCGTGCTGTAGCAACGAAGTGATGCAATGAATGCGTCATGCTGTAGGGAGCAATGTGTTCTAAAGGAATGGGAAGAATTAAGATTTCGGAGGTTCTTCTTTTGGATTTGGAGCTATTGTATATTTTCCGTGTTTGCAGTTACAGTTATTGTATATGGGGTCCGTCTTTTACGCAAAGACACTTTTTTCTCTTGATACCCAAACATGTCCCAGAGCTCTGTGCCATCATCAGTGGGTTATGTTAATTGAAAACCGTAAAAGAGAACTTATTTTAGGTTGTAACTGATCTAGTAAAGTGACCTAAAAACAGTTTTCGTTCTTGCCGTGATTTTACATAACATAGTTTTGCAGGTTCATCTGTATGGTGTGAAAGAGAAAGTAGAAGTGGGCGAGAACCAGTGGTAATGCGGGAGAGTGTATGAGAACAACAACGAGCAAGAGAGAAATAGTCACAGTAGCAATGAGAAATTGAGATAGTAGCAGTAAGTGAGCAAGAGGGAGACAGTGACAAAGAGATGACGACGGTGAATTGGGTTGAATGAATGACTGAGGACGCTAAACTGTAAGTGAATGGGTGTGAGTGACTTACACCGATGGAGTAGTGGATATGAGTTAAAATTAGGGGAGCTTGAGGGAATGAGAGGAGTTGCATGTTAAAAATGGAGGGAATATGTTCGCATGCCTATATGTTTGGAGAAATTTTTGAAAATGCTTTTGAATAAACCATAACATACTTGCCCTTTTTTCTACTTCGATGAAGGTAATGGTTTGACTTCAATTTGGCTGATGTTTCAAATTACATACCTTATAAAAGGAATTCGACTGTAAGACCGTGTTCCCCTATGGCAATATGCCCAGCCCGTGCAATAACTGATAAATGCACAAACTGCAAATCTGTTTTACATTACTCTGATTTTTCGTTTTCCGTTGAGGTTTGTAACATCGAGAAATTTTTTTTGGTTTATTGCTATTAGCAGTTCATGTTTAGTATCTGACAGAGAAATGCAGAATAATCTAATAACCGTTTGAGAAACGAAAATGGCAATGAAGCACGTTTAGGAAGAGAATGATTTACGAAATTTTATAGAAGCATCTACAGTCTGTTCTGCGACAGCGCGCAAAAGTCTTCTTTCGTCCATAGCAATAAAGTTAAATTTAACACTTCTTCTAGTCAGATACGAGTGCAAATGGAGCTACCGAATACCGCTAATGCTGGCATAACGGTCCGTACGGAGAGCGTGATAAACGGGACAAAATGGCTCCGGCAGCGTGCCGCGACTGCTGTGACGGCGTTGGCAGTATCGATCGCCCCAGCAGTCGACCGGCGACCAACGATGTCGGCGGGAGGTCGGAGGAGGTGGGGGAAGTCCCAGGGGTGGGGGTAGGGGAAGCGACAGATGGCGCCGGCTCATGCCTGGCTCGCAGCGTGTAAAAGGGGCTACCAACACGGCCACTTCAAAGGGAGAATAGTGGCGCCGGAAACAGACTAGAATCAGAATACACGTTTATGTAGATGGAGACAACATTGTGCTTGCATATGAAAGAACTACTATGCAGAGATGAACATGCTACCAGTTAGCAAAAATGATTCAAATGGCTCTAAGCATTATGGGACTTGAAACGTCATTAGTCCCCTAGACTTACAACTACTTAAACCTAACTAACCTAAGGACATCACACACATCCATGCCCGAGACAGGATCCGAACCTGCGACCGTAGCAGCAGCGCGGTTCCAGCCTGCAGCGCCTAGAACCTCTCGGTTGCAACGACCGGCTGTCAGTTAGCACCTTACAAGGGAACCTCCCCATCGCATCACCCTCAGATTTAGTTGTAAGTTGGCACAGTGGATAGGCCTTGAAAAACTGAATACAGATCAAACGAGAAAACAGCAAGAAGTTGCGTGGAACTATGAACAAAATAAGCAAAATATACAAACTGAGTAGTCCATGCGCAAGATTACTTTTTTTATTTTCGCAAAGTTATGAGCTGTCCGTTCGTTCACCGACATTTGTGTTCACTGTAATAAGTTTAGTGTCTGTGTTTTGCGACCGCACCGCAAAATCGTGCGATTAGTAGAAGAAAGGACGTGCCTCTCCAATGGGAACCGGAAACATTTGATCGCAAGGTCATAGGTCAACCGATTCCTCCACAGGAAAACACGTGTGATATATTCTATACGACACTGGTGACGGCTTGTGCGTCACATGACAGGAATATGTTGTCGACCCACCTAACTTTTACACTTGGCGAATGGGTAAAAAGATTCTCCTACCTTGCCCGAATTAGGTTTGTAGATGTGATAATCACTCCCAAAAAAGTGATGAAAACATGAGTTTGTCACAAACTGCAACAAATGAATGCAACAGTTTCACAGTCGCTGAGTTTTCCCTGTACTCTGTCAAAACATGTTTTTAACGTTTTCAAATTTTTCCATGTGTAGACCGTCAAATCCTGCATATGTCCAAGCAAATCTGAACATGTCCTGGAATTTTGGAGAGCGAAGTTGATTATGTGTGAGTGCCTGAACTTTGATAATTGTATGAAAAAAATTAAACTTTTCACTCGAGGTAAGACTTGAACCGAGGACCTCACGCTCCGTAGCTGCTCACGCTAACCTTGATGATGTTTATCTTGCGCATGGACTACTCAGTTTGTATATTTTGCTTATTTTTTCATAGTTCCACACAGCTTCTTCCTGTTTTCTCGATTGATCTGTGTTCCGTTTTTCAAGGCCTATCCACTGTGCCAACGTATAACCAAATCTGAGGAGGGTGCGGTGGGGAGGTTCCCTTGTTAGACCATGGATACAATCAATGATGGTAACTTCTTACCAGTTAAGACATATTTGTAATGCCAACCACTTGTTTCGAATGACTGCTACTCCAACTGCTTGCGTTATTTTTTATACTAATAGGAACAGTTCCATTACCTCTGTGGTTTCTAGTTAGTAATTCACTAATGTTTCCAATTTCCTACACGCTTTTAGGCTTCTGGTTATCCTTTAACTGTGTTGGCTCCGAACGGAGCTTGTTTATTCACAACCTGTTTAGATCCTGGATCATCTTAACAGTTTATAATATCGCTTGGACTGCACTAGCTGGTGGAAGCGAGCTGATCGGTCAAACGTCCTTATTATGAAGTTCACCAAGTAACTGATTAGTCGTGGCTTTGCAGTTCCACTCACAAACAGCCAAAGAAATTGGTCATGCAATCGTTGACGGGCTCTCTTCAACGTGATATAGTACGGCCTCTCCCAATTCAGGGGTGCAACGTAGAGCACCAAAGCCACGCCTGCTGACGGAAAGTATCATTTCTCGAAGCCGAAAAGGATATGCGATGGTTCAAAAAAATGGCTCTGAGCAGTATGGGACTTAACATCTGAGGTCATCAATCCCTTAGAACTACTTAAACCTAACTAACCTAAGAACATCACACACGCCCAAGCCCGAGGCAGGATTCGAACCTGCGACCGTAGCGGTCGCGCGGTTCCAAACTGAAACGCCTAGAAACGCTCGGCCATATCTGCCGGCGCATATGCAATGGAGTCGGACGTTGACGACAACGATTTTGATAAATGTAACGAGTAGCATTTCCACTACACCGTAAGCTTCGCCGAACAGAAAGATCATATCCGTATTCTGCTAACGTGTTGCTCTAACACTCAGGTGTGTGAATGGGGGCTCGAACCAAGTCAGAGAGGCAAGACAGATGTCGATTGCCATCAGCCGATACGACTTAAGCACCCGTCACCGTGACTACACTCTTGCACAGCGATCCAGCAAAGGTTTTTAAATGACTAGCACGGAAACGGGGTTCCAATTCAGAATATTATCTAAACAATCCCTCTACACGTCCCAGACGTTTGTAACGGAAATTTCCGAACACAGTATTTTTTCCAGCAGCGCGAAGGTTTCTTCGTTGCACTTCCAACCAAATCAGTGAAAGTGGAACCTAGGAAACTTAATATAATACCTACATTACTTTATATATCAAATAAGCCCAAACACCTGTAGCTGGAGAGAAAACCACACAGACATGACGATAAAACGTCAAAAGCAATGAAACTTTCCCAATGTACCAAGTAACCAATTCCACAACTGTTGCTACAACCGAGCCACAAACGGAAAGAATGTTCAATACATTCGCTTTTGAAGCAAATGTAATTACATTTATAAAAATATTCTTATACTGGTAAATCTAATGATGTGTAATAGACAGACCATTAGACTTAGAAAAAAAAAAAAGAAAAAATTGTCGAGGGAAGTGCTTACCATAATAAGAACATACAAAAACAGAAATATTTGCTTCTATTGCATGAAGTATGTCCACGCCCGAGGCAGGATTCGAACCTGCGACCGTAGTAGGCACACAGTTCCGGACTGAAGCGCCTAGGACCGCTCGGCCACGGCGGCCGGCGAGAACAGAGATTTTGAATTTGCACGTACGTCGCTCTCCGTTGCAGTTTGCCTTGAAAATGGCGGGGTTTTCTCCTGCCGAAATATCGGCGCTCGCTGAGAGTGTTACCTGGCTGACTTCCGGGAAGTTATTTGGAATTTCAAGACTTACTCAAGAGAGAGCTTCACAAATTGAGCAACTCAAAGCGCTGGTCCGCCTCTGGCTCTTGCGCCTCTGGCTCGTTCGTTATTAGGGGATTGGCATTTTCTAACAGTTGTCGGGTGTCCTCCTAGGGGATATCATGCCAAATACTGCCCATCTGGGTCGTTAGATCGTCGAAATCACGAGCTCATTTGGAGAGAGATCCGATGGCCTGGCAGAACAGAGTAGGGTTTGGCAAGCATGAAGATAAGGAGTAGACACTCCCACCGTGTGCGGGCGGCCGTTATCTTGCTGAAATCTAAACCACCCTGGGTGGCTTACCACGAAGAATATCGTCGACAAACCGACGTGCTGTGAGGGAGCCGTGGATGACTATCATGACTATCATGACGATCATGACGATCATGACGATCATGACGATCATGACGATCATGACGATCATGACTATCATGACTATCATGACTATCATGACTATCATGACTACTATCATGACGATCATGACTACTATCATGACTATCATGACGACTATCATGACTATCATGACGACTATCATGACTATCATGACGACTATCATGACTATCATGACGACTATCATGACTATCATGACGACTATCATGACTATCATGACGACTATCATGACTATCATGACGACTATCATGACGACTATCATGACGACTATCATGACGACTATCATGACGACTATCATGACGACGATCATGACGACGATCATGACGACTATCATGACGACGATCATGACGACGATCATGACGACTATCATGACGACGATCATGACGACGATCATGACGACGATCATGACGACGATCATGACGACTATCATGACGACTATCATGACGACGATCATGACGACTATCATGACGACGATCATGACGACGATCATGACGACGATCATGACGACGATCATGACGACGATCATGACGACGATCATGACGACGATCATGACGACGATCATGACGACGATCATGACTATCATGACTATCATGACGATCATGACGATCATGACGATCATGACGATCATGACGATCATGACGATCATGACTATCATGACTATCATGACTATCATGACGATCATGACTATCATGACTATCATGACTATCATGACGATCATGACTATCATGACTATCATGACTATCATGACGATCATGACGATCATGACTATCATGACTATCATGACTATCATGACTATCATGACGATCATGACGATCATGACGATCATGACTATCATGACTATCATGACTATCATGACTATCATGACTATCATGACTATCATGACTATCATGACTATCATGACTATCATGACTATCATGACTATCATGACTATCATGACTATCATGACTATCATGACTATCATGACTATCATGACTATCATGACTATCATGACTATCATGACTATCATGACTATCATGACTATCATGACTATCATGACTATCATGACTATCATGACTATCATGACTATCATGACTATCATGACTATCATGACTATCATGACTATCATGACTATCATGACTATCATGACTATCATGACTATCATGACTATCATGACTATCATGACTATCATGACTATCATGACTATCATGACTATCATGACTATCATGACTATCATGACTATCATGACTATCATGACTATCATGACTATCATGACTATCATGACTATCATGACTATCATGACTATCATGACTATCATGACTATCATGACTATCATGACTATCATGACTATCATGACTATCATGACTATCATGACTATCATGACTATCATGACTATCATGACTATCATGACGATCATGACGATCATGACTATCATGACTATCATGACGATCATGACTATCATGACTATCATGACTATCATGACTATCATGACTATCATGACTATCATGACTATCATGACTATCATGACTATCATGACTATCATGACTATCATGACTATCATGACTATCATGACTATCATGACTATCATGACGATCATGACGATCATGACGATCATGACGATCATGACGATCATGACTATCATGACTATCATGACTATCATGACTATCATGACTATCATGACTATCATGACTATCATGACTATCATGACTATCATGACTATCATGACTATCATGACTATCATGACTATCATGACTATCATGACTATCATGACTATCATGACTATCATGACTATCATGACTATCATGACTATCATGACTATCATGACTATCATGACTATCATGACTATCATGACTATCATGACGATCATGACGATCATGACGATCATGACGATCATGACGATCATGACGATCATGACGATCATGACGATCATGACGATCATGACGATCATGACGATCATGACGATCATGACGATCATGACGATCATGACGATCATGACGATCATGACGATCATGACGATCATGACGATCATGACGATCATGACGATCATGACGATCATGACGATCATGACGATCATGACGATCATGACGATCATGACGATCATGACGATCATGACGATCATGACGATCATGACGATCATGACGATCATGACGATCATGACGATCATGACGATCATGACGATCATGACGATCATGACGATCATGACGATCATGACGATCATGACGATCATGACGATCATGACGATCATGACGATCATGGACTGTGGGGCACTCAACTGCGCGGTTATCAGTGCCCGTACAAATTCCCAACCTTTGCTCAGTCCAATCTATCACATTCATGAATGAAGATGGAATGATGAGGGCAATACAAACTCCCAGTCATCTCAGGGCAGGTGAAGTTCACTGACCCCACCTGGGATTCGAACCCAGGACTCCGTGCTCGGGAAGCGAGAACGCGACCGCGAGACCACGAGCTGCGGACGACAACGACACGGTTGCTATGAAAAGAAACAGAACTCGAGACCATCACTCCTAGCTGTCGGGTCGTATGGCCGACAACACTCAGGTTGGATCCCACCTCTGTCTAGGGCGCCTCCAGACACATCTTCGGTGGTAACGGAAGGATGATTGGGTTTAACGTCCAGTCGGCATCGAGGCCATTAGAGACGGATGGTTTCAAGGATGAGGAACAATTTCGGGCGTGCCCTTTCAAAGCAATCTTCCCAGCAGTTGCCTCGAGCGATTTATCGAAATCACGGAGAACCTACGAGGTGCGACAATAAAGTAATGAGACTGATGTGAAAAAATGTTGCTTACCGTTTTAGTCAAATTTAGTGCTGTCTCCTTCAAAGTAGCTTCCTTCTGATTGCACACGCTTTCTCCAGCACTTCTGCCATTGATGGTAACATTTCTGTAACTTATCTTCTGTAATATCCTCCAAGACCCTCGTCACAGCTTTTAGGACATCTTGTGTTGTTTGGAACTGGTGTCCCTTGACCACCATTTTAACTCTTCGAAACAGAAAAAAGTTGCACGGAGCAATATCTAGTGAATAACGTGGCTGTGGTAGAACAAATTTGTTTCGAGGTTAAAAATTTCTGTACTGAGAGAGCAGTATGGGATGGCGCATTATCGTGATGCAGAATCTAATTATCAGCAATGTTGGCACGGACACGAAGAAATCTTTTACGAAGTCTTTCTAAAATTTGTTTATAGTAAAATTGGTTAACTGTTTGTTCAGGAGGCACCCACTCTTTATGAACAATTCCACTGGAATCAAAGAAGCACACAAGCATGCATTTCACTTTTGACTTTGGCATGCGAGTTTTTTTTGGTCTGGGTGATCCCTTTGAGCACCATTGCGAACTGTGGCGTTTTGTCTCTGGATCGTACTGAAAACTTTCATCACCAGTGATAACACGGCTCAACGATTCTGGATTGATTTCCGTTTGCTCTAACAGATCGGCTGCCACATTTTTCCGTGTTTCTGGCTGTTGTGGTGTGAGATTTTTGGGGACCATTTTTGCACAAATCTTTTTCATACCAAGATCTTCAGTTATTATTATTATTATTATTATTATTATTATTATTATTATTATTATTATTATTATTAGACGAACCGTTTCTCGATTTATGTTCAGTTCTTTTACGATCATTTTCACGAATAATCTTCAATCATATCGTACTAGTTCACGCACCCTGGTCAAGTTGACATCCGTCCGTGAGGTTGATGGTCGTCCACTGCGGTCTTCAACATTCGTTCTGCCTTCACTCAACATTTTATGCCAACAAAAAACTTGAGCATTTGACATAACCGCCTCTCCAAAAGCCTTCTGAAGCTTACCGTAAGTTGTCGTCGTGTTTTAGCCAATTTAACGCAAAAATAAATGGCATATCGTTGCGCAATATTATGCAGTTCCATCTCCGTGACGCGAGACACAAACACGTGTTAACTTATTACAGCACAACTCACGACTGAGCAGTTGCATCGATGTGCCGCTTGGACTAGAAGCAGCTTACAGACCAAGGCCAAAGATATTGTGCCTATGCAAGCCTCCAGAGTTGCCACACCTCGCAAAGAAAATCAGTCTCATTACTTTACTGTCGCACCTCGTAAATCTGGATGGGCCGACGCAGGTTTTTAAATTGTCATCCTTCCGAATGCGAGTCTGTTGTACTAACCACTGCTCCATCTCGCTCGGTCGTCTTCATTGATCTAGGCTCATTTCGAAGCAAGTCCCATCACTGGAAACAATTCTACTCAAGTCAATGAGATTCCAGGCCGATGACGTGTATGGAGACGCCACCGAGAAGGGTGGTATAAGAAGCTGACGACCGCCTGCCATCTGCGAGATAGCTAGGAGTGGTGGTCTGGAGTGGCATTTATTTTCATAGCAGGACCCCTTTGTCATCGGCGGCAACCTTGCGGCCCAGCGGTACGTACACGATATTCTGTCCTTGTTGCCCTTAATGGCAAGCCACGCTGAGCTTACATTTCAGCAAGATAACGCGCTCCCGCACACGGCGAGAGTTTCTATTGCTTGTCTTCGTGCTTGCTAGCAGGGTCGCCGGATCTCTCCCCAATTGAGAATGTTTGAGCATTATGGGCAGGGTCCTCCAATCAGCTCGTGATTTTAGACTATCCAAAGCGCCAATTGGACAGAATGTGGCACGGTATCAGCGGGACGTCCAACAACTATCAACGGCAATCCGAGTCACTGCCTGCATAAGGGCAAGAGAAGGCTCAACACGTTCACTTGCTCAATTGGTGAAGCTCTATGAGCAAGTCTTCCAATTTTTGTGAAATTGTTATTTGTGTCCACATATAGGCTACGTCACATCTATCGATTTCTGTCGCATTCACGTAATTCCTTCGTGGTGCGTGATGTATATGCATCCAGAATAGCCCAACATACCCGATTGAGTCGGAGGGTTTCTAACAAACAGATTTCACTTTGCTGTTATTGATGCAGAGCAGTGTATCGTCCTATGTACCGTTAAGTGCGCGTGGTATGGCAGCTGCTGTTCATAGTTGTGCAAATTTATTCAGAAGTACCTCTGGTGTTCCAGTTGACGACTTAAATCTACGAGAGTTAGCCTAAAGAATGCCACATACTAGTCAATAGCATCCTGGCAAGTTTCGATTCGTAATACTCGCCGTGTTGTAGCTGCTGTTGGCTGAGGCGTGTCATAACACGTAGACAAATCATTCGCTTCGTATTACTGCATCGAATTTGTTCGCACCTGCAAGATAGGCAACCCAACGAACAGAATTGTAAGGCGTGCTGCTGTTACGTAGTCCTGGGTAAAGCGTATCAATGAACTGCACGCACGTACCGACGTTTGTCGTGTCAGGAGCAGTGCTTACATCGAGCGTCTGTAATGTGAATTAAAAACTTTTAGAGATGCTCTGTCCAGAGATTTGAGTTTCCTAAAAAATGGTTCATATGGCTCTAGGCACTACGGGACTTAACATCTGAGGTCATCAGTCCCCTAAACTTAGAACTACGGAAACCTAATCTAAGTACATCACACACATCCATGCCCGAGGCAGGATTCGAACCTGCGACCGTAGCAGCCGCGTGGCTCCGGACTTAAGGGCCTAGAACCACTCTGCCACAGCGGCCGGCCTGTGTTTCCTATATGTACCGCAGACGATGGAGGTACTCCTCAATAATCCTGCATTTTATTTTGCAAATTATTGCAGCAGAAACGGATGGAAAGGAATTTGACAAAGTACACAGCTTTTGTAGTGTGCAGAATGCGTCTGATAATGTAATGCGGGAAATAATTTTGGGGTATCTAAGAAAGTAGAAAAATAGGGACAGACTGCAGGGACTGACAACATATCCCTATCTACATACAGATTCTGCACACCACTGAAGAGCATGGCAAAGGGTACTTAGCACTGTATTACATGTTAGGGTTTCACCCCGTTACAGTAACGTGTATTCTCCACATGATGCTGGTTTTTTAAATCTTACAAGCTGGCGTTAGCGAGATAACTGACGTGTGTCATAGAGCGTGTTCTAATTCACGGTTTCCCGTAATCATTTTCCTTGAGTCAAAACAAACCTGTGGCCATATATTCTGAGCGTTTTATATGTTTGACATCGTCTGTCAGTCCTATTGGTATGGGTCCCACACACTTGAGCAGTAGTCCAAGATGGGACGCATATACTTTCCAG
The DNA here is from genome assembly GCF_021461385.2 of Schistocerca piceifrons. Classification (NCBI taxonomy): domain Eukaryota; kingdom Metazoa; phylum Arthropoda; class Insecta; order Orthoptera; family Acrididae; genus Schistocerca; species Schistocerca piceifrons. The sequence goes on along the minus strand of NC_060147.1, from coordinate 78,747,889 downwards.
ATTGGCTGCATTTTCCCAGTATCCTGACAATGAATCTAAGTCTGCCACGTGCCTTACCTACGACGGAGCCCAAGTGCTCATACCACTTCATATTCCCACAGATTGTTACATCCATTTGGAACCACGCATCTGGATGCTTTACATGAACGAGACGGTAGGGCGCCTAACACAAGATACAGCGCCACTGATTCAGAAGAGAGTTTGGCTAGGAAGAGCACTGTCAGTTTATTTTGCTTTATACATATAGGTTAGGGCTTCAAAAGCGAAGAGTTACACGTAGGTCTAAAAAGTATATGTGCTGGGACAACAGATTTCCTAGGACGTGATGATGGCATTGCTATTTAAGTTCAAAATGAAGCCATGTTAAAAAAGTATGTCAGGTGCTATCAGAACTCTCCCACGGAGGATTCCCACAAGCTGAAGTATATAGACACACCTCATTTTGGAAATGGAGAATCTCTGCGAATTTTGATTGTTATCGATATTGATATTGTCAAGATACTGGTCCTAGGAATTTCAGAACATCCGAAAATCTTATAAGTTTGAAGCCCCATAAAAAAAGACCAGAAATATTTTTTGGCTGATCTAATTAAAAATAAACTTTTCGACTTTTTTCCCCTCAGTTGTGTGATTCTAAGCCAAAGTGAAGTACCCTACAGGTTTTGATGAGAGTTTGCGGATATCTAAATATGTGACATTAATAGCTAACTTTGAAGCTTCATTTTTATTTTTACACCGCCAAGGGACTGTAGACTTAATATGCGAGTAACCTCAATATAAGTCTAACGTTCCGGAGAAAGACCGTTTTTAACAGTCGGGTTTCGTTTTCAGCTATTCAGGTACGGGACCCTCAAAGTGGACAAAATTATGAAAAAAAAATATGATGAGAAAGTAACAACAAACACTGTCGAAACAAGCATAGTAAAATACACTACTGGCCATTAAAATTGCTACAACAAGAAGAAATGCACATGATAAACGGGTATTCATTGGACAAATATAATATTCTAGAACTGACATGTGATTACATTTTCACGCAATTTGGGTGCATAGATCCTGAGAAATCAGTATCCAGAACAACCACGTCTGGCCGTAATAACGGCCTTGATACGCCTGGGCATTGGATCAAACAGAGCGTGGATGGCTTGAACAGGTACAGCTGCCCATGTAGCTTCAACACGATACCACAGTTCATCGAGAGTAGTGACTGGCGCATTGTGTCGAGCCAGTTGCTCGGCCACCACTGATCAGACGTTTTCAATTGGTGAGAGATGTGGAGAATGTGCTGGCCAGGGCAGCAGTCTAACATTTCCTTTATCCAGAAAGGCCCGTACAGGACCGGCAACATGCGGTCGTGCATTATCCTGCTGAAATGTAGGGTTTCGCGGGGATCGAATGAAGGGTAGAGCCACGGGTCGTGACACATCTGAAATGTAGCGTCTACTTTTCAAAATGCCGTCAATGCGAACAAGAGGTGACCTAGACGTGTAACCAATGGCACTCCATACCATCACGCCGGGTGATACGCCAGTATGGCGATGACGAATACACGCTTCCAATGTGCGTTCACCGAGATGTCAAAAAAAAAAGTTCAAATGGCTCTGAGCACTATAGGACTTAACATCTGAGGTCATCAGTCCCCTGTAACTTAGAACTATTTGAACCTAACTAATCTAAGGACATCACACACATCCATGCCCGAGGCAGGATTCGAACCTGCGACCGTAGCGGTAACGCGGTTCCAGACTGAAGCGCCTAGAACCGCATGGCTACAACCACCGGCACCGCGATGTCGCCAAACACGGATGCGACCATCATGATGATGTAAACGGAGCCTGGATTCATCCGGCAAAAAAAGGCCTTTTGCCATTCGTGCACCTAGGTTCGTCGTTGAGCACACCAACGCAGGCGCTGCTGGCTGTGATGCAGCGTCAATGGTAACCGCAGCCATGGTCTCCGAGCTGATAGTCCATGCTGCTGCAAACGTCGTCGAACTGTTCGTGCAGATGGTTGCTGTCTTGCAAACGTCTCCGTGTGCTGACTCAGCGATCGAGACGTGGCTGCACGATCCGTTATAGACATGCGGATAAGATGCCTGTCATCTCGACTGCTAGTGATACGAGGCCGAGGATCCAGCACGGCGTTCCGTATTACCCTCCTGAATCCACCGATTCCATATTCTCCTAACAGTCATTGGATATCGACCAACGCGAGCAGCAATGTTGCGATACGATAAACCGCAATCGCGATAGGCTACAATCCGACCATTATCAAAGTCGGAAACGTGATGGTACGCGTTTCTCCTCCTTACACGAGGCATCACAACAACGTTTCACCAGGCAACTCCGGTCAGCAGCTGTTTGTGTATGAGAAATCGGTTGGAAACTTTCCTCATGTCAGCACGTCGTAGGTGTCGCTTCAGGCGCCAACCTTGTGTGAATGCTCTGAAAAGCTGATCATTTGCATATCAAAGCATCTTCTTCCTGTCGGTTAAATTTCGCGTCTGTAGCACGTCATCTTCGTGGTGTAGCAACTTTAATGGCCAGTAGCGTATCGAGAGTTGTGAGACATGCTGTTCTGATTATGTTTGTGGATGGGTTATGCACCATTATTTTTCTACGCTTGTTTGGACGATGTTTCCTGTTACATTCTTTTTCATAGAAATTATTCCACTGCAACTAGTTTTTCAATACTGCTCGGATAACCACTGGGGTAAAGGCCTTGGTGGCAGAATGTGGTCATGTTACTGGATAACAAAAAGTGCAGATGGTGCTGTTATTTGATTCTCAGTAATTACCACAGTTACGGAACCTGCCCCATAATGTTCCACGTGCCGGTCAGGAAATTAGAGTCAATTGTGTTTAGAGTCAGACGCTAATTATTGTTGCAGGTGCTGCTCGCCACTGTATTTCGTAAAAAGTTGTCTAACAATGTCACGTTTATACTCCTGCTCTTTGCTCGATTTTAGTCGGGAACAAAATAGACCAGTTGGAAGAGGCCTTGGAATGCAACCCGAGCAAATCGTTACGCCATTTAGAACTTCGAACTACCACGTTCTTGACGAGAGGAATTATCCTATCATCAAAAGCACCGTAATTACAGTCATAAACGTACAATCAGTGCGCGATCTTGCATTTTCTAGCCTGAATTAACCACACGTCGTCTTGTTTATTGTTATGGCATAAAAATCACACTAGCACATTCCAAGAAGGCTTTCCTGGCCAAGAGAAAGTCTACTGGTATCAAGCCTTAATCGGAGGAAGGTTCAAAAATGGCTCTGAGGACTATGGGACTCAACTGCTGAGGTCATCAGTCCCCTAGAACTTAGAACTACTTAAACCTAACTAACCTAAGGACATCACACACATCCATGCCCGAGGCAGGATTCGAACCTGCAACCGTAGCGGTCGCGTGGTTCCAGACTGTAGCGCCTAGAACCGCTCGGCCACCCCGGCCGGCTCTGAGAAAGTCCCCTAGAACTTAGAACTACTTAAACCTAACTAACCTAAGGACATCACACACATCCATGCCCGAGGCAGGATTCGAACCTGCAACCGTAGCGGTCGCGTGGTTCCAGACTGTAGCGCCTAGAACCGCTCGGCCACCCCGGCCGGCTCTGAGAAAGGACTTTATTAGTTGGCTGCGTGCTCCATTGATCAATCCCACGGTACGGTAGCCCATGTGGAACGTGTCAAGTGCACAAGAAATGCACTGATATATATATATATATGGTCACTTGACGGTGTAATAGAATCTGACGTTTATTATACCGTCAAGTGACCATATGTATCAGTATGTGACCAATTTCAACTTGATAAATCGTACCGCCCCTGAGAACAAGGTTTAGCAGTCTGACAGTGGCTGACAGAGAAGGAACCATAAAACCAGAAGATAAACTACAAAGATAGATCTGAAGATGACCAATAAAATGGAAAGCTGTAATTTAATAAAATAAATACTTGTGATCATAGACTGCTTTGCTTTTTACCTAACGTCGAACTCTGGATCGCTGTTATGTTCAATACGCCCATGACACCTCATTAACGTTTCATTTTTTCTCTTTGTGAATTATAGTAATAGTTTTGTGTTGAATGCTTGATGTAAGTTATGCTTATCTGTAATGAATATGAGGTGAAATATGCCGAATGTACGGTCAGATAAAAGGAAGTGCCTGATGACCCTAATCTTCCAAGATTAAATGAATCAAAAAGTAAACAAATAGAAATGAATATTCCACGTTCTGCTACGTCTATAGTACCAGCTGTTTTATATACCACTGTTCGTTCGGTATCGTAGTGCACTTTCTCTCCGTCTTTGAGCTATGGGTGTTTTGGGTTGTGGATGGGTCTACAAACACTGCTGTTCAACAAAAGCGCATTCTTGGCATGGAACTTGTTAATTTATAACAACTGAGACTTAACTGTCGGATTTTCGAATCAACATATGCACTATCACGAGGACAGAGAAGGTAGATCAAATAGTAAACGGGAATTTAATTTCTCCGGTTTTAAACATAATGTACGTGTTTCAATTTTTTTTATCTTGTTGGTCCATATGTTCCTCATATATGTTTGCATTTTCCGCTGCTTTGAATAGTGTACTGCTGACAGTCGAGGAGGTTATACGTGTTTCCGAGTGCAAGGCGAATTTTTTTACTTTCGAAGAAAGATGCATCAAAGTATTTGCATAACATTTTGAATGAAAAATGGAGTAAAGTGCTACACCGCATCGATATGTTGACTGGGGCTTTTTGCGAATTAACTGTGAGTAAAAAATAGAGTTTACGAGTTATATAAATGTTTCGAAGAGGTTAAGAAATTGAAGACGACGACGACCCGCGACGCCATAGCACATCAGTTATTGACGATGATATGGGACGACCAGAAATGGTTCTGAAAAGTTGCCCAGTCACCATCAGAGAGGTTGCTGCTGATGTTGGCATATTCTTTGGCTCATGCCAAGCAATTTTTCTAAAGTTCTGCGTATGAAATGAGCAGCAGCAAAGTTGGTTCCGAATTTGTTGAATTTCGACCAAAAACGACGTCACGTAGATAGCGCTCAGGAATTGCTAAATGAAGTCTACGACGCTCCAGAACTTCTGAGGAAGGTTACAACAGGTGACAGAACTTGGAATACGGGTATGACGTCAAAATCAAGGCTCAATCGTCCCAATAGGAACTGCCTGAAGAGCCCAGACCGAAAAAAGTTCGAAAAGTTGGATCACATGTAAAGGATCTCACTGTTTTCTCCGATTACAGTTGGATCGTGCATCACGTGTTCCTGTCTTGTGGCCATACGGTCACTTACGAATATTATCTGTTAGGTGCCGTTTGCGTGAAACACCCCCAAGGAAACGACCATAACTGGCAAAACCAGTAGCGGAAATTACACGATAATTCTCTGCTCATACCTCAATGCTTGCTTATGAGCGTCTGGGGAAAAAAAGAATAAAACGGTTACGTTGCCGCAGCCACCGTATTCGTCGGACATAGCCCCCTGCGAATTCTTTCTATACCGGGGCTGAAAATCACGAAAGAACGTCGTTTTGGCACCAGAGTTAAGATAAAAAACGGAATCGCTGAAGGAGCTCAACAGCATAACGAAACACGAGATTGGTTAAAGCACTGGCACACTGTATTATATCTTGAGGATTTCTTTGAAGCGGACGAAGGTGATGAAGAAATAAAGATACTTTAAGAAAAAAAATTATTTTTTCATCATAGCTCATATATGCAAGAACTGTCGTGCAATCAGCGTCATAGATCGTTCATCCGAGATGCTGAGAAGAATATACAATAAGAGGAGGATGCCCGAACAGAGAAAACTACATCCTCCCGAATATCAAATATGCCTGCTCAGATTTTACGTGCGTCTTGCAATTTGTTTCCATTCCACCAAATCTCCATACTTCGACTGCTTTCCCTATGGAATAACTGTTGCTGTGGTAATAAAATTGGGGCCGTAAGTCAGGTACGTTTCTTACCACTGAAGTGTAAATTCAGGCATCTATTTGGAACCCAATACCTCCCCCCTTTCCCCCCCCCCCCCCCCCAAAAAAAAAAAAAATAAAAATAAAAAATGCTTGTGGTGCCAGATTAATCTGCATAGCGAAGCCCGATTTCTAGGTTAAACTGAAAGGCGACATTTTGATGAGTTGGCGAAGGTAACGACTCTGAATGCCAAATAAAGGCTGTGGTAAGATTGGTCTGTAGCGTAACTTAATATTTATGTAACGCTCTTTTCATCTTTAAGACTAACACTGCGAATTTAATTCACAAAACGTATGTTACATCATATGCAATTCACCAACGAGTACTGAGGATTATGTGCATACATCATACAGAAACACCGAAATATGCAACGAGGCTCAACTACGTAACTTTTACCTACTACTACGAATAAGTAATGCAGTGTAGTGAAATTTTCTTAAGTCACTAAACACCTAGACTTCTACCTCCTTCCTTTTCACAATACGAAACGACTAACATGTATGTCGTTTCTCTCTTCAGTCAAGTCCAACGGACAAAAGTATTTTATAGCACTACTGACCACTTATTCCAGTATTGTGGACACCAATTTATGTAGTCTATGAGCAAGAAATGGTGTAGAACACGACATACTACAAAGAAGTAATTAAGCAAATACTTATAAAGTCCCTGTTACGACGATCTACAGTTTCCGGTCTTGGGAAAAAAATCAGTTTATAATCTTGTTTATTGAGTCAGTCTGTCCCGTTATAATCTCGTGCACGGACTGACAATGGCTCAAATATCAACACAGACGTAACACGGTTAACGCGGCGTGAAAATGGACGATCAGCCAGAGATCAATAACGCGCCCAGTTACACTGTCCCGCATAAATCGCCCCGTACTGCCGAGTAAGTAATGTTTTTGTAGATTCTACCTCGTAGTAATTAAAATTACAATGTACGGCGTTCATATTTTACTCCAATTCGCGTCAAGCCGACACGTGATTGCTACTGCTGTATTGTTTTAATGGCGTAAATTGTTGGAGGCTTTGTCTCTGCTAATGACTTCTGAAGAGGAGCCGGCCGCGGTGGTCTAGCGGTTCTAGGCGCTCAGTCAGGAACCGCGCGACTGCTACGGTCGCAGGTTCGAATCCTGCCTCGGGCATGGATGTGTGTGATGTCCTTAGGTTAGTTAGGTTTAAGTAGTTCTAAGTTCTAGGGGACTTATGACCACAGATGTTGAGTCCCATAGTGCTCAGAGCCATTTGAACCATTTTTTTTTAAAGAGGATTTGCACAGCAGATATTTGCAACGGAGGGCAAGTATTGCTCCATGTTGCCAGAGTAAGAAATTTAATGTCCTATACGCTAAATGAAGGTGTTGATCGAAAGCCTAACGAATCGCAGTACATGGGCAAATTTACATTTATAATTAGTAAAGTCAACAGCCAGCATAAAATATTTCTGTAAGCGAAAATGTTACTTATCACACACACACGAAACGTTGCAAGAAAAAGATTCCAAGATTTCAAAATTAAAAGAAATTAGAGGGAAAAGAGGCACGAAAATTGTGGAGCGCCTGTCAGATAAAGAGTAATTGTTAGTCAAGAAACTAATACAAGCAGTATTTAAAAATAATGAAATTATGAGTCTAACCTTCCACAGCGTCAGACGGGCCGGTTTTGGGATGTGTTGTGCTATGCCCACATTGCATCTGCTGTCAAAACCACTCATCGCTTTCATCTCGACTGTTAGTTTCTCACTGTATCGCCACTCAAGCGCAAAGAACATACGTATCAGCGTAGTAACAAGAATTTCACACGAAACGTTGTCACATTGTTTTCCACCTACTCACAGATTCCGTGCACTGGAACCGCGTCATTCTCTCTTCGTGCGCGAAGCAGCCCACCGAATCACATTTTAAATTTCTGTCCCCTGCTCGTAGCCGTTCGATGCTCCGCATTTGCTGTTTTTCTTTTCCGATCCGGCGCGACGGACAAACTGCCCTGGCCAGCGAAAACTGTTCCATGTTTGGGCAAGCAACGCCTCTGCCATATCTGACGGCGGCCGCGGAGGTGCTGCCATCTGTTGCCGCGCGCTGGAAGCGGCGAGGCCGCGTAGCGACGAACTGGCCACTTCTGCGGGAGACAGCCAATGCCGCGAATTCTATCTCCGCCGACGCGCGCGCGTGCGTGACCCAGTTTGCATTAATTTCGCCGTGCCCGGACGTACAAATGGCCGCTTCTCGTCGGTCCCTGCAAACAAGTCATGAAAACGAGAAAAAAAATTAACCTCACGCAAAGTACGTTTTCGCATAAGCTGATTTAACAGTTATTAAGGGAAAACTATGACCACCAGCTCAGCAGTAAAACTCATTAAAAATCTGCCTGTGCGTTGAGAGAGTGGCGCAGTAAATCAAGGTACAAAGAAAATCCTTTTGGATTTGAAAACTCTTTACACGTGACAATTTTTCCTTCAGGTTTCTCGTCGAGAACAGCTATCTGGCATAATAAAGTACAATGTGTCCATTTTTAAACAGTATAAACATCAAAAACATTTGACAAGTAACATTAAGTAACCTATGCAGTTTTTTGACAAAATTAACATGTACGAAAGACATGGGCTTTTTCACTGTTGTTGTTGTTGTTGTGGTCTTCAGTCCTGATACTGGTTTGATGCAGCTCTCCATGCTACTTTATCCTGTGCAAGCCTCTTCACCTCCCAGTACCTACTGCAGCCTACATCCTTCTGAATCTGCTTAGTGCATTCATCTCTTGGTCTCCCTCTACGATTTTTACCCTCCACGCTGCCCTCCAATACTAAATTGGTGATGCCTCGATGTCTCAGAGCATGTCCTACCAACCGATCCCTTCTTCTAGTCAAGTTGTGCCACAAGCTCCTCTTCTCCCCAATTCTATTCAATACCTCCTCATTAGTTATGTGATCTACCCATCTAATCTTCAGCATTCTTCTGTAGCTCCACATTTCGAAAGCTTCTATTCTCTTCTTGTCTAAACTATTTATCGTCCCCGTTTCACTTCCATACATGGCTACACTCCATACAAATACTTTCAGAAATGACTTCCTGACATTTAAATCTATACTCGATGTTAACAAATTTCTCTTCTTCAGAAACGCTTTCCTTGTTATTGCCAGTCTACATTTTATACCATCTCTACTTCGACCATCGTCAGTTATTTTGCTCCCCAAATAGCAAAACTCCTTTACTATTTTAAGTGTCTCATTTCCTAATCAAATTCCCTCAGCATCACCCGATTTAATTCGACTACATTCCATTATCCTCGTTTTGCTTTTGTTGATGTTCATCTTATACCTTCCTTTCAAGACACTGTCCATTCCGTTCAACGGCTCTTGCAAATCCTTTGCTGTCTCTGACAGAATTACAATGTCATCGGCGAACCTCAAAGTTTTTATTTCTTGTCCATGGATTTTAATACCTGCTCCGAACTTTTCTTTTGTTTCCTTTATTGCTTGCTCAATATACAGATTGAATAACATCGGGGCCGGCCGCGGTGGTCTCGCGGTTAAGGCGCTCAGTCCGGAACCGCGCGACTGCTACGGTTGCAGGTTCGAATCCTGCCTCGGGCATGGATGTGTGTGATGTCCTTAGGTTAGTTAGGTTTAAGTAGTTCTAAGTTCTAGGGGACTGATGACTACAGAAGTTAAGTCCCATAGTGCTCAGAGCCATTTGAACCATTTGAATAACATCGGGGACAGGCTACAACCGTGTCTCAGTCCCTTCCCAACCACTGCTTCCCTTTCATACCCCTCGACTCTTATAACTGCCATCTGGTTTCTGTACAAATTGTAAATAGCCTTTCGCTCCCTGTATTTTACCCCTGCCACCTTCAGAATTTGAAAGAGAGTTGTTTTAAACAAAATTTTCGACATGTGTCTATAAATGAGAAGCAAACGCAGGGCCTAAAGTGATTTCTATCATTACTACCAAAATAAGAAATCATCCAGAACCTTTATACTGACACATACAACTGGCCACTGTGTGCCACAGATGAAGCATGTGTGGGGTACAATTCCAAAGAGAAGGGATAATAAGCATAATTTGTTTGATTTTTGTCCATATCGACAATAATGTTTGAGTTAAGTAATGATTTGTGATTATTAAAAAATATTGAGAAAACCCACGTGTTCACCAAATAAATTCTAACTTAACGTCAAGTAATCTTATTACGATTGTCTACAGAAGGTCTCGAGTTCTAGTCTCGGTCCGGCAGGAAGTTTCATATCAGCGCACACTCCGCTGCAGAGTGAAAATCTCATTCTGGACACATCCCCCAGGCTGTGGTTAAGCCATGTCTCCGCAATATCCTTTCTTTCAGGAGTGCCAGTTATGCAGGGTTCGCAGGAGAGCTTCTGTAAAGTTTGGAAGGTAGGAGACGAGATACTGGCAGAAGTAAAGCTGTGAAGACGGGGCGTGAGTCGTACTTGGGTAGCTCAGTTGGTAGAGAGCACTTGCCTGCGAAAGGCAAAGGTCCGGAGTTCGAGTCTCGGTCCGGCACACAGTTTTAATCTGCCAGGAAGTGTCACGATTGTCTACAGTCCATCGGCATTCTTCCTTCTACATTCATTTTAACGAAAAATGAGAAGAAAGCAAGAATTTCAGCATAATTTTAAGCCCTGATATGTTTTTTTGATACATCCTGAAAGGTTTAATGTTTTGGGCGTGTGGGGTTTCTCAATATTTCCATTAATTTATTTTGATGATAACCGGTTTCAGTCAGTTTTTAACCGTCCTCAGGCCCTCATAACATGAAGGCGTAGCGATGAATGGAGTGAATGTTACTCCAGATGACGTCCGTGAAGTTACAACACCCACTCCATTCATTCACCGCTACCGCCTACCACGTGGTATGAGGTTATGAGGATGGCCAAAAACCGACGGAAACCGGTTACCATCAAAATAAATGTTTTTGCGGTCCAGTCTGTGTGTCCATTTTTAAAGTACTTGATAAAATTATTTGATGATGTACACACCGCTAAAAAATTAACGCTTTTCTTTTAGCCAGAGATGGTAATCCTTTCTCACAGTATCGTGTGCCACAAACACAACCAACGACAATCACAACCTTTAGTCTCCTATACACGTGTCATGGCTATCAGCAGAAATGTATTCAAGAGGAGACAAAATGCTAAGCATGTCATTAATATGAATGATTCGGCAAGTCTGAAGAAAGAAACAGTACACGCATGGGCTTCGGCAGCGATTCATCCAAGAGGGAGCTAGATTCTAAAATTGCCAACTAAATACAACTGATACAGTAAATTTGGAAATGTATAGTGAGCCAAAAAAAATGTTACATTTGAACAAAATTTATCTTGTCTCAGACGGACTGGTGTCCACTCAATGCAATTATTAATATTACTGTCATACCGAAATGGTAAGACTATTTCATTAGTTTATGAAGTTCCAAGATAATGGAGGCGTATTGACCGATCGACCGATGAACTTTCCTTGTCGGGATGTTGGGTGGGTAGGACTACCCAACCGTGTGAAACGGGGGGGGGGGGGGGGAGTGAGGGGGGATGGGGGGGGGGACTCCACCCAACAAGTCCTGCCTTGTGTGTAGCTCTGTCGTGTCAACCGCCCGACAAAAGTTAGTCGTTTGTCACTGCGACCAGGATTAAATACTGTTCTAACATACATAACAAGGTCCGAGGCGGACGAAACGTTAAGCACAGACTTTCTGGGAGATATTTGAAGACTGCACATGTTTGTGGGACACGTCGTGCAATGAGTATAGCAATACAGATGCAAGAAATGAAGCACTTTTTTAACTTTCTTTAACGAATCCTTTATGGATTCGTGTGGCAAATAAAGAGGATAAAACTATGTCGACCTTTTGTATTTTCGTTTTGTTTTAAGTTCAACGTAAATCCAAGCCCTCTGCTGTATAGAGCAAAATATGGGATTCTTTTTTCTGTTCTAACAGTTGCTAAATGCTTCATTTCTTACGTATCTGTTGTGATTATTAGATGATGTGTGTAGTCTTCGAATTAAAATGAGTTTCTTAAACTTACAGGTCATAATCTATGCTACATACACAAATAAATAACGTTTACAGAAACATCTTTTGTTTTGTTTATTTGTCTGGACGATGTATTTCCTCAGTCAATTACAAATCATGTTGCAGGTTCAAAAATCATTTTAGTTAACAATTGTGGGGATACAACAGCACTGAATTTGAGATCCACTTAGCTGGCAGCTGTGGCCGAGCGGTTCTAGGTGCTTCAGTCCGGAACCGCGCTGCTGCTGCGGTCGCAGGTTCGAATCCAGCCTCGGGCATGGATGTGTGTGATGTCCATAGGTTAGTTAGGTTTAAGTAGTTCTAAGTCTAGGGGACTGATCACCTCAGATGTTATGTCCAATAGTGTTCAGAGCCATTTGAACCATTTTTGAGATCCACTGAACGTCTTTCAGTGGCTAGAAATGGTAATGCAGCTAACAGCCTCTCTCGTGAATGTATTTTTTTTTCGTTCAGTAGCTCCGGAATGCATGATTCATTCATTCTTAGATAATTACCAAAATCATCGGCTCCGAGCTACTTAAGTAACAGAACGTGAGTGAATTTCTTTCCTTGCATTAGCCACTTCTTTGTCCATAGTTTTCTCCGGGATTTTTTCTTCTTTTTGCCTCTAAAACAGACAGGGCAAACTCCCATTTCTGCTTCCGTGTAAAACTATGCGGGATCCTGTAGAACATTAACAACGAACTAACGGTAAACAAATCACAACGGGGCGACGCCGTAGTCGCTGAGTATAGTCGCTCGGGGGTCGACAAGAAATTCTTCGATCGGTCGGTCGATAAGTTGGTGACTTTATAATGAAACTAAAGCAGCGTCACTTTACGGCTTGCCCAAAACCAACGTCTGTCATTAACTACCGACATAGCCAGATGCCATTTTCTTATTTTCTTTTATATTACATTCATTTACTACAGTTTTTCATCCTAGAACCATATCGTGTAATGCGATCAGCTCACATCGCAAAATTTAAGATCTTGAAACATTCAAACTTTTTTTTTTTTTTAGTCATCAGTCTTCTAACCGGTTTGATGCGGCCCACGACGAATTCTGCGCCAACCTCCTCATCTCAGAGTAGCACTTGCAGCCTACGTCTTCAATTACTTGCTGGATGTGTTGCAATCTCTGTCTTCCTCTACAGTTTTTGCCCTCTACAGCTCCCTCTAGTACCTTGGAAGTCATTCCCTCATGTCTTAGCAGATGTCCAATCATCCTGTCCCTTCTCTTTATCAGTGTTTTCCACATATTCCTTTCCTCTCCGATTCTGCGCAGAACCTCCTCATTCTTTTCCTTGTCAGTCCACCTAATTTTCAAAAAATGTTTCAACTGGCTCTGAGCACTATGTGACTTAACATCTGAGGTCCAGTCCCCTACACTTAGAACTACTTGAACCTAACTAGCCTAAGGACATCACACACATCCATGCCCGAGGCAGGATTCGAACCTGCGACCGCAGCGGTCGCTCGGCTCCAGACTGCAAAGCCTAGATCCGCGGCCGGCACCTAATTTTCAACATTCATCTGTAACACCACGTCTCAAATGTTTCGATTCTCTTACGTTCCGGTTTTCGCACAGTCCATGTTTCACTGTCATACAATGCTGTGCTCGACACGTATATTCTCACAAATTTCTTCCTCAAATTAAGGCCTATGTTGGATACTAGCAAACTTCTCTTGGCCAGGAATGCCCTTTTTGCCAGTGCTAGTCTGCTTCTGATGTCCTTCTTGCTCCGTCCGTCATTGGTAATTTTGCTGCCTAGGTAGCAGAATTCCTTTACTTCATCTACTACGTAATCATCAATCCTGATGATAAGTTTGTTGTTGTTCTCATTTCTGCCACTTCTCATTACTTTCACCTTCCTTCGATTTATTCTAAATCCATATCCTGTACTCATTAGATTGTCCATTCAATTCAGCAAATCATGTAATTCTTCTTCCCTTTCACTCAGGATTACAATGTCATCAGCGAATCGTATCATTGATATCCTTTCACCTTGAATTTTAATTCCACTCCTAAATCTTTCTTTTATTTCCATCATTGCTTCTTCGATGTACAGATTGAACAGTAGGGGCGAAAGACTAGAACCTTGTCTTATACACTTTTTAATCTGAGCACTTCGTTCTTGGTCGTCCACTCTTATTATTCTCTCTTTGGTCTAGTACATACAATATGTTACCCGTCTCTCCCTATAGCTCACCCCTATTTTTCTCAGAATTTCGAACATCTTGCATCATTTTACATTGCCGAACACCTTTTCCAGATCGACAAATCCTATGAACTGGTCTTGATTTTTCGTTAGTCTTCCTTCCATTATCAACCGCAACATCAGGATTGCCTGTCTGGTGCCTTTACCTTTCCTAAATCCAAACTGATCGTAATCTCACACATCCTCAATTTTCTTTTCCATTCTACTGTATATTATTCCTGTCAGCAAATTTGATCATGTGCTGTTAAGCTGATTGTGCGATAATTCTCGCACTTGTCAGCTTTTGCAGTCTTCGGAATTGTGTGGATGATATTTCTCCGAAAGTCAGATGGTATGTCGCCAGACTCATATATTCTACAGTCCAACGTGAATTGTTTGTTTATTGACACTTCCCCCAATGTTATCTATCCTTTCTGCCTTATGTGACCTTAAGTTCTTCAAAGCTCTCTTAAATTCTGATCCTAATCCTGGATCTCCCACCTTTTCTAAATCGTCTCCTGTTTCTTCTTCTATTGCAACAGGCGAATATTCCCCCTCACAGAGACTTTCCATGTACTTTTTCCACCTATCCGCTGTCTCCTCTGCATTTAACAGCGGAATTCCTGTTTCATTCTTAATGTTACCACCATTGCTTTTAATTTTGCCGAAGATTGTTTTGACTTTCCTAAATGCTGACTCAGTCCTTCAGACAACCATTTCTTTTTTCGATTTACTCACATTTTTCATGCAGCCGTTCCGTCTTAGCTTCCCTGCACTTCCTATTTATTTCATTCCTTAGCGATTTGTATTTCTCTATTCCTGAATTTCCCTGAACATTTTTGCACTTCCTACTTTCGTCGATCAACTGAAGTATTTCTTCTATTATCCATGGTTCCTTCGCATTTACCTTTCGTGTACCTATGTCTTTCTTTCCAACTTCTGTGATTGTCCTACGCCCACCCCTCTTCAATTGAACTGCCTACTGAGCTATTCATTATAACAGTATCTATAGCCTTAGAGAACTTCAAGAGTATCTCATCATTCCTTTAGTACTTCCGTGTACCACTTCTTTGGGTATTGAGTCTCCCTGACTAATCTCTTCCAACCTTATCATCTGCTATATTCAGGTCACATCGTAAAATACTAGAAGTTTTAAAACATGTTGGTTGTGGTAGGTAAATTCCTCGTATTTACCATACTGTCAGTGAATTAACGACATTTCGAAACGTCCTGCCTACTCCACATTTTGCACTTGCGCTGATCTGCTAAATGACAAGTGGTCTATACGTTGTTATACATTAATCTACCAGTATTATACTAATACTCCGCTGTTATTACCCCACGTAATTAAAACATTTTACAAAACACGAACTCTACCTCCATTGGTAACCATATTTGCTTATACATCATTAATCTAGCACGCTCATCCTGTACCTGCCGATTATTTTTATACAGCTATTGAAACACTGTCCAACCACAACAAAGCAGCCGTACCGACAATAACAATAGTTACATACTGCTCCACACAACATTCCGGTAAGCTTGCTGTAGCAAACTTTCAGCCTTATAACGAAACACTCCCACAGACTCAATTCGGAAAATTTTGCTCTGACAACAATTTAAAAAGTTTTCACCTTCGACGGTGCTAGAAAGGCTTGCTTTGGTTACTTCCAGTCCATTGTAGCTTACAGAATAGAATTTCGGAGTAAACGTGATATTCGATTTGTAAGGTGTCAGGCAAATTCAACACCTTCCATGAAAACCCTGACATGATAGCAAATCCGGCAGTGTGTCACATAGCTCCGTATAAATCCTGACATTAAATTAACCAAAGTAATACGATCAATGAGTGAGCAAATGAAATACCACAGACTAACACAAGAACGCCTAAATGCATGTCATACCTTCCCACCGTGAAACAGACACAGTTCCGAGGGGAGAAACGAGAACAGAAGCCGAGAGCAGAGCCGTGTAGTCTAGAAGGCCCTACGATAAGGGACACCCACATCGCCCCCCGACCGCCAAGACCACCCCCCAGCCCATGTTAAAAGACAGAGCCCTCCAGAAGAACAGTATAGATCTTACGATAACACTAAAAGGGCCACACCAGCTGTAAGTTTTAGCGTGAGACTTTTTCGCCTCTCTGTAACGTTGCAAACGTTAAAAACATTGCCCCACCACGAAAAATATAACGTTTCTCATTGGATAGACAGAATTTTTGTAGGCGGAGCTTGAGGTTAACATTGAGACCCTGATTGGTCAGTTGAAAACACAGCCAGATACCTTTTTCTTAAACCCACTTCGGTAAACTGTAGTAAGGAGAAGTTAGGAGAGAGTTGCTACCGAGACGGCGAGGTGTGTGGAGCTGCGCCGCCCGCCGCCCATGATGCTGCCTAACCACCGACAAGGTAATGAACGCACGCGATGCAGCATAAGAGCGCATAAAACTTCACTCAGAACTGCAGAAGTCTCATCTGTTACATCCCCTTTTCGCGTAATACTAGTGTCGATCGTCAATTAAAGCTCATGGTATTCACATTTGCTACTAGAAGTTAAAATCTGAAACGCGATGATTTTTCTGTTACATAATTATTGAGAAGCCACATCAGCCACTGTAATTTACGACAAGTTAGATAAGTAATTAAAGATAATTGAGGGTCACTGTAGACCATTTTGATAGTTTTCTCTTTGGTGAAACTTAATTTAAACCTAGATTATAGATGTGATATGGCATAGGTCATGCTTCGATCCATTGAAGAACTTGGAAACCCATTCAGGGAATATTCGTTCACATTTTTGTTGAACGCTGTTGGTTTTTATCATCCTGTATTAAAATATTTCCTTTTACCAATAGTGCAATTTATAAAAAATGTTTTGTGAGTAGAATAAAAATTCCAGTGGTAAACTTAACTGCTTTTTCGACTTTATTTTACCAGCTAACTACAAATAGGAAAGCCTTGAACCCCTTCCACTAAATTTAGTTAGTATTAAGATTCGTTTACAGGGAGTGCAGTAGAGCTGACGCTGAAATCATTAAGTATTTGCTTATATCATCGCTAGCCTCACTGAACTCTACATGTCATGTGTGGTCTGGCGTCTCCTTACCAGCAACAGGTCCTAGGTTAAAATTAGTCAATTCCCTAAAAAACACGCTCAGAGCGTCGTTGCGCGAAAGTGGTAGGGAGACAAACAGACACCACGCAAAATGTTAGAGATTAAATGAAATTTTTACGCCACAGAAAAGGGCTATTGGAATCTTGGCAAATAGGACACAGTTCCAGCTTACATTAAAAAAGTTGTGTGTGCTGACAGTGCCCGCCATATATACATTCAGATGTGTGTTCACGATCAGAGCTAAACTTGGAAGCATGTACACTAACAGCGATTACCGTGAAGTGAAGGCAACTACGGGTCGCTACATTTAGAGAGAGCAAGAACAAGTCGCATTCAAGGAGGTGGGAGGGACACTCACGTCACATTTTATACTGCACGGCCAACATATGTAAAGAGATTGGATAATGAATCTTGCGTTTGCTGAGAAAGAGGATATAATTATTCGGAGCTGGAACATCACAATGCACTTAGTGGGGCCGAAGTACCTTTCCACATAACAGCGTAGTTTGTCGTAACTTTTTCCACAAAAAACTATCTTCAGAAGACTAAAATGTCGGCTTGCACTGTAAGTAGACGGTTGAGCAGTGGTTTTAACACTGATCTTTACGACCACGACCTGATATCCACTGCGAATAAATCCAGCTTCAAAGGGTTTGATTGGAAATGAGACCTACGTGGTACCATATATACAGCGTGTTTTAACTTGAGACAACTATCTATCTCGGTAACAACGCATCGGACGGATAAAGTTTTCTAAGTGAAAATTCAATATTAGTAAAGGCGACATCTGTTTGCGCTACAGCTGGGTACCTGCTAACCACCTCTCATGCGGGGGCGGAGTCAATTTTGTATTTTAAAATGGGAACCTTTCAATTTCTATTGCATATTCGAAGTCTGCGCCATAAAATACGTATGGTTTACTGAAACCACAGTTTCACATTCGTGGTTTGTATCACTGTAATCGACAAACATCAAGCGTGCGTTTTTCTGCAGTTACGAACAGACCATTTTTGATCCTACATTTTATTACGTTGTAAATGTAAACCTTTGTGTTCTAATGGGTGTCAGATTAGATTAGATTAGATTAATACTAGTTCCATGGATCATGAATACGATATTTCGTAATGATGTGAAACGAGTCAAATTTTCCAATACATGACATAATTAAGTTAATTTAACAACATACTTAAGTTAATATAGCAACTTTTTTATTTTTTGTGGTTTTTTATTTTTTATTTTTTATTTTTTAATATTTTTTGTTTTATTTTTCTTTTTTTCTTAATTTATATCTAAAAACTTCTCTATGGAGTAGAAGGAGTTGTCATTCAGAAATTCTTTTAATTTCTTCTTAAATACTTGTTGGTTATCTGTCAGACTTTTGATACTATTTGGTAAATGACCAAAGACTTTAGTGCCAGTACAATTCACCCCTTTCTGTGCCAAAGTTAGATTTAATCATGAATAGTGAAGCGATCCTTTCTCCTAGTATTGTAGTTATGCACACTGCTATTACTTTTGAATTGGGTTTTATGTTCCAACATTACTTGTGTTTCAAAAGATATTGTACAATATTTCTGTTAAAATAGACATCCTTTTGTTTTTCTGTATATTGATGATAGTGGTTGGGTCTAAGTGTGTGACACTGGAGGTGCAATAAATTTTAAACTAGATATTATTTATGGATACTTCCGTAGCTTCTCGATACAACATTTCCCTATTGAGGGTTCCATAACAGTTAGGCGGTTTTTTGTTCTCCTGATTTTTATTCGTATGAACTAGTTTTCGGCTTGTTAGGCCATCTTCAGATAACTACTGGCTATTGTTTACAAGGAGCTCGTGTTCTTACGAACCAAACATTCTGGACTAAGATACAACACACTCACGATTTTTAGTTTTGGTATTGTCTTTGGAATTGTCAAACGGGTCTTTTGACTTTAAGTTTTGTAAAACTGTTCTTTAACATAATAAATCATATTTTATGGTTTGTCAGTACCATGTATGACAACAATTAGAATTATTTAGAATACACATTATTACAAAATATCAATTTTTTGGTATTTGTTGTGAACACAAAACCAACAATTAGTGTCCAGTGCAACTATTCATGGTCACTTGCAGAATGTCTACGAGGGCCTGGCAATGAACAAAAGCACGGTGAGTCGTTTGGGCGAGGCGTGTCACAATCGCAGCCAAGGTCGCGCAAACCTGTCAGACATCCCGCGAGCCGGCCGCCCGCACACAGCTGTCATTCCTGCAGTGTTGGAACGTGCGGACACGCTCGCCCGAGGTGAGCGGCCGATCAACAAACAAACACCTCGCTGCTCAACTGGACGTCTTTGTTGGTAGTGGTGACACTCGACCACCATTTGGAATATACACTACTGGCCATTAAAACTGCTACACCACGAAGATGACGTGCTACAGACGCGAAATTTAACAGACAGGAAGAAGATGATGTGATATGCAAATTATTAGCTTTTCAGAGCATTCACACAAGGTTGGTGACACCTACAACGTGCTGACACGAGGAATGTTTCCAACCGATTTCTCATTCACAGACAGCAGTTGACGGCGTTTTTAATATTTTTTGTGGGATCTGAAATTTAAAAGCCTCTCTCACACCGGCCTGATTTAGCTTCACTGATCAGGATAGTAAAAAACATGCGTATATTAAGGGAATTTTCATTCACAAAGCAGGCTTATCTCATTCACACAGTTCAATACTGTTCTATCCTGATTAAATAGAGCTTAACTTAAATTCCATAAGGCAGTGAAGCAATTTCGAAGTCTCGGTGCGACGAAAATTGTCAGTCGATCTCCTGAAAACATTTGTAATAATTATTATCTTTCGGTGATCACATGGGGAAGACCGGAGATCTGCTTGTAAGACCGTGTTAGCCCATTTATTGAAAGTAATGAACTGGATATCTTGAGCGTACAAAACGGCAGGTTCGTCCAGTGTAAATCAGACGTTCCCCACTGATCCCGTGCAACACAGCGTAGTAAGCAGACACTATCAATAGTAATCAGTTAAATAATACGCGAACACACTAACTTTAGTTTAGTTCATGTATTAAATTCCTTCTCCTACAGAATCTCATCAAGATGGCGACTAGCTCAACAATACATACATATACATCTTCGTTCTTTCCCAGCTAATAGGCAAGATCTGAATCATTCTTTTCATACGAGAAAACATAGATAGCAGAGACGCTATTCCATGGAGTAAATGCACGCTCCAAGGGATAATAGGGCTTGAAACTACTTTGCATTGATAATCATCGCATATTAGAGTTTAGGAATCGGTAAGATAAGAAGAGATATTTCGAGATGTGTACTGAGTTACATAATTTATAAAATTTCTGAAAATATCGCGGAGAGACCGCTGCAAGAGACATTACACGTTGCCTGGTGAAACGTTGTTGTGATGCCTCGTGTGAGGAGGAGAAATGCGTACCATCACGTTTCCGACTTTGATAAAGGTCGGATTGTAGCCTATCGCAATTGCGGTTTATCGTATCGCGACATTACTCCTCGCGTTGGTCGAGATTCAATGACTGTTAGCAGAATATGGAATCGGTGGGTTCAGGAGGGTAATACGGAACGCCGTGCTAGACCCCAACAGCCTTGTATCACTAGCAGTCGACATGACAGGCATCTTATCCACATGGCTGTAACGGATCTAGTAGCCACGTATCGATCCTTGAGTCAACAGATGGGGACGTCTGCAAGACAACAACCATCTGCACGAACAGTTCGACGACGTTTGCAGCAGCATGGACTACCAGCTGCATCACAGACAGGAGCGCCTGCAATGGTGTACTCAACGACGAACCTGGGTGCACGAACTGTAAAACGTAATTTTTTTGGATGAATCCAGGTTCTGTTTACACCATCATGATGGTCGCATCCGTGTTTGGCGATATCGCGGTGAACGCACATTGGAAGCGTGTAGTCGTCATCGCCATACTGGCGTATCACCCGGCGTGATGGTATGGGGTGCCTTTGTTTACACGTCTCGGTCACCTACTTTTCACATTGATGGCACTTTGAACAGTGGGCGTTACATTTCAGATGTGTTACGACCCGTGTCTGTACCCTTCATTCGATCCTTGCGAAACCCTACATTTCAGCAGGATAATGCACGACCGCATGTTGCAGGTCCTGTACGGGGATTTCTGGATACAGAAAATGTTCGACTGCTGCCCTGGCCAGCACATTCTCCAGATGTCTCACCAACTGAAAACGTCTGGTCAATAGTGGCCGCGCAACTGGCTCGTTACAATACGCCAGTCACTACACTTGATGAACTGTGGTATCGTGTTGAAGCTGCATGGGCAGCTGTACCTGTAGACGCCATCCAGCCGTATCACGGCAGTTATTACGGCCAGAGGTGGTTGTTCTGGGTACTGATTTCTCAGGATCTATGCTCCCAAATTGCCTGAAAATGTAATCACATGTCAGTTCTAGTATAATATATTTGTCCAATGAATACCAGTTTATCATCTGCATTTCTTCTTGGAGTAGCAATTTTAATGGCCAGTAATGTAGCTTATTATTACGTGATCGGACTCAATTTCCTTTTTGTTAAATTAAGTTTTCGTTACAGTCATATGGTAAATTCATCTTATTTCTTATCAACTATTAAATGTTTCTCCACATAAAAACTTCGTTCCTCTCTCCTTTAAAAAAAAAAAAAATAAGTCCTCTGTATTTTCCACATCATTTTATTTGTATTTGCGACATTCAGTTGTCACTGGAGATGAGCTAAGAACCCTATATCCGGTTCGTGACCGAATAGGTATAGTTTTGCAGAACATTAGGAAGTGTCTTTCTATTTTATATTGTTTTCAGGTAAGCCTACTTTACTGTAAACATTCTTCGTGATAGCCCAAGTCCTTTATAGCTCGTGGAGCTTCAGCTCTAGTACTTTTTCCAAAATATTTTCAGGTACTTTTTCTCCCAAATTCTTGAATTTTTGTTACTGTTTTCTATTTGACCAATTACTATTTGAACATTTTGCAGAATTTTTTTTGCTTCTGAATTTATTTACTTTATACTTCGTGAATCACATGTACGTTTTTGTTTTACGGCGCGAGTATATAAAAAGACTTCTATCACATAAGAAATAAAACATAATGTGCTTCTCCTCCGACATCGCAACGCTCCACGCAGGCAATGCAAACAGGTAGATCACAGCGACGAAGTCCAGACCCATCTTCAAAGAGAAACGGAGCCAGCGAGACATTATTATCACGTGCAGACGAACAAGGGTACACAGTTTTTACGGAGGCTGGAGAAACAAATTTCAACTCATGGACCATGACGCCAGCCTGAAGTTTTAACTACACGGACGATTTCCAGATGGCGCACGCGTCCGGCCAGATCCGTGCCGAAACACGTGTGTTTCACGCAGCACATAACAAACAAGGGAAGACGAATGGGACGCGATTAATCCCCCTCACACACTCGTCACTATGTAATCAGAGGTAACTCACCCCGGCAGATTACCAACACATACCGGGTGGCTATAAACACAGTGCAGCCACTCGCAGGTGTCCAGTGTTGTCTGTAATTATCGTGTGACAGCCACACTTGGCAGGTATTCTAATGCGATAAGGCGGAACCAATTTACGCTCGAAAAAAATTAGTACCAATTTTGGCTACCAGGTGCAAATCTGGCGCTGTAAACGCAAGAAATACGTCTATAAATGTTTCCGTATGTAAAGGATTAGGAATGAGACGTGGGCAGATAAGCTGAAACAAGTGAAGAAGGCGTAATTACGATGTTGTTATTGCCGACTGCTTACTCAATTTGATCGATATTAGCACCGCAGATGTCGACAAGATGCTGTACAGCGCCAGATTTGTAGCAAAGTAAATCGGTTCCGGATTAACACATTAGTATACCAACCAGAGGAGAATATATAAAAATGCAGTAGATGAAGCAGGCAAAAAGGAATACAAACGTCTCAAAAATGAGATCGACAGGAAGTGCAAAATGGCTAAGCAGGGATGCCTAGAGGACAAATGTAATGACGTAGAGGCGCATATCACTAGGGGTAAGATAGATACTGACTACAGGAAAATTAAAGAGACTTTTTGAAAAAAGAGAACCACTTGCATGAATATCAAGAGCTCAGAGGGAAACCCAGTTCTATGCCAAGAAGAGAAAGCAGAAAGGTGGAATGAGTATATAGAGGGTCTATGCAAGGGAGATGTATTTGAGCACAATATTATGGAAATGGAAGAGAATATAGATGAAGATGCAATGGGAGATATGATACTGCGTGAAGAGTTTGACAGAGCACTGGAAGACCTGAGTCGGAACAAGGCCCCGGGAGTAGACAACATTCCAATAGAACTACTGACAGCCTTGGGAGAGCCAGTCCTGACAAAACTCTACCATCTGGTGAGCAAGATGTATGAGACAGGCGAAATACCCTCAGACGTCAAGAAGAATATAATAATTCCAACCCCAAAGAAAGCAGGTGTTGACAGATATGAAAATTACCGAACTATCAGTTTAATAAGTCACGGCTGCAAAATACTAACGCGAATTCTTTACAGACAAATAGAAAAACTGGTAGAAGCCGACCTCGGGCAAGAACAGTTTGGATTCCGTAGAATTGTTGGAACACGTGAGGCAATACTGACCTTACGACTTATCTTAGAAAACAGATTAAGGAAAGGCAAACCTACGTTTCTAGCATTTGTAGACTTAGAGAAAGCTTTTGACAATGTTGACTGGAATACTCTCTTTCAAAGTCTGAAGATGGCAGGGGTAAAATACAGGGAGCGAAAGGCTATTTACAATTTGTACAGAAACCAGATGGCAGTTATAAGAGTCGAGGGGCATGAAAGGGAAGCAGTGGTGGGGAAGGGAGTGAGACAGGGTTGTAGCCTCTCCCCGATGTTATTCAATCTGTATATTGAGCAAGTAGTGAAGGAAACAAAAAAAAAAATCGGATTAAGAATTAAAATCCATGGAGAAGAAATAAAACCTCTGAGGTTCGCCGAAGACATTGTAATTCTGTCAGACACAGCAAAGGACTTGGAAGAGCAGTTGAACTGAATGAATAGTGTCTTGAAAGAAGGATATAAGATGAACATCAACAAAAGTAAAACGAGGATAATGGAATGTAGTCGAATTAAGTCGGGTGATGCTGCGGGAATTAGATTAGGAAATGAGACAAAGTAGTAAAGGAGTTTTTCTCTTTGGGGAGCAAAATAACTCATGATGGTCGAAGTAGAGAGGATATAAAATATAAACTGGCAAGGCAAGGAAAGCGTTTCTGAGGAAGAGAAATTTTTTAACATCGAGTATAGATTTAAGTGCCAGAAAGTCGTTTCTGAAAGTATTTGTATGGGGTGTAGCCATGTATGGAACTGAAACGTCGACGATAAATAGTTTAGACCAGAAGAGAGCAGAAGCTTTCGAAATGTGGTGCTACAGAAGAATGCTGAAGATTAGATGGGTAGATCACATAGCTGATGATGAATAGAATTGGGGAGAAGAGAAATTTGTGGCACAACGTGACAAAATGAAGGGACTGGTTAGTAGGACATGTTCTGAGGCATCAACGGATCACAAATTTAGCATTGGAGGGCAGCGTGGAGGGTAAAAATCGTAGAGGGAGACCAAGAGATGACTACACTAAGCAGATTCAGAAGGACGTAGGTTGCAGTAGGTACTGGGAGATGAAGAAGCTTGCACATGATAGAGTAGCATGGAGAGCTGCATCAACCAGTCTCAGGACTGAAGACCACAACAACAACATAGCGACCAGGTTTCGCTGTCATACGGTAATCACAGCCCCAGCTAGACCCCTGTAAGTAGCTGCGCTTTAATTATAACCAACCTGTACGTAGAACGAACTGGTAGAACGAACTGGGCCGTGTATACAGTACCGTGAGGTGGTAAGCAAAGGGATACCTCCCAATATCGCGTCAGACCTCTCTGCCGGACGTAGTGAGGCAACTCGACGCGGCATGGACTCAAAAAGTTGTCGGAAGATACCTGCAGAAATACTTAGTCATGCTGCCTCTGCAGCCGTCCATAATTGCGAAAGTGTTGCCGGATCAGTGTTTTGCGCAGAAACTGCCCTCTGTATTGTGTTCCATAAATGTGCAAGGGGTTCATGTCGGCCAATCTCGTTGAGCAAATTATTCGCTCGAATTATCCAGAATGTTCTTCAAACCAGTCGCAAACAACTATGGCCTGGTGACACGACGCAATGTCATCGATAAAAATTCCATTCTTTTTTGGGGAGATGAAGTCCATGAATAACCATTTCCAGTCAATGATCGGTTCAGTTGGACCAGAGAATGGAGTCCATTCGATATAAACACACCCCAAGCCATTACACAGACACGACCAGCTTGCACAATGCCTTGTTGACAACTTGGATCGCCGGCCGGTGTGGCCGTGCGGTTCTAGGCGCTTCAGTCTGGAACCGCGTGACCGCTACGGTCGCAGGTTCGAATCCTGCCTCGGGCATGGATGTGTGTGATGTCCTTAGGTTAGTCAGGTTTAAGTAGTTCTAAGTTCTAGGGGACTGATGACCTCCGAAGTTAAGTCCCATAGTGCTCAGAACCATTTGCTAACCTCGCCATCTTCGCAGTGAAACTGTGCTGCAGCGTCACGCATTCATCCATCGACTGCCGAAGTTTTACAATTTTGCGCTGCCCATCGATATCTGTATGAACATCAGTTTGTGACCAATTTATATAAGTCCTTCGTGGTGCGCCTTTGTTCTTTTGTTTTACAGTGTAATTTCACATAAAAAAGCTGTTAGCATGAGTGACATAAAAGTAGATAGCTTAGGTCTGGCGAAACAACTCAAATCACTTAATAAAGGCATGTCTTCCGGTCCGTTTGGTACACCAATCAGTTTCTTTTCAGAGTATGCAGACACAATAACGCCTTTCTTAGCAATCATATACAACCGCTCACTGGACGAAAGGTCTGTTCCTAAAGACTGGAAACTAGCACAGGTCACACCAAGATTCAAGAAAGGAAATAGGAGTAACCAATTGAATTACAGACCCATATCACTGACCTCAACTTGCAGTAGGATTTTGAAGCATATACTCTACTCGAACATTATGAATCACTTATTGATACATAACCAACACGGATTCAGAAAATATCGTTCTTGTGCGACACAGCTAGCTTTCTATTCCCATGAAGTAATGAGTGCTGTCGACAAGGGATCTCAGATCGATTCCATATTCCTAGATTTCCAGAAGGCTGGTGATACCGCTCCTCACAAGTGACTATAAATCAAATTGCGTGCATATGGAGTATCGTCTCAGATGTGTGACTGGATTCGTGATTTCCTCTCAGAGAAGTCACAGTTCGTAGTGATAGACGGTAAATCATCGAGCAGAACGCAAGTGATATCTGGCGTTCCGCAAGGTAGTGTCATAGGCTCTCTGCTGTTCCTGATTTACATAAATGATCTAGGTGATAATCTGAGCAGCCCCCTTAGATTGTTTGCAGATGACGCTGTAATTTACCGTCCAGTAAAATCATCAGGCGATCAATTCCAATTACAAAATGATCTAGAGAGAATTTCTGTATGGTGCGAAAAGTGGCTGTTAGCAATTAACAAAGAGAAGTGCGAGGTCACCCACATGCGTAGAGAAAAAAAAAAAATCAGATAAATTTTGGGTATACGATAAATCGCACAAATCTAAGGGCTGTCAGTTCGACTAAAGACCTAGGAATTACAATTACGAGCAACTTAAATTGGAAAGACCATACATATAATATTGTGGGGAAGGCGAAACAGCCCGCATCTCGTGATCGTGCGGTAGCGTTCTCGCTTCCCACGCCCGGGTTCCCGGGTTCGATTCCCGGCGGGGTCAGGGATTTTCTCTGCCTCGTGATGGCTGGGTGTTGTGTGATGTCCTTAGGTTAGTTAGGTTTAAGTAGTTCTAAGTTCTAGGGGACTGATGACCATAGATGTTAAGTCCCATAGTGCTCAGAGCCATTTGAACCATTTGAACCAAGGCGAAACAAAGACTGCGCTTTGTTGGCAGAACACTTAGAAGATGCGACAAACCCACTAGAGAGACAGCCTACATTACACTTGTCCGTCTTCTGCTGGAATATTGCTGTGCGATGTGGGATCCTTACCAGGTAGGATTGACGGAGGACATCGAGAAAGTGCAAAGAAGGGCAGCCCGTTTCGTGTTATCGCGCAATAGGGGTGAGAGTGTCACTGATATGATAAGTGAGTTGGGGTGGCAGTCACTGAAACAAAGGCGGTTTTCTTCTGCAGCCCGATCTATTTACGAAATTTCAATCACCAACTTTCTCCTCCGAATGGGAAAATATTTTGTTGACACCCACCTACGTAGGGAGAAATGATCATCATAATAAAATAAGATAAATCAGAGCTCGAACGGAAAGATTTAGGTCTTCCTTTTTCCCACGCTCCATTCGAGAGTGGAAAGTTAGAGAAGTAGTATGAAAATGGTTCGATGAACCCTCTGCCAGGCACTTAAGTGTGAATTGAAGAGTAACCATGTAGATTTAGATGCAGAAAACAATGGAGGTAGTACGTGTAAAACGATGATTTACCTGTAGGACTGTTTCCTCTTTCCAGCAGCCATTAGCATCCACTATCTGAAACAGAGTAAAGAAGTATTTTTATACACAAAAAATTCCATCGAAATTTTCATAAAAATTTAGTTTTTGATACACATCCGCGGGTTTTTTAATAAATGCATAAAGACCTGCGGAGCGAATGGCAACAAACACGATTAATTTACATTATTCTAGGAAAAAAAGATTATGATTATTACACATAAACAAATTTCTTCTGAAGTGATATTCCTACACTGGTGTTCATAACATAAGAAACTTTCGCATGTGTCACTGCCAAGTAACACGGTTAGATGAAATTTGCACCATACATAGGGCTAATTGCTCGGTATAGCATAGAAGGTAACAGAGAGAAATACGCAATAAGGCGAACAGAAATGACACTTTTATTCAGAGACAATTATTATACGCGATTTAGAAGGTCCCCTGGACATTGATTGGTGAGGACGCTCAACAGAAGGCCATATGAAAAGCTGAATTGCGTAATAGATAAACAATTTGGTTTCAGGCGAGGAGCGGGAACTAGAGATACCATTGGGCTACTGAGAGTGATAGGGGAGAGGTACATGGATACGAAAAGGAAGGTGTATGTTCTGTTCATTGCCCTTGAGAAGGCTTTTGACTGTGTCAGTTGAGACAAACTGATGGAAATCCTAAGGAAACATGGAGTTGACTGGAGGGATAGACGGCAAATTAGAAATTTATATTTGAACCAGAGAGCAAGAGTAAGAATAGGAGGTGTGTTGAGTGAAAAAACTGAACTGGGAAGAGGTGTAAGATAAGGTTGTTGTGTGTCACCAACACTGTTCAATATACAAGGTGGTCCATTGATAGTCACAGGGCCAAATATCTCACGAAATAAGAGTCAAACGAAAAAATTACAAAGTACGAAACTTGTCTAGCTTGGCGGGGCAAACCAGATGGCGCTAAGGTTGGCCCGCTAGATTGCGCTGCCGTAGGTCAAACGGATATCAACTGCGTTTTTTAAAATAGGAACCCCCATTTTTATTACGTATTCGTGTAATACGTAAAGAAATATGAATCTTTTAGTTAGACCACTTTTTCCGCTTTGTGATAGATGGCACTGTAATAGTCACAAACACATGGCTCACAATTTTAGATGAACAGTTGCTAATAGGTAGGTTTTTTAAATTAAAATACAGAACGTAGGTACGTTAGAACATATTATTTCGGTTGTTCCAATATGATACATGTACCTTTGTGAACGTATCATTTCTGAGAACGCATGCTGTTACAGCGTGATTACCTGTAAATACCACATTAATGCAATAAATGCTCAAAATTATGTCCGTCAACCTCAATGCATTTGGCAATACGTGTAACGACATTCCTCTCAACAGCAAGTAGTTCGCCTTCCGTAATGTTCGCACACGCATTGACAATGCGCTGACGCAAGTTGTCAGGCGTTGTCGGTGGATCACGACAGCAAATATCCTTCAACTTTCCCCACAGAAAGAAATCCGGGGACGTCAGATCAGGTGAACGTGCGGGCCATGGTATGGTGCTTCGACGACCAATACACCTGTCACGAAATATGCTATTCAATACCGCTTGAACCGCACGCGGACTATGTGCCGGACATCCATCATGTTCGAAGTACATCGCCATTCTGTCATGCAGTGAAACATCTTGTAGTAACATCGGTAGAGCATTACGCAGGAAATCAGCATAAATTGCACCATTTAGATTGCCATCGATAAAATGGGGGCCAATTGTCCTTCCTCCCTTAATGCCGCACCATACATTAACCCGCCAAGGTCGCTGATGTTCCACTTGTCGCAGCCATCGTGGATTTTCCGTTGCCCAATAGTGCATGTTATGCCGGTTTACGTTACCACTGTTGGTGAATGACGCTTTGTCACTAAGAAGAACGCGTGCAAAAAATCTGTCATTGTCCCGTAATCTCTCTTGTGCCCAGTGGCAGAACTGTACACGACGTTCAAAGTCGTCGCCATGCAATTCCTGGTGCATAGAAATATGGTACGGGTGCAATCGATGTTGATGTAGCATTCTCAACACCGACGTTTTTTGAGATTCCCGATTCTCGCGCAATTTGTCTGCTACTGATGTGCGGAATAGCCGCGACAGCAGCTAAAACACCTACTTGGGCATCATCATTTGTTGCAGGTCGTGGCTGACATTTCGTATGTGGCTGAACACTTCCTGTTTCCTTAAATAACGTAACTATGCGGCAAGCGGTCCAGACATTTCTATGTAGTTTTTTCGTTTGATGCTTATTTCTTGATATGTTTGGCCCGGTCACTATCAATGGACCACCCTGTGTATCTGGAGGAAATTAATAGCGAAGGTTTTGATGGAGTGAGAGGAGTTTGTATAGGGGGTCGGAGAGTGGAGTGTATAAGATTTGCAAACGACATGGTTGTGATGGCAGAGAGTTCAAGAGAGATGGAACAAATGTTGGATGATCTAAACACAAAATTAGAAGAATATGGAATGAATATTAACAAGAAGGAAACGAAAAGCATGGTAACTGGAGGAAACGGGAAATAATGCCGTATGAAAATAGGGGGAGAGGAAATAGAGCAAATGAATAACTTCAATTACTTGGGAAGTGTAGTAATGGATGATTTGTATTGCTCAACAGAAATTAGGAAAAGAATTGCAGTGGCAAAAGAAGGATTCAAGAGGAAACAGAAATTACTTTGTGGACCACTAAACAAAGATCTGAGGAGAAGACTTGGCAAATGTTAAATCTGGAGCGTTGCACTATATGGTGCAGAGATCTGGACACTGACGAAGAAAGATGAAAGAAGATTGGAGGCACTAGAGATTTGGATATGGAGAAGAATGCAAAAAGTGAAATGGAAAGACCGAGTAAGGAATGAAGAAGTACTAAGAACAGTTGGAGAAGAAAGAAACATGCTGAAAGTCTTCAGAAAGAGAAAACGGAACCGGACTGGACATTGTTTGAGGAAGGACTGTTTATTGAAGGAAGGAATAGAAAGAATGGTGGAGGGAAAAAGGGGAAGAGGAAAAAGAAGATATCAAATGCTGGACAATATCAAAGGAGACAAATATTCAGAAATGAAAAGAGTGGCTATGGACAGACAAGAGTGGAAGAGGCTTAACCCATGACAAGACCTGCCGTAAGGCAGAATACCATACTACTACTACTGGACATTACGAAACTCGAGACATGGTTCTCTGGTGGATAGAACAGGGTAAAATTTTGTTTTCAACCAAACTTTTTACTGGCTTAAAACGTTCCTTAGAGAGTCTACTATTAAAATTAATTCACATAAAGTCTGTTATAAATGTTAAAATATGTTAAAGACGCGATTTACTGTATGGGGGACGGGCGCAACAGAGCACTCGAATGCAACCGAAGTAATACTGTAACAGTTACCAACGGAGTGGGAGTCCTGTTGGTTTCGGACAACATCACAGAGGGCATTAGTATCAACTAAAATTCTATTCGCAAGAAGATTTCTCATCCTGACACGATTACGTCATGACAAACAGACTGAAAGCACGTGCTTGTCTCGCGTCAGCTTAATTTGTCATTTCGCATGTGGTTTGTACGAAGTAAAACGTGACTGCTTGAAAATGAATGGTTGGCTCTGAGCACTATGGGACTTAACAGCTGTGGTCATCAGTCCCCTGGAACTTAGAACTACTTAAACCTAACTAACCTAAGGACATCACACACATCCATGGCCGAGGCAGGATTCGAACCTGCGACCGTAGCAGTCGCGCGGTTCCGAACTGCGCGCCTAGAACCGCGAGACCACCGCGGCCGGCTGCTTGAAAATGAACAAACGTATTTATGAGAATAGGAAAGCTTCGAAAAGCAATCCTAATCTTGCAAAAAACGTTTCGATTGGTAAGTGGAAATCTATTAATTGACATCTTATCGCCAAAATGAGTGTGTCTCGACATCGGCGAAAGAAAGTCAAACTGCATATTGCTGGAATTTCCGACTGAAGATTTCTTCAATATCAATACAGAGAAACACAAGTTGGAACATGAAACGCTTGTTTTTTCAAAACAATAATTTTCAAGTTAGCAGGAGCTATAACTAGTCAAATGCACATGCAATTACACTATGACTTTTTGTACCTCGTGAGTCGGCTTTTCTTCTACTGTACTACGTGTGATTTTTTCGATTTATTTTATTTTCGATGCTCGGCTCACGTTTCTATAACGACTTTTTCATAGAAAACACTGGCTATTACACTGAAGCGCCAAAGAAACTGATCTAGGCATGTGTATTCAAATACTGATATATTTAAAATGGCAAAATACGGCGCTGCGATCGGCAGCGCCTATATAAGACAACAAGTGTCTGGGGCAGTTGTCAGATCGGTTACTGCTGCTTCAATGGCAGGTTGTCAGGATTTAAGTGAGTTTGAACGTGGTATTACAGTCTGCATACGAACGATGGGACACAGCATCTCCGAGGTAGTGGTGAAGTGGGGATTTTCCTGTACGATCATTTCAACAGCATTTTGTGAATATCATGAATCCGGTAAAAGAATAAATCTCCGACATCGTTGCTGTCGGAAAACGATCCTGTAAGAACGGGACCAACGACGACTGGAGAGGATAATCGTTCAACGTAATAGAAGTGCAGACCTTCCCCAAATTGGTGTATATTTCAATGCTGGGCCATCAACAAATGTCAGCGTGCCAACCACACACTAAAATATGCCCGAAATTGGTTTTCGGAGCTAGAAACCCACTCGTGAACCTTTGATGACTTCACGACACAAAGCTTTACGCCTCTCCTTGGCCCGTCAACACCGACATTAGACAGTTGATGACTGGAAACATGTTGCCTGGTCGGAAGAATCTCGTTTGAAGTTGTATGGAGCGGATGGACGTCTACGGGTATGGAGACAACCGCATGAATCCATGGACACTGCATGTCCAGCAGGGGACTGCTCAAGTTCGTGGAGCCTCTATAATGTTGTGGGGCATGTGCAGTCGGAGAGATAAGGGACGACTGATACGTCTAGACATGACTGACAGGTGACACGTGCGTAAGTATCCAGTCTGATCACCTACATCCATTCATGTCCATGCCGCCC
Organism: Schistocerca piceifrons; assembly: GCF_021461385.2. Classification (NCBI taxonomy): domain Eukaryota; kingdom Metazoa; phylum Arthropoda; class Insecta; order Orthoptera; family Acrididae; genus Schistocerca; species Schistocerca piceifrons. The sequence goes on along the minus strand of NC_060147.1, from coordinate 78,714,876 downwards.
GAGGTGGCCGAGCGGTTCTAGGCGCTACAGTGTGGAACCGCACGACTGCTACGGTCGCAGGTTCGAATCCTGCCTCGGGCATGGGTGTGTGTGATGTCCTTAGGTTAGTTAGGTTTAAGTAGTTCTAAGTTCTGGGGGACTGATGACCTCAGAAGATAAGTCCCACAGTGCTCAGAGCCATTCATGTCCATTGTACATTCCGACGGACTTATACAATTCCAGCAGGTCAATGGGACACCCCAGACGTCCATAATTGCTACCGAGTGGTTCCAGGAACACACTTCTCAGTTTAAACACTTCCGCTGGCCACCAAACTCCCCAGACATGAGCATTATTGAGCATACCGGGGATGCCTTGAAACGTGCTCTTCAGAGGAGATCTCCACCCCTCGTAGTCTTACGGACTTACGGATAGTCCTGCAGGATTCATGATGTCAGTTCCCTCCAGCGCTACTATTAGTCGAGTCCATGCGACGTCGTGTTGCGGCACTTCTGCGTGCTCGCGGAGGCCCTACACGATATTAGGCAGGTGTACCATTTTCGTTGGCGATTCAGTGTGTGTGTATGTGTGTGTGTGTGTGTGTGTGTGTGTGTACGTATGTAAAACAGCTCGTTTTCACAGTAGATGACAACAACGATTAGAAGACACTTTTATCTTGTTTTTGTAGGCACAATAAAAAAAAATGGTGCAATTGGTTCTGAGCACTATGGGACGTAACTTCTGAGGTCATCAGTCCCCTAGAACGTAGAACTACTTAAACCTAACCAACCTAAGGACATCACACACATCCATGCCCGAAGCAGGATTCGAGCCTGCGACCGTAGCGGTCGCGCAGTTCCAGACTGTAGTGCCTAGAACCGCTCGGCCACCCCGGCCGGCTAGGTACAATCATACCCTGAAATGCTGGACAATTTTTTTTCAACACCTTGTATATTAACAGTATTTAGCCTATGTCTGTCCGAATGTTTATTAGAGTATACTGTAAAATTTAAAGTAAACCGGGCAAGTACTTATAGTGATTTTTAGTAGCCAGGTTAAACAGCGACCTGTCCTTATATAATGGTATAGATACAGATGTCAGTAAATGGAAGCTAGAAGCTAGACACTTGGCGGGGCTGGTAGTTCACGCGCTTCTCACACCTTTTCACCTGGATCTGAGAATAACGGCACGAGCAGGCCGGAACTCCGCGACCTGCAGCAAGGCGGGAGGACGGACAGGGGATAATGGCTAGGCCGCCGAGATTAATGGTGGCCCGTCCAGGGGTGCCGGGGCAGGTATACCGTCTGCTGTATGAGGTGGGCCCAGAGCGAGCGCCGAAAGCAGCGGTAACACACACACACACACACACACACACACACACGCACATTCCACGTTTACGTGGGCCACGAGCCGGTGTACGCTTCCGTTCACAAGACTTCGTGGAAACGTTCTTACCGTCACCACCCTCTTATAACCAAAACTCGATTCATTTCCACTACTGGCCATTAAAATTGCGACACCAAGAAGAAATGCAGATGATAAACGGGTATACATTGGACAAATATACTATACTAGAACTGACATGTGATTACATTTTCACGCTATTTGGGTGCATAGATCCTGAGAAATCAGTACCCAGAACAACCACCTCTGGCCGTAATAACGGACTTGATACGCCTGGGCATTGAGTCAAACAGAGCTTGGATGGCGTGTACAGGTACAGCTGTCCATGCAGCTTCAACACGATACCACAGTCCAACAAGAGTAGTGACTGGCGTATTGTGACGATCCAGTTGCTCGGCCACCATTGACCAGACGTTTTCAATTGGTGAGAGATCTGGAGAATGTGCTGGCCAGGGCAGCAGTCGAATATTTTCTGTATCCAGAAAGGCCCGTACAGGACCTGCAACACGCGGTCGTGCATTATCCTACTGAAATGTAGGGTTTCACAGGGATCGAATGAAAGGTAGAGCCACGGGCCATAACACATTTGAAATGTAACGTCCACTGTTAAGTGCCGTCACTGCAAACAAGAGGTGACCGAGACGTGTAACCAATGGCACCCCATACCATCACGCCGGGTGATAAGCCAGTATGGCGATGACGAATACACGCTTCCAATCTGCGTTCATCGCGATGTCGCCAAACACGGATGCGACCACCATTATGCTGTAAACAAAACATGGATTCATCCGAAAAAATGACGTTTTGCCATTCGTGCACTCAGGTTCGTCGTTGAGTACACCATCGCAGGCGCTCCTGTCTGTGATGCAGCGTCTAGGGTAACCGCAGCCATGGTCTCCGAGCTGATAGTCCATGCTGCTGCAAACGTCGTCGAACTGTTCATGCAGATGGTTGTTGTCTTGCAAACGTCCCCATCTGTTGACTCAGAGATCGAGACGTGGCTGCACAATCTGTTACAGCCATGCGGATAAGATGCCTGTCATCTCGACTGCTAGTGATACGAGGCCGTTGGGATCCAACACGGCGTCCCATATTACCCTCCTGAACCCACCGATTCCATATTCTGCTAACAGTCCTTGGATCTCGACCATCGCGAGCAGCAAAGTCGCGATACGATAAACCGCAATCGCGATAGGCTACAATCTCATCTTTATCAAAGTCGGGAACATGATGGTAAGCATTTCTCCTCCTTACACGAGGCATCACAACAACGTTTCACCAGGCAACGCCGGTCAACTGCTGTTTGTGTATGAGAAATCGGTTGGAAACTTTCCTCATGTCAGCACGTTGTAGATGCCGCCACCGGCGCCAACCTTGTGTGAATGCTCTGAAAAGCTGATCATTTGCATATGACAGCGTCTTCTTTCTGTCGGTTAAATCTTCGTGGTGTAGGAATTTTTAATGGCCAGTATTGTATTTTGAACTAAGTTTTTATTTTGCCGGCTCGTCACAATTTCACAGCACTTGGCACGCTAGTGCACTGCAGAGAGAGGTAGCAACGGTAAAATTTAAATAAACAGTTTTTAATTTAATTTTTTGTTTAAGGGGGGTAGGATGCCGGAGGGGTTGGGGTTGATTTAGTGGAAGAGACCAACCAGCAAGGTCATCCAATTAGGGAAGGATGGGGAAGGAAATCGGCCGCGCCCTTTCAAAAGAAACATCCCCGCATTTGCCTGAAGCGATTTAGGAAAATCACGGAAAAGGTAAATCAGGATGGACGGACGCGGATTTGACCCGTCGTCCTTCCAAATAGGAGTCCAGCGTGCACAAGTACTGCTCTACCTCGCCCGTTAAACAGTTTTCATAGTACTCATCTATTACTGTTCTTCTCCTGTTGTCGAAAGTCGTAGGCTCGTAATCCAGATTCTGAAATGCAACTTCGTATACTGGTCTAGGGGATGTTCAGTTTCATTTTTTTGAACACTGGTTCAGTTTCTATTGTCGAATAGATATATTTTTAATTGAAACTTCCTGGCAAACCAAAACTGTGTGCTGGGCCGAGACTCGAACTCGGGACCTTTTTCCTTTCGAGGGCAAGTGCTCTACCAACTAAGCTACCCAAGCGCGACTCACAGCTGTGAGGACGGTGTGTGAGTCGTGCTTGGGTAGCTCACCTGGTAGAGCAATTGCCCGCGAAAGGCAAAGGTTCCGAGTTCGAGTTTCGGCCCGGCATACAGTTTTGATCTGCCAGGAAGTTTCATATCGGGGCACACTTCGCTGCAGAGTGAAAATTTCATTCTGGATATTTTTAATTATTTCACTTGACAACACATTGAAGTTCAACCTCCATGCTAAGTCAACACATCCCTAACTCGTACTCGATACTCGTACTGAAGAGGAACAAAGATTTACTGTGATAACATGTAGCAAAAAAATTATCGCATAACGATTTATTCGTGCAAATTATCTTTGGAACATACATCACAAACGCAAAGTACAAATAACTGTTTATCATTGCCTATCTGTTTAAGAATTCATTAATAATCATAGTAACTACATGAAGTGTTTACATGTGTTAACGTTTATACATTTTGCTATGCATTTTTAGTCTGTAACTTGGGAACCAGTCATTTCATATTATTTATGCTCATATCACAAGGTGACGTCATTTTGACGTCATTAGCTGTATCGAAGACAAAAATAACTGTCTGTCGACTTTCGTGATCGTTCGATTCACAGCACTTGATGAGAACAGGACGTTCAAAACAATAACATTCACCTAACGTAGTGAGAATTGGAGGTTATGCTTTTTCTTTACGGCATGGAGCGTTAACCTCGAAGGTACGTTGTTTATAGAAGAATGATGTTCTGCTTTGAAGTGCGCAGGGCTGTTGATAAGAGAGAGATTGAAGTTTTTGCACTAACTAACTCCGAAACTTACTGAAAAATTTGCAGTAACCATTTTTCCCAATACGCCTTCAGCAAACCCGAAAGAGAAACGACTTATTGATTTACAAGAAAACACCCAGCTGAAGCCAATAACATATGTAATATTTCTGGATTTGCAGCCATCATATTCAGCTACAAGAAGATTTTCAGTGTGTCAGCTGTTCTGAGAGCCTAGCCTTCGGCTCGGGTTCGATTCTTACTAGCGTACCTTGCCGAACTTTTGTATCGCTCTTTCGTTCGATTTTAGGAAACAAAACGAAGTAAACTTTTAGCCACACCGTCTCTGGCGGACCGGCCATAATCACGACGCACATGTATTCACATGAATCATCTGAGTACAAATAACAATACTATCGGCATTTTTGTATGTGCGTATCGCTACCTCATGACTTGTCACCTCAGTGTGTATACAGACGATTTAGGGAAGTATCTAAGCGGCCCTCTTAGACTGTCGCAGAAAACGCTGTCGTTCACCGGCTTTTAAGCTCATCACAAAACTAAACGAACTGCAAACTGATTTAGACATGGTGTGTGAAGTGGTAATGGATCCTAAAGTGCGAGGCCCTGCACGCAAGTACTTGAAGAGTTTCGTCGAATTTCGGTTACGCGTTAAATGATGTTATTCAAGAAATCTTTGTTGTTTGCGATGGATCGCGTGCGGAAAACGTTTCACAGATGTTTGCTCTCTTATACAAAGGCGCTATTTGAGTGTTAGATCCTGCACTGACCGTCAGATGTGGCGGTGTTGCGCCTTAGCCAGCAGTGAGGCTATCGAACAAAAGAATGGGAGGGGTTGTGTGTGTGTGTGTGTGTGTGTGTGTGTGTGTGTGTGTGTGTGTGCGTGCGTGCGTGAGCGTGCGTGCGCGGCCACGGGAGGTCAGGACGGGGAACCGGTTTCTGAGACAGCCGCTCAGGCGGCCTGTAAGGCACGGAATGCGAACAAAGTTAACGTAGCAGCCGACGCGGTCAAGCACAGCCTCAGGTCCCGTTTACAAGAGCGTTGAGCTACCTATGGTTACTCCTGTCCTGACACCAAAAAATTCATTTTATTTTTTTCTCATGACGCGTTTCGGTATCACCGACAATACTACTGGTCATTTTATAAACGTAATTTAAGGAGATGGGACCTGGATAAACTGACTAAATCAGAGGTTGTACAGAGTTTCAGGGAGAGCATAAGGAAACAATTGACAAGAGTGGGGGAAAGAAATACAGTAGAAGAAGAATGGGTAGCTTTGAGGGATGAAGTAGTGAAGGCAGCAGAGTATCAAGTAGGTAAAAAGACGAGGGCTAGTAGAAATCCTTGGGTAACAGAAGAAATATTGAATTTAATTGATGAAAGGAGAAAATATAAAAATGCAGTAAATGGAGCAGGCAAAAAGGAATACAAACGTCTCAAAAATGAGATCGACAGGAAGTGCAAAATGGCTAAGCAGGGATGGCTAGAGGGCAAATGTAAGGATGTTGAGGCTTATCTCACTAGGGTTAAGATAGATACTGTCTACAGGAAAATTAAAGAGACCTTTGGAGAAAAGAGAACCACTTGTATGAATATCAAGACCTCAGATGGAAACCCAGATCAAAGCAAAGAAGGGAAAGCGGAAAGGTGGAAGGAGTATATAGAGGGTCTATACAAGGGCGATGTACTTGAGGCCAATATTATGGAAATGGAAGAGGATGTAGATGAAGATGAAATGGGAGATATGATACTGCGTGAAGAGTTTGACAGAGCACTGAAAGACCTGAGTCGAAACAAGGCCCCAGGAGTAGACAAAATTCCGTTAGAACTACTGACAGTCTTGGGAGAGCCAGTCCTGACAAAACTCTACCATCTGGTGAGCAAGATGTATGAGACAGGCGAAATTCCCTCAGACTTCAAGAAGAATACAGTAATTCCAATCCCAAAGAAAGCAGGTGTTGACAGATGTGAAAATTACCGAACAATCAGTTTAATACGCCACAGCTGCAAAATACTAACGCGAATTCTTTACAGACGAATGGAAAAACTAGTAGAAGCCGACCTCGGGGAAGATCAGTTTGGATTCCGTCGAAATATCGGAACACGTGAGGCAATACTGACCCTACGACTTATCTTAGAAGCTAGATTAAGGAAAGGCAAACCTACATTTCTAGCATTTGTAGACTTAGAGAAAGCTTTTAACAATGTTGACTGGAATACTCTCTTTCAAATTCTGAAGGTGGCAGGGGTAAAACACAGGGAGCGAAAAGCTATTTACAATTTGTACAGAAACCAGATGGCAGTTATAAGAGTTGAGGGACATGAAAAAGAAGCAGTGGTTGGGAAGGGAGTGAGACAGGGTTGTAGCCTCTCCCCGATGTTATTCAATCTCTATATTGAGCAAGCAGTGAAAGAATCAAAAGAAAAATTCGGAGTAGGTATTAAAATCCATGGAGAAGAAATAAAAACTTTAAGGTTCGCCGATGACATTGTAATTCTGTCAGAGACAGCAAAGGACTTGGAAGAGCAGCTGAAAGGAATGGACGGTGTCTTGAAAGGAGTGTATAAGATGAACATCAACTAAAGCAAAACTAGGATGATGGAATGTAGTCGAATTAAGTCAGGTGATGCTGAGGGAGTTAGGTTAGGAAATGATACACTTAAAGTAGTAAAGGAGTTTTGCTATTTGGGGAGCAAAATAACTGATGATGGTCGAAGTAGAGAGGATATAAAATGTAGACTGGCAATGGCAAGGAAAGCATTTCTGAAGAAGAGAAATTTGTTAACAGCGAGTATAGATTTAAGAGTCAGGGAGTCGTTTCTGATAGTATTTGTATGGAGTGTAGCGATGTATGGAAGTGAAACATGAACGATAAATAGTTTGGACAAGAAGAGAATAGAAGCTTTCGAAATGTGGTGCTACAGAATGCTGAAGATTAGATGGGTAGATCACATAACTAATGAGGAAGTACTGAATAGGATTGGGGAGAAGAGAAGTTTGTGGCACAACTGGACTAGAAGGGATCGGTTGGTAGGACATGTTCTGAGGCATCAATGGATCAGCAATTTGGTATCGGAGGGCAGCGTGGACGGTAAAAATCGTAGAGGGTGACCAAGAGATGAATACACCAAACAGATTCAGAAGGATGTAGGTTGCAGTAGGTACTGGGAGATGAAGAAGCTTGCACAGGATAGAGTAGCATGGAGAGCTGCATCAAACCAGTCTCAATACTGAAGACCACAACAACAACACATAATGTAAGAGTGCGCTTCGGCTGCCGTTGTCACAATCACTCGAATTCTCCGACGTTTCGGCCACTGTTGCAAGTGACCTTTCTCGGGGTGTTTTGCTAGCAAAAACACTCTGAGGAAGGCCATTTACAATGGCGGCCGAAACGTCGTAGAATTTTACACAAGCCAGTGGCGTTCACATACCGAGAAGAACTTCATTGGTGAATTTCCTTTAATGTCAGAGCGCAGCGCGTATTTGCTACGTATTGAAGTAAGAGCTGATGATGGCGAAACCAAAATGCGTTAACAGAAGTAAAAAATAAAGAAAATTCACTGAGGTGACAAAATTCATGGGATAGGGATATGCTCATATACAGATGGTGGTACTACAGCGTACACAAGATGGTTCAAATGGCTGTAAGCACTGTGGGACTTAACATCTGAGGTCATCAGTCCCCTAGAACTTAGAACTACTTAAACCTATCTAACCTAAGGACATCACACACATCCATGCCCGAGGCAGGATTCGAACCTGCGACCGTAACAGCAGCGCGGTTCCGGACTGAAGCGCCTGGAACCGCTCGGCCACAGCGGCCGGCACGAGGTACAAAAGAGCGCTGCATTGGCGGAGCTGACATTTGAGCTCGACGGGAATCAACAGACTTTGAAAGCGGAATGGCAGTTGGAGCTAGACGGGAGGGACTCTCCAATTCGGAAAACCTTATGGAATTCACTTTTCCGAGATGCACAGTGCTAAGAGTGTGTCGAGGACACCAAATTCCAGGCAATACATATATGAGGATAATAACTGTTCTCGAAAGAACAGATACCATTGATGACCGTGCAGTTTCTCTAGAATAAATGATAATTAATTGAAACCCCGAGCTGCCGACAGGTGTTGTTGACATACCTCAACGGGGACAGCTGAAAATGTGTGCCCCGACCGTGACTCGAAACCGGGATCTCCTGCTTACCTGGCTCTATCGATCTGAGCCACCGAGGACACAGATGAATAGCGCGACCGCAGGGACTTATCCCTTGCACGCTTCCCGTGAGACCGATATTCCCAAGTGTCCACATTCTACATACGTAATCTACCTAGTAGATATTTGCCCATCCACTCATTACTGGCGCACACTAAGGTGACGATTCCCGAAATAGTTCGGGCAACCTGTGCGAATTCCGTAGTGGCCGAGCGGTTCTAGGCGCTACAGTCTCGAACTGCGCTACCGCTACGGTCGCAGGTTCGAATCCTGCCTCTGGCATGGATGTGCGTAATGTCGTTAGGTTAGTTAGGTTTACGTAGTTCTAAGATCTAGGGGGCTGAGGACCTCAGAAAAGTCCCATAGTGCTCAGAGCCATTTTTTGTGCGCATTCGCACAGACGAAGGTCAATGGCTGGGCAGTGGATTGGCAAATATCTACTAGGTACTTTACTTACGTAGAATGTGGACAGTTGGGTATGTGGGTCTCACGGGAAGCGTGCAAGGGATAAGTCGCTGCAGTCGCGCTGTTCATCTGCGTCCTGGGTGGCTCGGATGGACAGAGCCTCTGCCATGTAAGCAGCGGATCCCGGGTTCGAGCCCGGTCGGGGCACACATTTTCAGCTGTCCCCATCGACGAATAACAACAACACCTGTCGGCAGCTCAGGGTTTCAATTAATTATCAACCAGGCACTACCTATCACCGCGGACAACACACTGGCGGATGGCTTTCACTTAACGACCGAGAGCAGCGGCGTTTGCATAGAGCTGTCAGTGCTAACACACAAGCAACACTGCGTGAAATTGCCGTAGAAATCATTGTGGGACGTACGACGAATGTATCTGTTAGGACAGCGAGAGAAAATCGGCGATTATGTGCTATGGCAGCAGACGACCGAAGCGAGTGTCTTTGCTAATAGCATATCACCTGCAGCGCCTCTCCTGGGGTCGTGGCCGTATCATTTGGGCCTTAGACTACTTAAAAAGGTGGCCTGGTCACATGAGTCCCGATTTTAGTTGGTAAGAGCTGATGGTAGGGTTCGGGTGTTGCACAGACCTCACGAAGCCACAGGCCCAAGTTGCCAAGAAAGCATTGTGATGCTGGTGGTGTTTACTTGGAATGGACACGGTACTTTGGGGTAACTGAACCGCTCATTGACTGGAAGTGGTAATGTTCGGCTACTTGGTGACTACTTGCAGCCATTAATGGACTCCGTGCTCCCAAACAACGATGGAATTTTTGTGGATGACAATGCGCCACGCCACCGTGCCACAATCCTTTGCGATTGGTTTGAAGAACACGCTGGACAGTTCGTGAATTGTTTGGCCACGCAGATCGCATGACATGAATGCCGTGGAATATGTGTTGGAGATTCAACCCAGCCTAGACGGTCAAGGCCGCGATTCGAGCGCCTCCGCATTGTTAGTTTATGCCAGGAAGGGCTCTCAACAAGGGAAGTGTCCAGGCGTCTCGTCGTGAACCAAAGCGATGTTGTTCGGACATGGAGGAGATACAGAGAGAAAGGAACTGTCGATGACATGCCTCGCTCAGGCCGCCCGAGGGCTACTACTGCAGTGGCTGACCACTGCCTACGGATTAAGGCTCAGAGGAACCATCTTGAATAATGCTTTTAGTGCAGCCACAGGACATCGTGTTACGACTAAAACTGTGCGCAATAGGCTGCATGATGCGCAATTTCACTCTCAACGTCCATGGTGAGGTCCATCTTTGCAACCACGACACTTCTGCCAGTACCTCGTCTCCTACCTTCCAAACTTTACAGAAGCTCTCCTGCTTCTGTAAAGTTTGGAAGGTAGGAGACGAGGTACTGGCAGAAGTAAAGCTGTAAGTACCGGGCGTGAGTCGTGCTTCGGTAGCTCAGTTGGTAAAGCACTTGCCCGCGAAAGGCAAAGGTCCCGAGTTCGAGTCTCGGTCGGGCACACAGTTTTAATCTGCCAGGAAGTTTCATATCAGCGCACACTCCGCTGCAGAGTGAAAATCTCACTCTGAATATTTATGTGATATCAACGTTCGATGCGACACTTGTTAGGGGTTGCAGTTATCGACCGCTGTCGGTACTAATATCGCTGGACCCGCGAGTCGGGACCAGCGTCGCTCTGCGGCTTCCAACAAGTCTCTAGCGAGCGCTCGTCCACTCTTGCTCGGGACGTCACGTAGGAAAGTAGTACAGCCTTCAGCTGATAGGAAGGAACCTCTAACACCAATCATTCACATTGGTGACGATTCGTTTGTCGTCATCATAACACTTTATCCATTGCTCTTTTCTCCAACTGGAACAAGCGCTTGTATACCTATGTGGTAAAAATCATGGTCCTGCTTCCTCAGCCAGTGGCACAAATAATTTTTGAAGACCTCCACATCCTCAAAGTCATGACCCCTATCAGGTGGTCTGAATGGCCTAACAAGTCTGATTGCACATAGATTCCATGCAACTATTTTCTTTGTCTCTTTATACTAGCTGGTTCATATTTACTGTACCCAGCCTATGCAAATCGTCGATTAGCGCAGTTTTTCAGTAATGCCGACACAACGCATCAGCTGTTACCCGGCGAAATTCTGGATGTTGTGCGACGCCACTGCGGTCGTCAGGGATAATCTGGTCGGCACGCTGGATGTCGTGTGACGTCACTAAGGTCGTCAGAGATCATCAGGCCGACAGGCTGGATGTCGTAAGACGTCACTAAGGTCGTTGGGGATGATCTGGTAGGCACGCTGGATGTCGTGCGACGTCACTAAGGTCGTCAGAGATCATCTGGCCGACAGGCTGGATGTCGTAAGACGTCACTAAGGTCGTCAGAGATCATCTGGCCGACAGGCTGGATGTCGTAAGACGTCACTAAGGTCGTCGGGGATGATGTGGTCGGCACGCTGGATGTCGTGCGACGTCACTAAGGTCGTCAGAGATCATCTGGCCGACAGGCTGGATGTCGGAAGACGTCACTAAGGTCGTCAGAGATCATCTGGCCGACAGGCTGGATGTCGTGCGACGTCACTAAGGTCGTCAGAGATCATCTGGCCGACAGGCTGGATGTCGTAAGACGTCACTAAGGTCGTCGGGGATGATCTGGTCGGCACGCATGTCGTATGATGCTACTGCCGTCGTCAGGGATGATCTCGTCGCCACCCTGGATGTAGTGCGACGCCACTAGGGTCGTCAGAGATGATCTGGTCCGCACGCTGGATGTCGTGTGACGTCACTAAGGTCGTCAGAGATCATTTGGCCGACAGGCTGGATGTCGTAAGACGTCACTAAGGTCGTCGGGGATGATCTGGTCGATATGCTGGATGTCGTGTGATGCTACTGCCGTCGTCAGGGATGATCTCGTCGACACCCTGGATGTAGTGCGACGCCACTAGGGTCGTCAGAGATGATCTGGTCCGCACGCTGGATGTCGTGCGACGTCACTAAGGTCGTCAGAGATCATCTGGCCGACAGGCTGGATGTCGTAAGACGTCACTAAGGTCGTCAGAGATCATCTGGCCGACAGGCTGGATGTCGTAAGACGTCACTAAGGTCGTCGGGGATGATCTGGTCGGCACGCTGGATGTCGTGCGACGTCACTAAGGTCGTCAGAGATCATATGGCCGACAGGCTGGATGTCGTAAGACGACACTAAGGTCGTCGGGGATGATCTGGTCGACACACTGGATGTCGTGTGATGCTACTGCCGTCGTCAGGGATGATCTCGTCGACACCCTGGATGTAGTGCGACGCCACTAGGGTCGTCAGAGATGATCTGGTCCGCACGCTGGATGTCGTGCGACGTCACTACGGTCGTCAGAGATCATCTGGCCGACAGGCTGAATGTCGTGCGACGTCACTAAGGTCGTCAGAGATCATCTGGCCGACAGGCTGGATGTCGTAAGACGTCACTAAGGTCGTCGGGGATGATCTGGTCGGCACGCTGGATGTCGTGCGTCGTCACTAAGGTCGTCAGAGATCATCTGGCCGACAGGCTGGATGTCGTGCGACGTCACTAAGGTCGTCGGGGGTGATCTGGTCGGCACGCTGGATGTCGTGCGACGTCACTAAGGTCGTCAGAGATCATCTGGCCGACAGGCTGGATCTCGTAAGACGTCACTAAGGTCGTCGGGGATGATCTGGTCGATACGCTGGATGTCGTGTGATGCTACTGCCGTCGTCAGGGATGATCTCGTCGACACCCTGGATGTAGTGCGACGCCACTAGGGTCGTCAGAGATGATCTGGTCCGCACGCTGGATGTCGTGCGACGTCACTAAGGTCGTCAGAGATCATCTGGCCGACAGGCTGGATGTCGTAAGACGTCACTAAGGTCGTCAGAGATCATCTGGCCGACGGGCTGGATGTCGTAAGACGTCACTAAGGTCGTCGGGGATGATCTGGTCGGCACGCTGGATGTCGTGCGACGTCACTAAGGTCGTCAGAGATCATGTGGCCGACAGGCTGGATGTCGTAAGACGACACTAAGGTCGTCGGGGATGATCTGGTCGACACGCTGGATGTCGTGTGATGCTACTGCCGTCGTCAGGGATGATCTCGTCGACACCCTGGATGCAGTGCGACGCCACTAGGGTCGTCAGAGATGATCTGGTCCGCACGCTGGATGTCGTGCGACGTCACTAAGGTCGTCAGAGATCATCTGGCCGACAGGCTGGATGTCGTAAGACGTCACTAAGGTCGTCAGAGATCATCTGGCCGACAGGCTGGATGTCGTAAGACGTCACTAAGGTCGTCGGGGATGATCTGGTCGGCACGCTGGATGTCGTGCGACGTCACTAAGGTCGTCAGAGATCATCTGGCCGACAGGCTGGATGTCGTGCGACGTCACTAAGGTCGTCGGGGGTGATCTGGTCGGCACGCTGGATGTCGTGCGACGTCACTAAGGTCGTCAGAGATCATCTGGCCGACAGGCTGGATCTCGTAAGACGTCACTAAGGTCGTCGGGGATGATCTGGTCGATACGCTGGATGTCGTGTGATGCTACTGCCGTCGTCAGGGATGATCTCGTCGACACCCTGGATGCAGTGCGACGCCACTAGGGTCGTCAGAGATCATCTGGCCGACAGGCTGGATGTCGTAAGACGTCACTAAGGTCGTCGGGGATGATCTGGTCGGCACGCTGGATGTCGTAAGACGTCACTAAGGTCGTCAGAGATCATCTGGCCGACAGGCTGGATGTCGTAAGACGTCACTAAGGTCGTCGGGGGTGATCTGGTCGGCACGCTGGATGTCGTGCGACGTCACTAAGGTCGTCAGAGATCATCTGGCCGACAGGCTGGATCTCGTAAGACGTCACTAAGGTCGTCGGGGATGATCTGGTCGGCACGCTGGATGTCGTGTGATGCTACTGCCGTCGTCAGGGATGATCTCGTCGACACCCTGGATGTAGTGCGACGCCACTAGGGTCGTCAGAGATGATCTGGTCGGCACGCTGGATGTCGTGCGACGTCACTAATGTCGTCAGAGATCATATGGCCGACAGGCTGGATGTCGTAAGACGACACTAAGGTCGTCGGGGATGATCTGGTCGACACACTGGATGTCGTGTGATGCTACTGCCGTCGTCAGGGATGATCTCGTCGACACCCTGGATGTAGTGCGACGCCACTAGGGTCGTCAGAGATGATCTGGTCCGCACGCTGGATGTCGTGCGACGTCACTAAGGTCGTCAGAGATCATCTGGCCGACAGGCTGGATGTCGTAAGACGACACTAAGGTCGTCGGGGATGATCTGGTCGATACGCTGGATGTCGTGTGATGCTACTGCCGTCGTCAGGGATGATCTCGTCGACACCCTGGATGTAGTGCGACGCCACTAGGGTCGTCAGAGATGATCTGGTCGGCACGCTGGATGTCGTGCGACGTCACTAAGGTCGTCAGAGATCATATGGCCGACAGGCTGGATGTCGTAAGACGACACTAAGGTCGTCGGGAATGATCTGGTCGACACGCTGGATGTCGTGTGATGCTACTGCCGTCGTCAGGGATGATCTCGTCGACACCCTGGATGTAGTGCGACGCCACTAGGGTCGTCAGAGATGATCTGGTCCGCACGCTGGATGTCGTGCGACGTCACTAAGGTCGTCAGAGATCATCTGGCCGACAGGCTGGATGTCGTAAGACGACACTAAGGTCGTCGGGGATGATCTGGTCGATACGCTGGATGTCGTGTGATGCTACTGCCGTCGTCAGGGATGATCTCGTCGACACCCTGGATGTAGTGCGACGCCACTAGGGTCGTCAGAGATGATCTGGTCCGCACGCTGGATGTCGTGCGACGTCACTAAGGTCGTCAGAGATCATCTGGCCGACAGGCTGGATGTCGTAAGACGTCACTAAGGTCGTCAGAGATCATCTGGCCGACAGGCTGGATGTCGTAAGACGTCACTAAGGTCGTCGGGGATGATCTGGTCGGCACGCTGGATGTCGTGCGACGTCACTAAGGTCGTCAGAGATCATATGGCCGACAGGCTGGATGTCGTAAGACGACACTAAGGTCGTCGGGGATGATCTGGTCGACACGCTGGATGTCGTGTGATGCTACTGCCGTCGTCAGGGATGATCTCGTCGACACCCTGGATGTAGTGCGACGCTACTAGGGTCGTCAGAGATGATCTGGTCCGCACGCTGGATGTCGTGCGACGTCACTAAGGTCGTCAGAGATCATCTGGCCGACAGGCTGGATGTCGTAAGACGTCACTAAGGTCGTCAGAGATCATCTGGCCGACAGGCTGGATGTCGTAAGACGTCACTAAGGTCGTCGGGGATGATCTGGTCGGCACGCTGGATGTCGTGCGACGTCACTAAGGTCGTCAGAGATCATATGGCCGACAGGCTGGATGTCGTGCGACGTCACTAAGGTCGTCGGGGGTGATCTGGTCGGCACGCTGGATGTCGTGCGACGTCACTAAGGTCGTCAGAGATCATCTGGCCGACAGGCTGGATCTCGTAAGACGTCACTAAGGTCGTCGGGGATGATCTGGTCGATACGCTGGATGTCGTGTGATGCTACTGCCGTCGTCAGGGATGATCTCGTCGACACCCTGGATGTAGTGCGACGCCACTAGGGTCGTCAGAGATGATCTGGTCCGCACGCTGGATGTCGTGCGACGTCACTAAGGTCGTCAGAGATCATATGGCCGACAGGCTGGATGTCGTAAGACGACACTAAGGTCGTCGGGGATGATCTGGTCGACACACTGGATGTCGTGTGATGCTACTGCCGTCGTCAGGGATGATCTCGTCGACACCCTGGATGTAGTGCGACGCCACTAGGGTCGTCAGAGATCATCTGGCCGACAGGCTGGATGTCGTAAGACGTCACTAAGGTCGTCGGGGATGATCTGGTCGGCACGCTGGATGTCGTAAGACGTCACTAAGGTCGTCAGAGATCATCTGGCCGACAGGCTGGATGTCGTAAGACGTCACTAAGGTCGTCGGGGGTGATCTGGTCGGCACGCTGGATGTCGTGCGACGTCACTAAGGTCGTCAGAGATCATCTGGCCGACAGGCTGGATCTCGTAAGACGTCACTAAGGTCGTCGGGGATGATCTGGTCGATACGCTGGATGTCGTGTGATGCTACTGCCGTCGTCAGGGATGATCTCGTCGACACCCTGGATGTAGTGCGACGCCACTAGGGTCGTCAGAGATGATCTGGTCGGCACGCTGGATGTCGTGCGACGTCACTAAGGTCGTCAGAGATCATATGGCCGACAGGCTGGATGTCGTAAGACGACACTAAGGTCGTCGGGGATGATCTGGTCGACACACTGGATGTCGTGTGATGCTACTGCCGTCGTCAGGGATGATCTCGTCGACACCCTGGATGTAGTGCGACGCCACTAGGGTCGTCAGAGATGATCTGGTCCGCACGCTGGATGTCGTGCGACGTCACTAAGGTCGTCAGGGATCATCTGGCCGACAGGCTGGATGTCGTAAGACGACACTAAGGTCGTCGGGGATGATCTGGTCGATACGCTGGATGTCGTGTGATGCTACTGCCGTCGTCAGGGATGATCTCGTCGACACCCTGGATGTAGTGCGACGCCACTAGGGTCGTCAGAGATGATCTGGTCGGCACGCTGGATGTCGTGCGACGTCACTAAGGTCGTCAGAGATCATATGGCCGACAGGCTGGATGTCGTAAGACGACACTAAGGTCGTCGGGGATGATCTGGTCGACACGCTGGATGTCGTGTGATGCTACTGCCGTCGTCAGGGATGATCTCGTCGACACCCTGGATGTAGTGCGACGCCACTAGGGTCGTCAGAGATGATCTGGTCCGCACGCTGGATGTCGTGCGACGTCACTAAGGTCGTCAGAGATCATCTGGCCGACAGGCTGGATGTCGTAAGACGTCACTAAGGTCGTCGGGGATGATCTGGTCGATACGCTGGATGTCGTGTGATGCTACTGCCGTCGTCAGGGATGATCTCGTCGACACCCTGGATGTAGTGCGACGCCACTAGGGTCGTCAGAGATGATCTGGTCCGCACGCTGGATGTCGTGCGACGTCACTAAGGTCGTCAGAGATCATCTGGCCGACAGGCTGGATGTCGTAAGACGTCACTAAGGTCGTCAGAGATCATCTGGCCGACAGGCTGGATGTCGTAAGACGTCACTAAGGTCGTCGGGGATGATCTGGTCGGCACGCTGGATGTCGTGCGACGTCACTAAGGTCGTCAGAGATCATCTGGCCGACAGGCTGGATGTCGTGCGACGTCACTAAGGTCGTCGGGGGTGATCTGGTCGGCACGCTGGATGTCGTGCGACGTCACTAAGGTCGTCAGAGATCATCTGGCCGACAGGCTGGATCTCGTAAGACGTCACTAAGGTCGTCGGGGATGATCTGGTCGATACGCTGGATGTCGTGTGATGCTACTGCCGTCGTCAGGGATGATCTCGTCGACACCCTGGATGTAGTGCGACGCCACTAGGGTCGTCAGAGATGATCTGGTCCGCACGCTGGATGTCGTGCGACGTCACTAAGGTCGTCAGAGATCATCTGGCCGACAGGCTGGATGTCGGAAGACGTCACTAAGGTCGTCAGAGATCATCTGGCCGACAGGCTGGATGTCGTAAGACGTCACTAAGGTCGTCAGAGATCATCTGGCCGACAGGCTGGATGTCGTAAGACGTCACTAAGGTCGTCGGGGATGATCTGGTCGGCACGCTGGATGTCGTGCGACGTCACTAAAGTCGTCAGAGATCATCTGGCCGACAGGCTGGATGTCGTAAGACGTCACTAAGGTCGTCAGAGATCATCTGGCCGACAGGCTGGATGTCGTAAGACGTCACTAAGGTCGTCGGGGATGATCTGATCGATACGCTGGATGTCGTGTGATGCTACTGCCGTCGTCAGGGATGATCTCGTCGATACTTTGAATGTAGTGCGACGTCACCAGGGTCGTCAGAGATGATCTGGTCGACACACTGGATGTCCTGTGGGGTCACTGCGGTCGTCAGGGATGATATTACCGACACACTGGATGTCTCATGACGTCATTGCTGTAGCTGGCCGGCCCCTCGCTTTCGCTTTGCATCAGCCAACCATTTTTGCCCTTCGTTTTGTCTACAGCAACAGATCCACAATCTAACAGTGCTGACGTCTACCGTGGCATCTCCATACACCTTCGTGAGCTTTTCATGACTACAACTGTGTGTTTCACTTTTTGCAATGAGGAATTCAGTCACAGAACCCTTATATGTACCTAAATGTCGGTCACTTTCCAAACTTATACAGTGGTGCTGATATAGGATGGTGTTAGTTGATGCGGCTGCAGAAGAAGGTTTACAGAAGTGTGGCAAGTGCATGGTTGGAGCATTACCAGCTAACTGGACTAAACTCTGTCCGTACAGGCGAGGAAGGACCGACGGTACCGACCGGCCGCCGTGTCATCGGTTCCCGGGTTCGATTCCCGGCGGGGTCAGGGATTTTCTCTGCCTCGTGATGGCTGGGTGTTGTGTGCTGTACTTAGGTTAGTTAGGTTTAAGTAGTTCTAAGTTCTAGGGGACTTATGACCACAGCAGTTGAGTCCCATAGTGCTCAGAGCCATTTGAACCATTTGAACCGTGTCATCCTCAGACACCAGGCGTCACTGGATGCAGATATGGAGGGCCATGTGGTCAGCACACCACTCTCCCGGCCATATGGCAGTTTACGAGACGGGAGCCGCTACTTCTCAGTCAAGTAGCTCCTCAGTTTGCCTCACAAGGGCTGAGTGCACCCCTCTTGCCATCAGCGTTCAGCAAACCAGATGGTCACCCACCCAAGTGCTAGCCCAGCCCGATTACCATCTTACTGGAGGAGAAAAATTAATAGGGGTCATTGGTTCGTCCATTAGCTCTCGTAATAGTCCTGGACGATCAGCATATGCAGCGGTGGTCAGAAAGACGTGATGTTGCTTTCCGCGCTTCTTAGGGTAAACACACACACACACACACACACACACACACACAGCACGAAATGCGGCGTGGGAGAGGGGAGGATTCGGAAACACCTGCGGGACTCAAGAGCAAGAGAGCCCAGGACAGAAGAAGGAAGGACGACGAGAAAGAAACAACAGCTTAGCTGCCGGGCGGCATTCCATTCTTTCGTCCTGGCTGCTGGCCAAAGAAGAACCTGGGGCTCCCTGAAGGACGTGATGCGAAAGTTGGAGCGCAACAAAGATTCACGACCAAGTTGCAGAAATAGTAGAAGGGTCATTACTATGACTTGAGTATACTTTTCTTCTTTATCAGCAGTCTTTTGTCTGGTTTAATGCCGTCCGCCACGGCCTCCTCTGCTGCAACAACAACTTCATCTCAAAGTAGCTCTTGCATCCAGCGTCCTCCATCATTTATCAGACGTATTCCAATCTCTTGTCTTCCCCTGCAGTTTTACCCAGTACAGCACCGTAACACAGAATACTACAAAACAGCTGTTAGAGTTCAAAAACAGAGTACGTAACACTTCTAGGTTCTACACTCTACTTTAATACCGCTCGCGTGCGGGGGGCCTGTACCAGTTCGTAATTACAACGGACACCGAGAGATTCCAAACAAACGCAGTGCGAAACGTCACAGGCATTTCTGACAAGCCAGAGAGCACGAATCTTGTAAGATGTTCATTGAGAGGCACTCGAAGAAAGTCGTAGGTCATTTCGCTGGAATGTGCTTAGTAAACTTTCTTTCGCGCCCAGGACATACCAACGTTTCTCTCAGACCCAACTCAACAGGCTACCTCGGGTGGACGGCCATCGACTGGTGTACAATTTCATCTGTGACTCGGGGTAATGAGTTGGGCCTGTTGTTCATGTTATAGAAAGGTAAAGAGGTATGGCCAAAAAATCAGGAAACATTTCACAAACTGCGACATAGTCGCGGAAAAACAGTGACCCGTATATGTAATAAGTTTCCGTTAATTTACGCCTATAGTCACAAACTTTTTGTTAACACATTACCGGTTTCGGTCTTTGATGACCATCATCAGATTTTCATAAAAACAAATTTCTAATGTACTGCAGCCATAGTCGCATCGTCAAATGTTCCGCATTTAACATTTGACGATGCCACTATGGCTGCAGTACATTAGAAATTTGTTTTTATGAAAATCTGATGATGGTCATCAAAGACCGAAACCGGTAATGTGTTAACAAAACGTTTGTGACCATAGACGTAAATTAAAGGAAACTTATTACAGGAAACATTTCTCACACATGTATAAATAAAATGGATTATATGGACATGGATCTGGAAACATTTTATTTTCGTGTTACAGCTCAGTTTCTGCTTCTCTTGATAGTCACGCTAATCATGGGAAACACACAGAAACGGAACTAGCACTATAAGAAACGTTTACTTACAAGAAGTGTTCAGAATGCCCCTCTTCCATATGTCGTCAACCATGCATCTATGACCTTTGCATATGAAATGCGGGTCTAGCCGTGAGTCTTCCACGGATACCCAAATGGTAAAAGCGACCGCTCGCGATAAACGGGAAATCCGATTTCTAGTCCCGATCCGGCACAAATTTTCATTCCGTTCTACAGTTGAATTGGTTCAAATTGCTCTGAGCACTATGGGACTTAACATCTGAGGTCATCAGTCCCCTAGAACTTAGAACTACTGAAACCTAACTAACCTAAGGACACCACACACATCCATGCCCGAGGCAGGATTCGAACCTGCGACCGTAGCGGTCGCGCGGTTCCAGACTTCTACAGTTGACGGTAGTACACTACTGGCCATTAAAAAATTGCTACACCAAGAAGAAATGCAGATGATAAACAGGTATTCATTCGACACTTATATTATACTAGAACTGACATGTGATTACATTTTCACGCAATTTGGCTGCATAGATCCTGAGAAATCCGTACCCAGAGCAACCACCTCTGGCCGTAATAACGGCCTTGATACGCCTGGGCATTGAGTCAAACAGAGCTTGGATGGTGTGTACACGTACAGCAGACTATGCAGCTTCAACACGATACCACAGTTCATCAAGGGTAGTGACTGGCGTATTGTGACGAGCCAGTTGCTCGGCCACCATTGACCAGACGTTTTCAATTGGTGAGAGATCTGGAGAATGTGTTGACCAGGGCAGCAGTCGAACATTTTCTGTATCCAGAAAGGCCCGTACAGGACATGCAACATGCGGTCGTGCATTATCCTGATGAAATGTAGGGTTTCGCAGGGATCGAATGAAGGGTAGAGCCACGGGTCGGAACACATTTGAAATGTAACGTCCACTGTTCGAAGTGCCGTCAAAGCGAACAAGAGGTGACCGAGACGTGTAACCAATGGCACCCCATACCATCACGCCGGGTGATACGCCAGAATGGCGATGACGAATACACGCTTCCAATGTGCGTTCACTACGATGTCTCTAAACACGGATGCGACTATCATGATGCTGTAAACAGAACCTGGATTCATCCGAAAAAATGACGTTTTGCCATTCGTGCACCCAGGTTCGTCGTTGAGTACACCTTCGCAGGCGCTCCTGTGTGTGATGCAGCGTAAAGGGTAACCGCAGCCGTGGCCTCCGAGCTGATAGTCCATGCTGCTGCAAACGTCGTCGAACTGTTCGTGCAGATGGTTGTTGTCTTGCAAACGTCCCCATCTGTTGACTCAGGGATCGAGACGTGGCAGCACGATCCGTTACAGCCATGTGGATAAGACGCCTGACTGCTAGTGATACGAGGCCGTTGGAATCCAGCACGGTGTTCCGTATTACCTTCCTGAACCCACCGATTCTATATTCTGCTAACAGTCATTCGATCTCGACCAACGCGAGCAGCAATGTCGCGATACGATAAACCGCAATCGCGATAGGCTACAATCCGACCTTTATCAAAATCTGAAACGTGATGGTACGCATTGCTCCTCCTCACACGAGGCATCACAACAACGTTTCACCATGCAACGGCGGTCAACTGTTGTTTGTGTATGAGAAATCGGTTGGAAACTTTCCTCGTGACAGCACGTTGTAGGTGTCGCCACCGTCGCCAACCTTGTGTTAACGCTCCGAAAAGCTAATCATTTGCGTATCACAGCACCTTCTTCCTGTCTGTTAAATTTCGCGTCTGTAGCACGTCATGTTCTTGGTGCAGCAATTTTAATGGCCAGTAGTGTATATACTAATATGGATATGGTGCGAGTTCTTTCGATCATGTCCGAAAGAACGGACACCATATCGATAAAAGTATACAAGGGAGTCGGCAAAAAAAAAAAAAAAAAAGAAGAGACGTGAGTGTAACAATCTATACTGACGTGAAATGGAACGATTGCTTAGGCTCTGTTGTGGATAGAGTATGAGCGACATTCAATAAGTAATGCAACATAAATTTTTTTCGGCCAATTTCGATCGAAAAAATGCGGAATTTGTTGTGGGACACTCCAGAATATTCCGACTTCAGCCCCAATAGTTCCATGAAATTCCGATAGGTGGTAGCGTTATACTTAGCCTTCAAAATGGCGTCTGTAACAGGGATGGGTTCGAAACAGAGACCCGTCACTAAGTTCCTTTTGGCGGAAAACCAGAGCATCGCAGATGTTCACAGGCGCTACCAGAATTTCTACGAAGTCAAGCAGTGAACAAAAGCGCGACTAGTCGTTGGGCGCTGCGTCTGTGATCACAACAACTAGGTCGCGCAGACCTGTCCGACCTCCCACGGCTGGCTGCCCACAGCTGTGACTCCTGCAGTGTTGGAACGTGCGGACACTCTCACTCGAGGTGATCAACGGATCACACTCAAACACCTCGATTCTCGACTGGACGTCTCTACTGGTAGGTGCTGACACACTAGTGCACTTGGTGAAACGATCAACTCTGAAGTGAAGAAACGACTTCAGCGTGTTTGTCACCACAAAAATGCAAGCACAAATCTCCTTCTCCGTGACAACGGAGGGCCTCACGTTTAAGTCTGCGCACCCGAGAGAAACTCTCTAACCTCATTGGACTGTTCCTCCTCGTCCACCGTACAGCCCGGATCTCGCACCTTCCGTCTTCCATCTGTTGTGGCGAGTTCTGCCACCGAATGTATCAGGATGACCAAATGTAGCGGGAAGACACCAAATGTAGTGGATGGGTGCCAGGAGGTGCCATATTAAAAGTCAGCGAGAACTTTCCAAATGATTTATTTGCTTCCACTCCAGTGCGCTTATCACCTCGGTCTGCATCACAGGGCCCCAGTGTCCAAGGAATAGAAAAGCAACTGGAATCACTCAATAAAGTCCACTGGAGCTGACGGGATACCAGTCCGATTCTACACAGAGTACGCGAAAGAACTTGCCCCCCTTCTAACAGCCGTGTACCGCAAGTCTCTAGAGGAACGGAGGGTTCCAAATGATTGGAAAAGAGCACAGGTAGTCCCAGTCTTCAAGAAGGGTCGTCGAGCAGTTGCGCAAAACTATAGACCTATATCTCTGACGTCGATCTGTTGTAGAATTTTAGAACATGTTTTTTGCTCGAGTATCATGTCGTTTCTGGAAACCCAGAATCTACTATGTAGGAATCAACATGGATTCCGGAAACAGAGATCGTGTGAGACCCAACTCGCTTTATTTGTTCATGAGACCCAGAAAATATTAGATACAGGCTCCCAGGTAGATGCTATTTTTCTTGACTTCCGGGAGGCGTTCGATACAGTTCCGCACTGCCGCCTGATAAACAAAGTAAGAGCCTACCGAATGTCAGACCAGCTGTGTGGCTGGATGGAAGAGTTTTTAGCAAACAGAACACAGCATGTTGTTATCAATGGAGAGACGTCTACAGACGTTAAAGTAACCTCTGGCGAGCCACAGGGGAGTGTTATGGGACCATTGCTTTTCACAATATACACTCCTGGAAATTGAAATAAGAACACCGTGAATTCATTGTCCCAGGAAGGGGAAACTTTATTGACACATTCCTGAGGTCAGATACATCACATGATCACACTGACAGACCCACAGGCACATAGACACAGGCAACAGTGCATGCACAATGTCGGCACTAGTAGAGTGTATATCCACCTTTCGCAGCAATGCAGGCTGCTATTCTCCCATGGAGACGATCGTAGAGATGCTGGATGTAGTCCTGTGGAACGGCTTGCCATGCCATTTCCACCTGGCGCCTCAGTTGGACCAGCGTTCGTGCTGGACGTGCAGACCGCGTGAGACGACGCTTCATCCAGTCCCAAACGTGCTCAATGGGGGACAGATCCGGAGATCTTGCTGGCCAGGGTAGTTGACTTACACCTTCTAGAGCACGTTGGGTGGCACGGGATACATGCGGACGTGCATTGTCCTGTTGGAACAGCAAGTTCCCTTGCCGGTCTAGGAATGGTAGAACGATGGGTTCGATGACGGTTTGGATGTACCGTGCACTATTCAGTGTCCCCTCGACGATCACCAGTGGTGTACGGCCAGTGTAGGAGATCGCTCCCCACACCATGATGCCGGGTGTTGGCCCTGTGTGCCTCGGTCGTATGCAGTCCTGATTGTGGCGCTCACCTGCACGGCGCCAAACACGCATACGACCATCATTGGCACCAAGGCAGAAGCGACTCTCATCGCTGAAGACGACACGTCTCCATTCGTCCCTCCATTCACGCCTGTCGCGACACCACTGGAGGCGGGCTGCACGATGTTGGGGCGTGAGCGGAAGACGGCCTAACGGTGTGCGGGACCGTAGCCCAGCTTCATGGAGACGGTTGCGAATGGCCCTCGCCGATACCCCAGGAGCAACAGTGTCCCTAATTTGCTGGGAAGTGGCGGTGCGGTCCCCTACGGTACTGCGTAGGATCCTACGGTCTTGGCGTGCATCCGTGCGTCGCTGCGGTCCGGTCCCAGGTCGACGGCCACGTGCACCTTCCGCCGACCACTGGCGACAACATCAATGTACTGTGGAGACCTCACGCCCCACGTGTTGAGCAATTCGGCGGTACGTCCACCCGGCCTCCTGCATGCTCACTATACGCCCTCGCTCAAAGTCTGTCAACTGCACATACGGTTCACGTCCACGCTGTCGCGGCATGCTACCAGTGTTAAAGACCGCGATGGAGCTCCGTATGCCACGGCAAACTGGCTGACACTGACGGCGGCGGTGCACAAATGCTGCGCAGCTAGCGCCATTCGACGGCCAACACCGCGGTTCCTGGTGTGTCCGCTGTGCCGTGCGTGTGATCATTGCTTGTACAGCCCTCTCGCAGTGTCCGGAGCAAGTATGGTGGGTCTGACACACCGGTGTCAATGTGTTCTTTTCTCCATTTCCAGGAGTGTATATAAATGACCTGGTAGATAGTGTCGGAAGTTCCATGCGGCTTTTCGCGGATGATGCTGTAGTATACAGAGAAGGTGCAGCATTAGAAAATTGTAGCGAAATGCAGGAAGATCTGCAGCGGATAGGCACTTGGTGCAGGGAGTGGCAACTGTCCCTTAACATAGACAAATGTAATGTATTGCGAATACATAGAAAGAAGGATCCTTTATTGTATGATTATATGATAGCGGAACTAACACTGGTAGCAGTTACTTCTGTAAAATATCTGGGAGTATGCGTCGGAACGATTTGAAGTGGAATGATCATATAAAATTAATTGTTGGTAAGGCGGGTACCAGGTTGAGATTCATTGGGAGAGTGCTTAGAAAATGTAGTCCATCAACAGAGGAGGTGGCTTACAAAACTCTCGTTCGACCTATACTTGAGTATTGCTCATCAGTGTGGGATCCGTACCAGATCGGTTTGACGGAGGAGATAGAGAACATCCAAAGAAGAGCGGCGCGTTTCGTCACAGGGTTATTTGGTAACCGTGATAGCGTTACGGAGATGTTTAATAAACTCAAGTGGCAGACTCTGCAAGAGAGGCGCTCTGCATCGCGGTGTAGATTTCTCGCCAGGTTTCGAGAGGGTGCGTTTCTGGATGAGGTATCGAATATATTGCTTCCCCCTACTTATACCTCCCGAGGAGATCACGAATGTAAAATTAGAGAGATTAGAGCGCGCACGGAGGCTTTCAGACTCGTTCTTTCCGCGAACCATACGCGACTGGAACAGGAAAGGGAGGTAATGACAGTGGCACGTAAAATGCCCTCCGCCACACACCTTTGGGTGGCTTGCGGAGTATAAATGTAGAATGTAGATGTAGAATACTGAGGAAGCACCCCAGCGGCCTGTGCAACACAACACTGTGTTGTGTCGGCTTTGGCCGACCCGCTGAGTTCCGATGATGTCAGGATGGCTGCGCCAGCAGCCAACTCGGCACTGCTCGGTGTGAGCCGCGGGCGGCCAGATGCGTCCTCGCCGGCGTGGCTGAGATCTCAGCGACGAACAAGCGCCCGCTATCCGGCATCCGAATCTGCGGTCCTCGCCTCGAGAAGTCCGTGGCGTGTGTCAGGAGTCGAGACAACTGCCCGCAGTAGTGAACCGAAGAGTGGCCCGCCGCTGGCTGCCTGCAGACCCTGTGTCGGTCTCAGAGGGTCGAACCAATGACCCGCTGTGGACTGGGAGGCTGGCGCCCCATCCGTTGCTGCGTGTAGCCCGGTGGTGTGATACGCCCCGCCGTTCAGGAGAGCCACCACACTTGAATGCCCCACGTTCGCCTCAGAGGGTCGAACCAGTGACCTGCCATGCACTGGAACGCTGGCGCCCCATCTGCTCTGAGTGTAGCTGGTGGTGCGACACGCACCGCCGTCCAGGAGAGCTGCCACACTTCAATGAATTTCTTTAGGAGACGGCACCTATCTATACTCGGCTGTGCGCCTCTGTTTTGCCAAGGTCACCGCTTCGCGTCACGTATGCATAACACTTGGGTTCGCCAATGGCCGTCTGCTGCCTGTGACTTGCGCCATGGAAACTGCTGTGTGCGCCTTCTCCGGCAGTTCTATGCCCCTGTGGCCTCTATTTGCCTTCGCAACTGCTGGTATGCATAACTTACTGCAATCCGGCCCACACCTGGCTGTAACTTGTGCTCCGAATATCGCACAAAACTAACTTTCCCTATGCTAAACGGTGGTGCCACTACACATCTGATCGTCCGAATGAAAGACGCACTCCACACAAGAAGCACTACATGGGTGATGGAGATGCAGGAAGACTCTCGCTCCGACGTCGACCAGTAAAGTGGTACCATGCGGGGTAAGGGTCTTCCCAATATGCGGGCTTCAGGCCGTCGCACTGAACGGAGATTGTGTTGAAAAACAGGGTTTTGCAGCCAAAAGAGTCGGGAATAACATGGTGTATTGGAATCCTGGATAAAACCAATCTGCTTTTAAAAAAAAAAAAAAAAAAAAAAAGTGTGTTCCATTACTACCTGAACGCCCCTCGTAAGTGACAGACTAGAGTTGACGGCTAAATACTAGGAAGTGTAGAACTAATCGCTCTACAAAGGAGGTTGCTTACAAAACACTTGAACTTCACTGAATATTGCTTAACTGTGTGGCATCCGTACCAGATAGGACTGACAGCGAAATTGAACTGGCAGGCGCTTACAGGTAGATGCCAGCTGTTCCGAGAAAGATAACGGACAGAGCTGCAGGAACACGTTTTAACTGATGACTCGTTGGCCATGGTGGTGTAGCGGCAGAGCGCGTGATTGGAAACGGAAAGTTAGAGGGACCGAATCCCGGTCGGACCACAGATGTGGGGATGGTGGTGGTGGTTGGTTGTGGGAAGAGACCAAACAGCGAGGTCATCGGTCTCATCGGATTAGGGAAGGATGGGGAAAGAAGTCGGCCGTGCCCTTTCAAAGGAACCATCCCAGCATTTGCCTGGAGCGATTTAGGGAAATCATGGAAACCCTAACCCGGATGGCCGGACGCGGGATTGAACCGTCGTCCTCCCATTACACTAGTAATGTGGAGGTTCGCCAGAAACGACACATTGTCCGAACAATACTTGAAGCTAACGTTTAACTTAAGTTTGCAGTCGGGTAACAAACGACAAAAGAAATATTTTTGTGAGCTATCATTTAAATTAACAATTTGTGGTTTCTTTTCCTTTACTTGTACTGTCAAGTCTTGCTCCCTGTCAAATTTCATGATTCTGGGTCAACGGGAAATACCGTATAGATTTTGATGAGTGGATTTGCGAGTGTCAAAGTATGTGCCATAAATGGAAGGCCGCGCGGGGTAGCCGTGCGGTCTTGGGCGCCTTGTCACGGTCCTCGCGGCTCCCCCTGTCGAAGTTTCGCGTCCTCTCTCGGGCATGGATGTGTGTGTCGTTCTTAGTATAAGTTAGTTTAAATTAAGTAGTGTGTAAGCTTAGGGGCCGATGACCTCAGCAGTTTGGTCCCATAAAAAAAAAAAAATATGGACATATCTTTTCATTGCACTGATTTAGATATTTAAATTTTTTTACACCGCCAAGGGACCACAGACCTAAGAACGCGACATGAATTATAGCTTGATACATCTACCCGTTCCTGAGAAGATGTTTTGACAGTCGAAAGAGAGACAGTCGAACAACAAATAATTTTTTTTTTTCGTATGATAGAAATACATATTAACGATTTTCGGGTTTTCCTTTACCTGTACTGTGAAACAATGCTTCTTACCAAATTTCATTGATCTAGGAGAAAGGGAAGTAACTTACAGGTTTTGACGAGTGACTTTGCGCGTATCGAACTATGTGACATGAGTAGCTGTTTCTTTTGACTGTATTGACTTAGAAGCTTACATTTATTACACCGCCGAGGGACCTTAAATTTCAGTATGTGGCATACATTTCAACTTCATAGGTCTACCTGTTTATAACATTCGGAAAGACAGAGAGGCCGACAACAAAGTAATCCTATCAAGTTTCCGTTTTTACCGATTAAGATAAGGAACCTTAAAAAAAACACAGAAACGTCAATATCATTGTTTTAATAGTTCATGTATTGTACATAGTCTTACCCGGCTTGAAAACAACCCAGAGAACGTTGGTACAACCACGTGAGCCGGCCGCGGTGGCGGAGCGGTTCTAGGCGCTTCAGTCCGGAACCGCGCGACTGCTACGGTCGCAGGTTCGACTCCTGCCCCGGGCATGGATGTGTGTGATGTCCTTAGGTTAGTTAGGTTTACGTAGTTCTAAGTGCAGGGGACTGATGACCTCAGATGTCAAGTCCCATAGTGCTTACAGCCATTTGAACCAACTAAAATGGAGACTGCTTCTTCATCTTTTTCCTTTGGGCGTGGGAATAGTAAACATTTTCATCTTGAGAAACTGTAGTAATGGAGGAAAATGTTACCAACTTTCTTTACACCTTACTTTTGGAAGGCAGCCTTGAAGTCGGGGGCCGGTCGGGGTGGCCGAGCGGTTCTAGCCACTACAGTCTGGAACCGCGCGACCGCTACGGTCAAAGGTTCGAATCCTGCCTCGGGCATGGATATGTATGATGTCCTTAGGTTAGTTAGCTTTAAGGACTGATGACCTTAGAAGTTAAGTCCCATAGTGCTCAGAGCCATTTTTTCAAGTCGGGGAAATATAGAGAGAAGGGGTTGGTTCTGAGCACTATGGGACTTAACTTCTAAGGTCATCAGTCCCCTAGAACTTAGAACTACTTAAACCTAACCAACCTAAGGACATCACACACATCCATGCCCGAGGCAGGATTCGAACCCGCGACCGTAGCGGTCGCACGGATCCAGACTAAAGCGCCTAGAAACGCTCGGCCACACCAGCCGGCATAGAGAGAAGGGGAAGGCAAGCATTCAACACACAAAAAAACCAGGAATGTGTGGAGTTTTCCATTTCATATCAAATCTAGGGAAATAAAGTAAGATTATAGCACCGAGTCAAATAAATAAATTAAAAATTTAGACACAGATATGCACAAATAGAAGTTCTTCACACACGATGGTCATAGAGCAAAACCATTAAACGTATTGCAGTATTTTATCACTTACGAGTGATGCGCAGGGAGTAGGTGTAGATGTGGAACTCTACATGAGCCTTTTAGAACAGGTTAGCAGGGCGGCCAGAGTGGAAACTTGCGGGTGGCCCTGTGGCGCGCTGGGCTACTTACGAGGGGAGCCGTGTTGCTCGCACCGCCCCCTCTGATGCAGCGAGGGCCCTATCCCATTCCAACCCCACCTTCCCCCCTCCAATCCAGGAACATCAAAAGACAGCTGCCTGGGTGCGTGGCGCTAGCGCGATGAAGGGGGAGCCACGGGAATACAACGAGAAAAGCAGCTCCAGTCGGCGAATAGCGAGGGGTCGCGTAACGCCGGCACTGCAAATGCAACCAAAGTGGTGCCACTGAGAGCATCACGACAGCACAAACTGCCGGGGCGCCGTCAGCTGCCGTGTCCACAAGCTGCAGCCAAAATTCTAGTTTTCTGTAAGTCGTCAACTGAAACCATCAGGGCGAGCATGACTGTCATCGTGCAGTTACAGCCGTGACACTGCGTCACGAACAAGCTGAAGCTACAGCCCCGTCTAATGTCCCTATCAGTGCCGACCGGCAGTCGTATCGACCTCTGCAATACCGTAATTCGGAGGCTATATTCTCTCAATTTCTAAAATCACTGGCGGAGGAGAATACAAAACGACTGTTCACGTTGGTATGTAGTATGTACGAGTCTAGAGACATACCATCTGACTTTTGGAAAAATATCGTCCACACAATTCTGAAGAACTGCAAGAGCTGACAGGTGTGAACATTGTCGTACACTCAGCTTAAAAGCTCATACATCCAAGTTGCTGACGAGAATAATATACAGAAGAACGGAAAAGAAAATTCAGCGCCTGTTAGATGACGATCAGTTTGGCTTTAGAAAAGGTAAAGGCACAAGAGAGGCAATTTGACGTTACAGTTGATAATGGAAGCAAGACTAAAGAAAAATCAGGAGCCGGCCGTTGTGACCGAGCGGTTCTAGGCGCTTCAATCTGGAACCGCGCGACCGCTACGGTCGCAGGTTCGAATCCTGCCTCGGGCATGGATGTGTGTGATGTCCTTAGGTTAGTTTAAGTAGTTCTAAGTTCTAGGGGACTGATGACATCAGATATTGTCCCATAGTGCTCAGAGCCATTTGAACCATTTGAAAAATCAGGACACGTTCACACGGTTTGTCGACCTGGAAAAAGCGTTCGACAATGTAAAATGGCGAAACATCTTCGAAAATCTGAGCAAAGTAGGGGTAATCTATAGGGACAGACGGATAATATACAATATGTACAAGAACCAAGAGGGAATAATGAGAGATGAGAGTGGACGACCAAGAACGAGGTGCTCAGATTAAAAAGCGTGTAAGTCAGGGATGTAGTCTTCCCCCCCCCCCCCCCCCCCCTACTGTTCAATCTCTACATCGAAGAAGCAATGATGGAAATAAAAGAAAGGTTCAACAGTGGAATTAAAATTCAAGGTGAAAGGATATCAATGATACGATTCGCTGATGACTTTGCTATTCTGAGTGAAAGTGGAGAAGAATTACGTTATCTGCTGAACGGGATGAACAATCTAGTGAGTACAGGACATTGATTGAGATTAAATTGAAGAAATACGAAAGTAATGAGAAGTAGCATGAACAGTCTAATGAGTACAGGACGTGGATTGAGAGTAGTGAGAAGTAGCAGAAATGAGAACAGTGAGAAACTTACGATCAGGATTGATGGTCACGAAGTAGATGAAGATACGGAATTCTGCTACCTAGGCGGTAAAATAACCAATGACGGACCGAGTAAGGAGGACATCAAAAGCAAAGTAGCGATGGCACGAAGGACATTCCTGGCCAAGAGAAGTATGCTGGTAGCAAACATAGGCCTTAATTTGACAAAGAAATTTCTGAGAACATACGTCTGGAGTACAGCACTGAAGATACAGATGCAGTACGATGCACCACAGCCATACTCCGAACACGATTGTCTTCCGTCTCATTAGTGCCACACGTCTTTTTTTTTTTTCCATCAGTGGACTGACTGGTTTGATGCGGCCCGCCACGAATTCCTTTCCTGTGCTAACCTCTTCATCTCAGAGTAGCACTTGCAACCTACGTCCTCAATTATTTGCTTGACGTATTCCAATCTCTGTTTTCCTCTACAGTTTTTGCCCTCTACAGCTCCCTCTTTACCATGGAAGTCATTCCCTCATGTCTTAGCAGATTTCCTATCATCCTGTCCCTTCTCCTTATCCGTGTTTTCCACATATTCCTTTCCTCTCCGAATCTGCGTAGAACCTCCTCATTCCTTACCTTATCAGTCCACCTAATTTTCAACATTCATCTATAGCACCACATCTCAAATGCTTCGATTCTCTTCTGTTCCGGTTTTCCCACAGTCCATGTTTCACTACCATACAGTGCTGTACTCCAGACGCACATCCTCAGAAATTTCTTCCTCAAATTAAGGCCGGTATCTGATATTGGTAGACTTCTCTCGGCCAGAAATGCCTTTTTTGCCATAGCGAGTCTGCTTTTGATGTCCTCCTTGCTCCGTCCGTCATTGGTTATTTTACTGCCTCGGTAGCACAATTCCTTAACTTCATTGACTTCGTGACCATCAATCCTGATGTTAAGTTTCTCGCTGTTCTCATTTCTACTACTTCTCATTACCTTCGTCTTTCTCCGATTTACTCTCAAACCATACTGTGTACTCATTAGACTGTTCATTCCATTCAGCAGATCATTTAATTCTTCTTCACTTTCACTCAGAATAGCAATGTCATCAGCGAATCGTATCATTAATATCCTTTCACCTTGTATTTTAATTCCACTCCTGAACCTTTCTTTTATTTCCATCATTGCTTTCTCGATGTACAGATTGAAGAGTAGGGGCGAAAGGCTACAGCCTTGTCTTACACCCTTCTTAATACGAGCACTTCGTTCTTGATCGTCCACTCTTATTACTCCCTCTTGGTTGTTGTACATATTGTATATGACCCATCTCTCCCTATAGCTTACCCCTACTTTTTTCAGAATCTCGAACAGCTTGCACCATTTTATATTGTCGAACGCTTTTTCCAGGTCGACAAATCCTATGGAAGTGTCTTGATTTTTCTTTAGCCTTGCATCCATTATTAACCGTAACGTCAGAATTGCCTCTCTCGTCCCTTTACTTTTCCTAAAGCCAAACTGACCGTCACCTAGCGCATTCTCAGTTTTCTTTTCCATTCTTCTGTGTATTATTCTTGTAAGCAGCTTCGATGCAAGAGCTGTTAAGCTGATTGTGCGATAATTCTCGCACTTGTCAGCTCTTGCCGTCTTCGGAATTGTGAGAATGATGCTTTTCCGAAAGTCAGATGGTATGTCGCCAGACTCATATATTCTACACACCAACGTGAATAGTCGTTTTGTTGCCACTTCCCCCAATGATTTTAGAAATTCTGATGGAATGTTATCTATCCGTTCTGCCTTATTTGACCGTAAGTCCTCCAAAGCTCTTTTAAATTCCGATTCTAATACTGGATCCCCTATCTCTTCTAAATCGACTCCTGTTTCTTCTTCTATCACATCAGACAAATCTTCACCCTCATAGAGGCTTTCAATGTATTCTTTCCACGTATCTGCTCTCTCCTCTGCATTTAACAGTGGAATTCCCGTTGCACTCTTAATGTTACCACCGTCTATCAGAGCCAATAATCATCTACAGTAGCTACGATAGTGACAAGTTTTTCTGCAGTATCGCAGAGGGAGCATCCAGCTTCGCGTAGCCCTATTACACAACCTCGTTAAAACGCAGTGAGGTGCTGGGAATGACGTCTCTGTCGCCTTAAAGGCATTCTTGACACGCATCAACTTACCACGTCCAGTCGCAAAGATAACTAACACTCAGGAGCTTTACAGCGTGTATTTAAAACAAACCTAATTTGCATCCTCATAATGGCGCTACTAGCTCCTATCTAATGCGACTGGCGCGAAATATAAATAGACATCATTTTTCAGATGTGGAAACACGTCTACCAATAACTTTTTTTTTTTTTTACATGGCTGCACGTTCAGAGACTGTGAATAGTTACAATTGAAAGAAAACATATACGAAGACAATAACTTGTTCTCGAAAGAACAGTTACTGTTGATGACCGTGCAGCTTTTTCCCTGGAATAAATGATGACTAACTGACAACCTAAGCTGCCTACAGGTGTTGTTGATGTACCTCGATGTGGACAGCAGAAAATGTGTGCCACGACCGGGACTCCAACCCGGGATCTCCTGCTGACATGGCAGACGCTCTATCCATCTGAGCCACCGAGGACACAGATGAATAGAGCTACTGCAGGGACTTATCCCTTGCACGCTTCCCGTGAGACTCACATTCCCAACTGTCCACAATTCTACATATGAATTGTACCTTATAGACATTTGCCCACCCACTCATTACTCGCGCACGCTTTGGCGATTCCCGTGAAAGTTTGGGCAACCTGTGCGCATTTGCACAGACGAAGGTCAATGGCTGGCTAGCCTTTAACTATATATACGAAGAAAGTAACTTGTTCTCGAAAGAACAGTTACTGTTGATGACAACAACACCTGTCGGCAGCTTAGGTTGTCAGTTAGTCATCATTTATTGAAAGAAAACAGCCCTCGGTCACTGTTTTTAACGAATTAACCGGGTTTCAACACTGCTAGGCGTGTCTTCCTCAGAATTTAAACCAAAGAATGGTCTATAACATGGTCACAGAATTTTAATCATAATTCTGTGACCATGTTATAGACCATTCTTTCGTTTAAATTCTAAGGAAGACACTCCTAGCAGTGTTGAAACCCGGTTAATTCGTTAAAAGTTACTGACCGAGGGCTGTTTTCTTTCAATTGTAACATCTACCAACTTTCGTTTATGTCACACATTTCCTTCTTGGTATTGCGATTTTTTTTTTTCGCCAGTGTATAAACTCGCAGTGTGCGACTGCCATAGATAGAGAACGGTATCAGCGACGTCCTTTTCAAGGGAACCGTCCCAGTATTGCCCTTAACCAGGTTGGGGAGACCATCAGAAAACTTAGATATAGATGAGAGACCTCCTCCCGGATGGCAGCCCACTGAATTGACCACTGTGCCGTCTCGCTAAGTCTAGCTGTTTATTTCTCAACACAGTCACCCGGCGACGAAGACATTTTTCCCAACGAGAGACCGGTTTGTTGATATCGTCAACTGTAGAATAATGTCTGACTTTGTTGACGAAGCCGTAACCTCATTCTGCCCGCACCGCTTCGTCACAATCAAAGTGAAGCCCTCGAAGGTGCTCTTTAAGTTTTGGGAACAGATGAAAATCCAATGGGGCGGAGTCGGTACTGTACGCAGGATGACCGATGACAGTGAACCAATGGCACCGGATTGTTGTAGAAGCTGCAGCCCTCGTATATGGCGTGGCATTGTAATGCTGAAAGAGAGGATGTCCCACGTGTGGACAAACTCTTCTGTGGTAGGAAACTCGATTACAGCGCGTTGTTTCCCACGCACATGCATAGTTACGAG
Organism: Schistocerca piceifrons; assembly: GCF_021461385.2. Taxonomy (NCBI): domain Eukaryota; kingdom Metazoa; phylum Arthropoda; class Insecta; order Orthoptera; family Acrididae; genus Schistocerca; species Schistocerca piceifrons. The sequence goes on along the minus strand of NC_060147.1, from coordinate 78,679,510 downwards.
ACACGCCGCCATGTTACACGCTAAGGTTTGGAGCCTACTGGCAGAAGGCTGCGTGAGCGAAGATTAATAGACGTATCTCAACCCATATTCAGAACAGTATAAAAATTCGGAGGCATTACTTTCCAGCACGCATTCGCATGTCTTTCTCGGTAGTTCCTGCTAGGAGGAGATGAAATTTTTACAGTGGTGCTAGGTGCAAAACAAAAATGGCGGATTACTGTTTTGACCCGCTAATAACATTCCTGTGTTATGTTCTATAGTACTTACTTCTTTCATCCATGGTCTGTTCTGGTTTCTGGACTGCTGATGGACCTTCCCCCTGCAAACAAATAAAATGGTACGTGAGTGAAAAATGGTTCAAATGGCTCTGATCACTATGAAACTTAACATCTGAGGTCATCAGTCCCCTAGAACTTAGAACTACTTAAACCTAACTAACCTAAGGACATCGCACACATACATGCCCGAGGCATGATTCGAACCTGTGACCGTAGCGATTGCGCGGTTCCAGACTGAAGCGCCTAGAACCGTTCGGCCACCACGGCTGGCTGGTACGTGAGTACAGCGGGAAAGTAACCCCGTAAGAACGTTTCTGGAGGAACGGAGATGTTGCTAAGCGAAGACATTCTCTGGCAGAATAATACTGTATACAGGAAAATCAGGAAAAAGAGAATCCAAGCATTTGAGATGTGGCGTTGTAGACGGATATTGAAAGTTTAGTGGATTGATAAGACAGGAAATAAGAAGGCTGTTTGTACAATGGGAGAGGAGAGTGACGCTTAGACAACACTGATGGAAGAAGGGCACGATGATTGGATATGGTTCAGGACATGAAGGAATAAGTTGCATGGTAGTAGAGGGAGCCGTAGACGGTAAAATCTGTGAGGAAGACAGAGGTTTGAATACATTCAACAAATAATCGATGTTGTGTGTAAGTCGTATTCTGGGAGGTTGGCAAATAATTGACTGGAGATAAGATCCCTTCAGCTGTAAGTACATTATTTATTGTAAGTAGGCTGTTTAGGTTTTTATGTTGGTAACGCCACGTAGCGCTCTGTATGATAATCGCTGACTGTGATGTGTGCAGTCTGTGGCTGGTTGCACTTATTGTTGGAATATTCGCTTGTGTAGTGTTGGGCAGTTGGATGTGAACAGCGCGTAGTTGGAGGTGAACGCCAGCACTGGTGGATGTGGGGGGGGGGGGAGATGTGAGAGTTTTGAGACGTTACTATTAAGCGGACCATCTGGACGTGTGTCCGCCAGAAAAAGGAAATTTGTAAAGATGGTTGTCATTAATTGATAGATATATATGACGACTTTTGAACATTATTAAGGTAAATACATTGTTTGTTCTCTACCAAAATCTTTCAATTGCTAACTATGCCTATCAGTGCCTTCAGTAGTTAGAATTTTTTATTTAGCTGGCAGTATTGGCGCTCGCTGTATTTCAGTAGTTCGAATCACAAAGATTTTTGTGAGGTAAATGATTCATGAAAGGTATAGGTTATTGTTGGTCAGGGCCATTCTTTCGTAGGGATTATTGAAAGTCAAGGTGGGAATTTAAGGAGATGGGACCTGGATAAACTGACTAAACCAGAGGTTGTACAGAGTTTCAGGGAAAGCATAAGGGAACAATTGTCAGGAATGGGGAAAGAAATACAGTAGAAGAAGAATGGGTAGCTTTGACGAATGAAATAGTCAAGGCAGCAGAGATCAAGTAGGTAAAAAGAGGAGGGCTAGTAGAAATCCCTGGGTAACAGAAGAGACACTGAATTTAATTGACGAAAGGAGAAAATATAAAAATGCAGTAAATGAAGCAGGCAAACAGGAATACAAACGTCTCAAAAATGAGATCGACAGGAAGTGCAAAATGGCTAAGCAGGGATGGCTAGAGGACAAATGTAAGTATGCAGAGGCCGGCCGTGGTGGCCGTGCGGTTAAAGGCGCTGCAGTCTGGAACCGCAAGACCGCTACGGTCGCAGGTTCGAATCCTGCCTCGGGCATGCATGTTTGTGATCTCCTTAGGTTAGTTAGGTTTAACTAGTTCTAAGTTCTAGGGGACTAATGACCTCAGCAGTTGAGTCCCATAGTGCTCAGAGCCATTTGAACCATTTTTTGTAAGGATGCAGAGGCTTATCTCACTAGGGGTAAGATAGATACTGCCTACAGGAAAATTAAAGAGACCTTTGGAGAAAAGAGAACCACTTGTATGAATATCAAGAGCTCAGATGGAAACCCAGTTCTAAGCTTATAAGGGAAAGCAGAAAGGTGGAAGGAGTATATAGAGGGACTATACAAGGGCGATGTACTTGAGGGCAATGTTATAGAAAGGGAAGAGGATGTAGATGAAGATGAAATGGGAGATATGATACTGCGTGAAGAATTTGATAGAGCACTGAAAGTCGAAACAAGGCCCCGGGGGTAGACAACATTCCATTAGAACTACTGACAGCCTTGGGAGAGCCAGTCCTAACAAATCTCTACCATCTGGTGAGCAAAATGTGTGAGACAGGCGAAATACCATCAGACTTCAAGAAGAATATAATAATTCCAATCCCAAAGAAAGCAGGCGTTGACAGATGTGAAAATTACCGAACTAGCAGTTTTATAAGTCACGGCTGCAAAATACTAACGCGAATTCTTTACAGACGAATGGAAAAACTGGTAGAAGCCGACCTCGGGGAAGATCAGTTTGGATTCCGTAGAAATGTTGGAACACGTGAGGCAAAACTGACCCTACGACTTATCTTAGAAGCTAGATTAAGAAAAGGGAAACCTACGTTTATAGCATTTGTAGACTTGGAAAAAGCTTTTGACAATGTTGACTGGAATACTCTCTTTCAAATTCTGAAGGTTGCAGGGATAAACTACAGGGAGCGAAAGGCTATTTACAATTTGTCAGAAACCAGATGGCAGTTATAAGAGTGGATGGATATCAAAGGGAAGCAGTGGTGGGGAAGGGAGTGAGACAGGATTGTAGCCTCTCCCCGATGTTATTCAATCTGTATATTGAGCAAGCAGTAAAGGAAACAAAAGAAAAATTCGGAGTTGGAATTAAAATCCATGGAGAAGAAATAAAAATGTTCAGGTTCGCCGATGACATTGTAATTCTGTCAGAGACAGCAAAGGACTTGGAAGAGCAGTTGAACGGAATGGATAGTGTCTTGAAGGGAGGATATAAGATGAACATCAACAAAAGCAAAACGAGGATAATGGAATGTAGTCGAATTAAGTTGAGTGATGCTGAGGAAATTAGATTAGGAAATGAGACACTTAAAGTAGTAAAGGAGTTTTGCTATTTGGGGAGCAAAATAACTGATGATGGTCGGAGAGGATATAAAATGTAGACTGGCAATGGCAAGGAAAGCGTTTCTGAAGAAGAGAAATTTGTTAACATCGAGTATAGATTCAAGTGTCCGGAATTCGTTTCTGAAAGTATTTGTATGGAGTGTAGCCATGCATGGAAGTGAAACATGGACGATAAATAGTTTGGACAAGAAGAGAATAGAAGCTTTTGAAATGTCCAAAATGGTTCAAATGGCTCTGAGCACTATGGGAGTCAACTGCTGTGGTCATCAGTCCGCTAGAACTTAGAACTACTTAAACCTAACTAACCTAAGGACATTACACACATCCATGCCCGAGGCAGGATTCGAACCTGCGACCGTAGCGGTCGTGCGGTTCCAGACTGTAGCGCCTTTACCGGCTCGGCCACTCCGGCCGGCTTTTGAAATGTGGTGGTACAGACGAATGCTGAAGATTAAATGGGTAGATCACATACACTCCTGGAAATTGAAATAAGAACACCGTGAATTCATTGTCCCAGGAAGGGGAAACTTTATTGACACATTCCTGGGGTCAGATACATCACATGATCACACTGACAGAACCACAGGCACATAGACACAGGCAACAGAGCATGCACAATGTCGGCACAGGTACAGTGTATATCCACCTTTCGCTGCAATGCAGGCTGCTATTCTCCCATGGAGACGATCGTAGAGATGCTGGATGTAGTCCTGTGGAACGGCTTGCCATGCCATTTCCACCTGGCGCCTCAGTTGGACCAGCGTTCGTGCTGGACGTGCAGACCGCGTGAGACGACGCTTCATCCAGTCCCAAACATGCTCAATGGGGGACAGATCCGGAGATCTTGCTGGCCAGGGTAGTTCACTTACACCTTCTAGAGCACGTTGGGTGGCACGGGATACATGCGGACGTGCATTGTCCTGTTGGAACAGCAAGTTCCCTTGCCGGTCTAGGAATGGTAGAACGATGGGTTCGATGACGGTTTGGATGTACCGTGCACTATTCAGTGTCCCCTCGACGATCACCAGTGGTGTACGGCCAGTGTAGGAGATCGCTCCCCACACCATGATGCCGGGTGTTGGCCCTGTGGTGTGCCTCGGTCGTATGCAGTCCTGATTGTGGCGCTCACCTGCACGGTACCAAACACGCATATGACCATCATTGTCACCAAGGCAGAAGCGACTCTCATTGCTGAAGACGACACGTCTCCATTCGTCCCCCCATTCACGCCTGTCGCGACACCACTGGAGGCGGGCTGCACGATGTTGGGGCGTGAGCGGAAGACGGCCTAACGGTGTGCGGGACCGTAGCCCAGCTTCATGGAGACGGTTGCGAATGGTCCTCGCCGATACCCCAGGAGCAACAGTGTCCCTAATTTGCTGGGAAGTGGCGGTGCGGTCCCCTACGGCGCTGCGTAGGATCCTACGGTCTTGCCGTGCATCCGTGCGTCGCTGCGGTCCGGTCCCAGGTCGACGGGCACGTGCACCTTCCGCCGACCACTGGCGACAACATCGATGTACTGTGGAGACCTCACGCCCCACGTGTTGAGCAATTCGGCGGTACGTCCACCCGGCCTCCCGCATGCCCACTATACGCCCTTGCTCAAAGTCCGTCAACTGCACATACGGTTCACGTCCACGCTGTCGCGGCATGCTACCAGTGTTAAAGACTGCGATGGAGCTCCGTATGCCACGGCAAACTGGCTGACACTGACGGCGGCGGTGCACAAATCCTGCGCAGCTAGCGCCATTCGACGGCCAACACCGCGGTTTCTGGTGTGTCCGCTGTGCCGTGCGTGTGATCATTGCTTGTACAGCCCTCTCGCAGTGTCCGGAGCAAGTATGGTGGGTCTGACACACCGGTGTCAATGTGTTCTTTTTTCCATTTCCAGGAGTGTAACTAATGAGGAGGTATTGAATAGGATTCAGGAGAAGAGGAGTTTGTGGCACGACTTGACTAGAAGAAGGAATCGGTTGGTAGGACATGTTCTGAGGCATCAAGGGATCACCAATCTAGTTTTGGAGGGTAGCGTGGAGGGTAAAAATCGTAGAGGGAGACCAAGAGATGAATAAACTGAACAGACTCAGAAGGATGTAGGCTGCAGTACGTATTGTGAGATGAAGAAGCTTGCACGGGATAGAGTAGCATTGATAGCTGCATCAAACCAGTCTCAGGACTGAAGACCACAACAACAACAACAACACTGAAAGTCAGATTGCGTTGCGCTAAAAATATTGTGTGTCAGTTTAGTGATGACCAGAATAAGTAAAGAGAAAACTGTTTGAGTACATTGATTTTTCTCTCAGCTGTTTGAAAATCAAATAACGTAGAAGTTTACCATCACAGTAGTTCATAATTTTCCAAAGGGGACGTTTCATTATAAGCATGACTGGTTTGGCCGGATTTTAGCTGCATCATTAGGTGCAATAAAATAATGTCCTGTTCGGGAGAAGAGAATGGAATTATCCAGCGTTAATAATCAGTAATATTTCGCTAACGTAGCGGACGTCAAATATAAAATAGCATAGAACAACATGGATAGCTACCATGATACCATGAGTGGCAGTATCTGGTGAGCTAACGGGTCCCTATATACCGAAAAGTTGATCAAAAACCAACCGTGAATGATCATCTGTGAGATTATGTACAATCAAGCGCACCGGTCCCTCAATCACCGCAAATGCTCGGTCGGCAGAAAGCAACGGATTGCAAAGACAGCAAGAGGCTGCAGTTAACTCATGAGCAACTGACATGGGCTACTTTAACGATCGCTTATCTTTATCTCGCAATCCGAAGGAGGACGGTTCAAACCCGAGTACGGTCATTCAGATTTATGTTTTCCGCGATTTCCCTAAATCGCTCCGTAAAAACGCCGAGATGATTCCCTTGACAGGGTACGGCCGAGTTCCTTCTTCATCCTTGACCCAATCCAAGCTCCTGCTCTAATGACCTTGATGTCGACGGGACGTTAAACCCAATGTTCCTTCCTTTTTTTTCCCCTATCTTCGTGCTGACAGCGACGCTGCGTCACGGCATCGACTCCATGGACAATCGAAACTGGTACAGGTGGGTTCCTAGATTTCCAAATGACATTCTGCACTGTACCATATTGTCGAATACCTGTATATGAGGTCAAAAAAATTCTTTGTCCACAAAGTTTTTTTACGCTTACCTTTTACTTGTTGTGCGTGATCTCATTCGAAATACTCTGCCCCACAATTGATACACCACCCCCTCTGCCATTTTCCCTTGTTTTCCACATGTTGAAGACACTCGCCACAGCACTCCTCGAGCACCTGGTAAATGGTTCAGTTTTCGATATGCTCATGCAGAGTCTCCGGGCCATCACAATCTGCCCTCGGTCAAACTCAGGTATATCGCGAGCCTTCCCAATGCTACACATGGACAGCACTCTCACTTATACTACAATCACCGTGCGTGCGTTTCGGTATCAGTCATTCCTGGCCAAGTGACGCTGCTATCCCCTGGACGGGTTTGTATCGATAGTAGATCGGTGGTCATAAAGTTCTGGCTGATCACTGTATACAGATGGCGGTAGTGTGGCGTATTCAGTGCATTGGCGGAGCTGTCATTTGTACTCACATGATTGATGCGAAAAGGTTTCCGACGTGAGTTTGCCAGCACAACAGGAATTAACAGGCTCTGAACGCGGAATTGTAGTTTCGACTAGACACATGGGACATACCATTTCGGAAATCGTTAGGGAAGTCAATATTCCAGGATCCAGAGTATCAAGAATGTGCCGGGAATATACCAAATATTATCTCACACCACTGACAATTTAATGGCCGACAGCCTTCACTTAACGACCGAGAGCAGCGACGTCTGTGTAGGATTGTCAGTGCTGACAGACATGCAACAATGCGTGAAATAACCGCAGAAATCCATGTGGGATGTACGAAGGAGGCATCCGTTAGGTCAGTGCGGCGCAATTTGTTGTTAATGGGCTATGGCAGCAGACGATCGACGCGAGTGCCTTTGCTAAAAGCACGACTAAATCTCCAGCGCCTCACGTGGGTTCGTCACCATATCGCTTGCTGAGCCGTGCTGCGGCTCGCGTTGGTGCTGTTTGTAGGTTGCCGGCCTCTGTTGAAGGCCAGACCGTATCGTTTAGTTGGCATGGTTGTGGTTGTTTGAATTCTTCGTGTGTTTGACTGGCACCTCTCGGTTTCGCAAGCGTTGCCTGTCCGCTAGTGGCAGCAGCGGCGGTTATTGATATGAAGTAACTGTGGCCCTATCTTTGGGGCGACGTCGTGGTTCTTCCGGGTCGAGTCAGTGAGCAGCTAGGTTGGGGGCTCAGGAGGAGCCAGGGGGTAAGAGGAGATGGACAGAGGACGGGTTGGACAAAGAAAGGAAAGTAAAGGAGATGGACAGACAGGTGGGAGAATGAGCCGGAACGAGATTGGGCAGAGAAAAATGGAAGAGAAGGACATGGACACAGAGTAGGAAGAAAGATGCGGGCGGAGAGAGAGAGAGAGAGAGAGAGAGAGAGAGAGAGAGGGTGATTAGAGAGAAGGGCAGAAAGAAATGAACAGAGAGTTGGCGGCTGGGGGAAGAGAAAGGCAGATAGACAACAAAAGGAAGAGATTGACAAGCAGAAGGAGGAGGTGGAGTAATAGAAGACTGGAGTAAATACATATCTGGGTAAGGCTAAGGCCGGGTAGTTTAGTTTCATATAATTATTGACAGACTGTAAAAATTTTAAATGGCGTTATTATCTACTCATTATGAAGTCAGAAAATGTGTGTATTGTCTTGAGAAGGGCAGCTCAAGGTGCCCAAATCCCCGAGAATATATCAACTCAGTATTTGAGAGTGAGTGCACTTAACACTTTCAACAAACTTTAGACAGAATCACAAACGTTTATGTAATTGTTTCTCCCCCATTATAATGAAACGAAAAAAGATTATCGCATAGCATGGAGCAAAATGTTTTAACTTACCACTTCTTTACTATTCACTCTGTTCGCAACACATTTTGCAAGCTGCATCCACATATACCACGGAATGTACTTGCAAAATTAAATCATTTTCATGACTCGACAAACATTGAGATACGTAGAAAACTTGCTGTCTTATACCTGGGAGTTTGCTTCTTAAATAACTGGGAAGAGTGGGTTTACTGTCCCCGTATAAGCCGACCTTGTAGGCCGTCGGGTCATTAACCCCTGATCACCCTTTCTTCTGATCAAACATGTCAACGCGTCGCCGGCCGTTGTGGCCAAGCTGTTCTAGGCGCTTCAGTCTGGAACCGCGCGACGACTATGGTCGCAGGTTCGAATCCTCCCTCGGGCATGGATGTGTCTGATATTCTTAGGTTAGTTAGGTTTAAGTAGTTCTAAGTTCTAGGGGACTGATGACCTCAGATAAGTCCCATAGTGCTCAGAGCCATTTGAACCATTTCTCACCGCCTTCACTCTTGCGAGTTGGAAGGAAGGAAGGAAGGAAGGAATATTTGTGTTTAACGTCCAGTCGACATCGAGGTCATTAGAGATGGAGCACAAACTCGGTTGTGTCAAGGATGGGGAAGGAAATCGGCGGCGCCCTTTCACAGGAACCATCCCGGCATTTGTGTGAAGCGATTTAAGGAAATCACGGAAAACCTCAATCTGGATCACCGAACGCAGGTTTGAAGCATCGTCGTCCCGGATGCGAGTCCAGTGTGCTAACCACAGCGCCGCCTCGGCGAGTTGAGAAACTAATTTTCTATCACCCATCGCAAACAGCGTCATACTTCGCCATGGTTCCCGTGTTTTCGCCGGTCGCAGGAATGTTGGAACCGGAACTGCTTTATATTGCTGCCACAGGCTGTCTCTTTGTTCTGCGTTATTCATGACGCCATAAACGTGTTTAGATTTATTATAGCGGTTCTGGTTTTATGAAGCGATGACGTTTGTAAACAAGTCTGTTTTGATTCAGTTAGGAGGGAAAAGGTCGATTGTAAATCGTCAGGCACGAAAATACCACACATCTTACTGCAAAAGCAGAACACCATCGAAGATGGGTCTACGGCTGCGTCTGATTACAAATGGGTTAACGTGTTAAATATTTTAAGTTAAATGTATACGTCATTTATGCTTGAAGACTCAAACCCTAAATAGCGTTGCTTTTATTAGTTTCTTATTATTCATTGCGTAAGTATAGTCTGGGTAATTCGCACTGTATTTTAACAAAAACTAGTTTTTCACACATTTCCGTTTATACGACATCATATTTCACGAATTATGTTTCGTGCTATCATATAATTTTGCAGTCTCATTGACCGGTACGTTCGAATACTGTCTAGAAAATATGTTGCGATTGGAGTAGGTTCTGAAGAAGTAATCAATTCGTCATGCCTGATACCAAAGTTTTAGTGTATGAAAAGCGAAAAAGTAGTAGGTAACCTAAATTTCCTTTACTTCATGTTTCGGTCTATAATGACCATCTTGAAATGTGCAGCAAAATATGGGAAAAACACAATAGCCGGCCGGTGTGGCCGAGCGGTTCTACCACTACGGTCGAAGGTTCGAATCTTGCCTCGGGCATGGATGTGTGTGATGTCCTTAGGTTAGATAGGTTTAAGTAGTTACAAGTTCTAGCGGACTGATAACCTCGGACGTTAAGTCCCATAGTGGTCAGAGGCATTTGAACCATTTTGAAAAACACAATTATTCATCTCATTACCTATAATATCGCCACTTGAGCGTATGTGAAGTACTGTCTCTTAACTTTTTCGTTTTTAGCAATCTAACTTTTGTCGTGTTTTATTTCACTGTTTTTTATTACTGTAACGCCTCTTACACCTTATAAGCCCATTATGGACTTTACTGATTGTATCCCCCTTCATTTTACATCGTACAATTAATGATTAAAGAATATGTGGACGCCTACAGTAACGACGTCTGGCGAACTTGCAACACAAACATTTTGTGGCTACTCTAGGGCAGTTTGTTATGAACAGCAGTGCTGCTAGCAAGAGGTCTCTTGTGAAACTATTATTCATATACATTTGACGATGCTGGCGCTGATTTTGTGATTAGCATTTGACGATGCCACTATGGCTCCAGTATATTAGGACAAGATTTTATAAAACAGGTATGCCTCTTCATACTTAAAGCGCACAAATGCACATGTGTGTCAGTAATACTTTTCATTCGGGTATATTTTATTGTTTTAAGCTGTAGACAATCTGCTAGTGTACTTGCGTTTTTCCCATTCATTTGAAGATGGTCATTACAGACCGAAACCGGTAGTCTAAGGACAAAAAATTTGTGAGATAAAGGAAATTTATTCTATTTTCGGATCACTGTTCAATTCGCGAAAAGGTCGCAGCATGTCAAATGTAGTAACCGATATACTTTTTTTCTTTCGTTGATTTCTGTACGTTACCAGTTTGAAATTAGGTGCAAAGTTTAATAGTTCAAATGACTCTAAGCACTATGGGACTTAACATCTAAGGTCATCAGTCCCCCTAGACTTACACAACTGGCCATTCAAATTGCTACACCACGAAGATGACGTGCTTCAGACACGAAATTTAACCGACTGGAAGAAGATGCTGTGATATGCAAATGATTAGCTTTTCAAAGCATTCACACAAGGTTGGCACCGGTGGCGACACCTACAACGTGCTGACGTGAGGAAAGTTGCCAACCGATTTCTCATACACAAACAGCAGTTGACCGGCGTTGCTTGGTGAAACGTTGTTGTGAGACCTCGTGTAAGGAGGAGAAATGCGTACCATCACGTTTCCGACTTTGATAAAGGTCGGATTGTAGCCTATCGCGATTGCTGTTTATCGTTTCGCGACATTGCTGCTCGCGTTGGTCGAGATCAATGACTGTTAGCAGAATATGGAATCGGTGGGTTCAGGAGGGAAATACGGACCGCCATGCTGGATCCCAACGGCCTCGTATCACAAGCAGTCGAGATGACAGGCATCTTATCCGCATGGCTGTAACGGATGGTGTGGACACGTCTGGATCCCTGAGTCAACAGATGGGGACGTTTGCAAGAGAACAACCATCTGCACGAACAGTTCGACGACGTTTGCACCAGCATGGACTATCAGTTCGGAGACCATGTCTACGGTTACGCTTGACGCTGCATCACAGACAGGAGCGCCTGGGTGCACGAATGGCAAAACGTCACTTTTTCGGATGAATTCAGGTTCTGCTTCATGATGGCCGCATCCGTGTTTGGCGACATCGCGGTGAACGCACATTGGAAGCGTGTATTCGTCATCGCCATGCTGGCGTATCACCCGGCGTGATGGTATGGGGTGCCGTTGGTTGCACGTCTCGGTCACTTCTTGTTATCATTGATGGCACTTTGAAAAGTGGACGTTACATTTCAGATGTGTTACGACCCGTGGCTGTACCTTTCATTCGATCCCTTCGAAACCCTACATTTCAACAGGATAATGCACGACCGCATGTTGCAGGTCCTGTACGGGTCTTTCTGGATACAGAAAATGTTAGACTGCTGCCCTGGCCAGCACATTCTCCAGATCTCTCACTAATTGAAAACGTTCGGTCAATGGTGGCCGAGCAACTGGCTCGTCACAATACGCCAGTCACTACTCTTGATGAACTGTGGTATCGTGTTGAAGCTGCATGGGCAGCTGTACCTGGACACGCCATCCAAGCTCTGTTCGACTCAATGCCCAGGCGTATCAAGGCCGTTATTACGGCGCTGATTTCTCAGATCTATGCACCCAAATTGCGTGAAAATGTAATCAGATGTCTGTTCTAGTATAATATATTTGTCCAATGAATACCCGTCTATCATCTGCATTTCTTCTTGGTGTAGCAATTTTAATGGCCAGTAATGTAGAACCACTTATTCCTAACTAACGTAAGGACACCACACACATTCATGCCCGAGGCAGGATTTGAACCTGCGACCGTAGCAGCAGCGCGGTTCCAGATTGAAGCGCCTAGAACAGCTCGGCCACCACGGCCGGCAGTTTCTTGGAGCGTCACCAAGTGCTCTCATTGCAAATAATGGATGAACATAGTCTGGGTATCTGAGCGCGATGAGTTAAGCTGCCTCAACACATCCTAGACAGTTTCAGACTTTAGTGCTTGCCACATTGTGTTGAACCTTTAGCTCTTAATGATTAGGATATGAGAGCATATAAAAATTACAAATTTTTTCAATAATTATATGTAATAATATGAAATCAAGTTCCTGTTGCCCCTGCAATCCTTCAGATAGGCAGTAACGACAGACGGCAAGAACACGTCATCACAGATCTCGCCCATATTCACGGTTTTTGGCCAGAAATGAAAGTTGCAGAAGTGCGGGCTCCACATGGCCAAGTATTTAGAAAAAAAGCAGTATGTTTGGATCGGATCGAGCGAAGCATGAGACATTTATGTCAGTATAGTTTCCGTGCAGCGATTGGCTCAGTGGGATGAGCAGAGAACGGTAATGCGGGGGTCGTGGGGAGAAGTCCATATGTGACAATTTTTTTTTTAATTTTCAATTTTTACCATATTAACAGAATCTTCCGTCGGTTCTTGGTAGAACAACATTATAATCATAAATGAAAAGCACCAGTTTGCTTTTGTTCTACAATATTATTTTTATTGCTAACCGGTTTTCGGCTAGTATTATCACCAAAGAAGTTAAATGTTAGCAGACAACACTGGAAGAGAAGTAACACATCTAGAGTGAAGTAGAAACATACAGTGAGTAACATCTTTGCAATGAAATAGTAAAAACTGAACAGTACATAAATAACAATGGAGTTGACAGAAAAACATTTAGCACAATATAAGAATAACATGCCTACATAACGGTATCTATTGATAAACAAAACTATTGAAATAAGATAAACTTAGTACTAGGCAAGGCTGCATCAAGAGGTATGAAACATGGAGAGTGATACATAACCAATTAAAAAAGAAGAGACAGTTGTCTATGTAAATACAGAATACACGAAGAACTTAAGCTATATCAATACGATAAACAGAAATTAATAAATGCAGGAAAATTGAGGTGTTTGAGGGAACCTACAGTTTGAGAGTGTGGTGGTACTGCATTTTAACATTAACTTTATAATCAAAGCAGTGGCTGTATACCAGTTAACATTTTGCTCATTTATTTAATGTTAACTGGTATACAGCCACTGCTTTGATTATAAAGTTAATGTTAAAATGCAGTACCACCACACTCTCAAACTGTAGGTTCCCTCAAACACCTCAATTTTCCTGCATTTATTAATTTCTGTTTATCGTATTGATATAGCTTAAGTTCTTCGTGTATTCTGTATTTACATAGACAACTGTCTCTTCTTTTTTAATTGGTTGTGTATCACTCTCCATGTTTCATACCTCTTGATGCAGCCTTGCCTAGTACTAAGTTTATCTTATTTCAATAGTTTTGTTTATCAATAGATACCGTTATGTAGGCATGTTATTCTTATATTGTGCTAAATGTTTTTCTGTCAACTCCATTGTTATTTATGTACTGTTCAGTTTTTACTATTTCATTGCAAAGATGTTACTCACTGTATGTTTCTACTTCACTCTAGATGTGTTACTTCTCTTCCAGTGTTGTCTGCTAACATTTAACTTCTTTGGTGATAATACTCAGTAAATGCCTGAAGATAGCCTTGTAAGCCGAAAACCGGTTAGCAATAAAAATAATATTGTAGAACAAAAGCAAACTGGTGCTTTTCATTTATGATTCAATTTTTACGTTACTTACTCCACTAATATACGGAAATAATGCTCAGTATATTGTATTTACTGAGATTTTTATAAAAGGTTTGAAAAGGGAAGCAAAAGAAAATATGGGGGTTGCAAGCAAATATTGCGGAAGATTTAGTAAGGCGTAAACAAGAATTTTCTCATTTGACGACAACTGACGGGCGAGGATCTATTTAATTGCTGAAAACCATTCAACAGCGAAGATCGCATTATTAAGCATATATAATGTGGTGTCACCGCCAGACACCACACTTGCTAGGTGGTAGCTTTTAAATCGGCCGCGGTCCGCTAGTATACGTCGGACCCGCGTGTCGCCACTGTCAGTAATTACAGACCGAGCGCCGCCACACGGCAGGTCTAGAGAGACTCCCAAGCACTCGCCCCAGTTGTACGGACGACTTAGCTAGCGATGCAACACTGACGAAGCCTCGCTTATTTGCAGAGAAGATACAGGGTGTTTCAAAAATGACCGGTATATTTGAAACGGCAATAAAAACTAAACGGGCAGCGATAGAAATACACCGTTTGTTGCAATATGCTTGGAACAACAGTACATTTTCAGGCAGACAAACTTTCGAAATTACAGTAGTTACAATTTTCAACAACAGATGGCGCTGCAAGTGATGTGAAAGATATAGAAGACAACGCAGTCTGTGGGTGCGCCATTCTGTACGTCGTCTTTCTGCTGTAAGCGTGTGCTGTTCACAACGTGCAAGTGTGCTGTAGACAACATGGTTTATTCCTTAGAACAGAGGATTTTTCTGGTGTTGGAATTCCACCGCCTAGAACACGGTCTTGTTGCAACAAGACGAAGTTTTCAACGGAGGTTTAATGTAACCAAAGGACCGAAAAGCGATACAATAAAGGATCTGTTTGAAAAATTTCAACGGACTGGGAACGGGATGGATGAACGTGCTGGAAAGGTAGGGCGACCGCGTACGGCAACCACAGAGGGCAACGCGCAGCTAGTGCAGCAGGTGATCCAACAGCGGCCTCGGGTTTCCGTTCGCCGTGTTGCAGCTGCGGTCCAAATGACGCCAACGTCCACGTATCGTCTCATGCGCCAGAGTTTACACCTCTATCCATACAAAATTCAAACGCGGCAACCCCTCAGCGCCGCTACCATTGCTGCACGAGAGACATTCGCTAACGATATAGTGCACAGGATTGATGACGGCGATATGCATGTGGGCAGCATTTGGTTTACAGACGAAGCTTATTATTACCTGGACGGCTTCGTCAATAAACAGAACTGGCGCGTATGGGGAACCGAAAAGCCCCATGTTGCAGTCCCATCGTCCCTGCATCCTCAAAAAGTACTGGTCTGGGCCGCCACTTCTTCCAAAGGAATCATTGGCCCATTTTTCAGATCCGAAACGATTACTGCATCACGCTATCTGGACATTCTTCGTGAATTTGTGGCGGTACAAACTGCCTTAGACGACACTGCAAACACCTCGTGGTTTATGCAAGATGGTGCCCGGCCACATCGCACGGCCGACGTCTTTAATTTCCTGAATGAATATTTCGATGATCGTGTGATTGCTTTGGGCTATCCGAAACATACAGGAGGCGGCGTGGATTGGCCTCCCTATTCGCCAGACATGAACCCCTGTGACTTCTTTCTGTGGGGACACTTGAAAGACCAGGTGTACCGCCAGAATCCAGAAACAATTGAACAGCTGAAGCAGTACATCTCATGTGCATGTGAAGCCATTCCGCCAGACACGTTGTCAAAGGTTTCGGGTAATTTCATTCAGAGACTACGCCATATTATTGCTACGCATGGTGGATATGTGGAAAATATCGTACTACAGAGTTTCCCAGACCGCAGCGCCATCTGTTGTTGAAACTTGTAACTACTGTAATTTCGAAAGTTTGTCTGCCTGAAAATGTACTGTTGTCCCAAGCATATTGCAACAAACGGTGTATTTCTATCGCTGCTCGTTTAGTTTTTATTGCCGTTTCAAATATACCGGTCATTTTTGAAACACCCTGTAGTTAGAATAGCCTTCAGCTAAGTCAATGGCTACGACCTAGCAAGGCGCCATCAACAGTTCATATTCTTTATACCGTACCGTCAAGAACGATGTATACAAATGATGGATTAAAGTTAAGTATTCCAGCAGCTACGTACTTTTCTTTATAGCATTCGTTCCGTATCCTGTTTCAGACCTCACGCCAGCCTGCGTGAGTTTAACGCGTGCATTTCGGCCTCCTCTCTCAATTAGTGTGCGTAGTGTTGGCTAACTGCCAACACTACATATAACGTAAGACAATCGGTTTCAACAGACTATGCTGTCATCTTCAGGTTTTAAAATCTTTGTTATGAAAGATGTTCATTTTACGTTGACCTCACGCACAAGATAATGTGCTAATTTTATCCACTTTACATCCCTTGCGTGAGGTCAGCGTAAAATGAACATGTTTTACAACAGAAAGATTTTAAGACGTGAAGATGACAGTGTAGTATGTTGAAACCGGTTGTTTTAAGAAAAAAAATAATAATGCGACCCAGGCTGTTGAACAGTTTTTTGGAGTAAAGGAGAACTTCGTATATAAAATTAAATACTTCTTTCTTTTTCAAAAGTTGATGATTTACACGTGCTGGGGTGATAGTCACTGTAAATGCAGGAGAAGCAGTAATTTTCTCTGTATGTTTCACACGCTGAGAAGCCGCAATTTACAATTAAGTAGTTGTTCGAAAGCTCCCACAGAAAAATAAACTTGGTTTACAGTCATAAAAAGATCCCTCTCACCGCACAGTTGGACAGCAAACCGAGCGTAACGGGTCATTTCGTCAGATATTGGCGAGAATGACTGGTGATGCACTGTTTCGGGGTATGATTACTTTTTCTCTCTCGAAGAAGTGAGCTGGAAGGTTTTTTGATCAAATTCTTTAGCTGGCGGTAAAAACACGCATCGCTGCCTTGCACTAGCGGACTACATTTAGAGGGAATCGCTTTAATACTCCACGATGGCACTCCGTTTTGGTCTTGAAAAACGTAAAAATGTCATCGTATAATTGCGGCAATTCATGTTACACACTTCTGTAAGTTGTATATATTTATATCACGAAATAAGCGTCAAACGAAAAAACTACAAACAACGAAACTTGTCTGGCTTGAAGTAGGAAACCAGAGGGCGCTATGGTTGGCCCGCTAGATGGCGCTGCCATAGGTCAAACGCATATCAACTGCGTCTTTTTAAACAGGAACTCCCATTTTTATTACATATTCGTGCAGTACGTAAAGAAATATGAATGTTTTAGTTGGACCACTTTCTTCGCTTTGTGATAGATGTTGGAGGTATGAAAACGGTTTTCGCTTGTAACTATAGACTCGTTCATTTTCGGTACAGGGACCTTACCTCAAACTCAAACATTTACCTATCTGCCTCCACCATCTTTGAAAGTTTCTAACACCATCACAAAATCACCCATTATACGGCGCCTATACATACTATAACTTCGACGCTGTGTAACGTCGTAGCATGATGTTTGCAGATGTTGGTTCCTATGTAAAGCTTGATCTACTGAGTCCCCTCTACAACCTCTAGAAGTGAATAGGATGACTTCTGAAATAGTCTGTATATATGGTGTTTGTTCTTTCGGTCATTTCCGTAACAACAGGCACACATACCAGCTATGTCCATAGTGATTTCCCAGGTTGTAAACTATGGATTTGTTTGTCCTTCCCACGAGTCAATTCACAAAGAAATTTCTGCCCTGCATGTGGTACTTTATCACATATCAAAACATTTCTGTTATGTGGTTGTTTTTACGTGTCTCAGGTTTTGATGACATTATGACGAAGTTCTTAAATTTTGCCGCGTACTCAACAATTTCGGTTGAATTGCAGTGCAAGTAAGGTATAAATTTACGATAAAAAAAAACTTTTCCCGCACAGATACTTGACCCGACGTTCTGGACTCTTTCCGCTATGCCAGTCGCTGCGTGTGAACTGCGCTTCCATATAAATTAAACTAGATTAGATTATTACTTGTTCCATAGATCATGAATACGAAACTTCGTAATTATGTGGAACGTGTCATGTTAATAAAAGGTGTCTATACAAGATATTACATTACACAAAATATTACATGACACTTAATATTTTTAATTTTTTTTGTGGGGGTTGGGGAAATTACCCACTTACTATATACAAAAATTCATCTAATGAGTAGAAGGAGTTGCCATTAAGACATTCTTTTAATTTCCTTTCAAATGCTATATGGCTATCTGTCAGACTTTCGACGCTATTAGGTAAGTGACCAAAGACTTTTGTGGCACCATAATTTATCCCCTTCTGATCAAAGCTAGATTTAACATTGAGTAGTGAAGACCATTCTTTCTCCTAGTGTTGTAGCCATTACACTGCTATTACTTTTGTCTCGTGCCTCACCAAACCCACCACAAAAATGGTATTTCTTCTAATTTCTTGACCATCTGCAACTCCCGTTTCTATCACTCTCATTTTTGACCAAGCCCTGCATATACCGAAAGTTCGGACGAAACAGGTGAGACGGGTCAGCCATTTTCGTAATAGAGATTTTTGCCAGTTTTTATGTTACGCGTTACGTACATCGTTACTGGCTTATTAGCCTGGTGACGAACGCCAAATAAACTAAAATAATTCTTGAAACTTTTTAACGCCAGTCGTCGCGCACGGTGTGTAGAAGTTTCCACCACTGAAGCGAATGTGTGGACTAGCCGACAGCGCCGATGACGTAACACGCAAGGAGGGCGTTGCCAGCCGAAGCGCAGCCGAGTATTGACGTGGCGCAATGCGCATGCGCGGGACACGGGCGGAGAGGCGCATGCGCAGCAGGGGTCCCTGCGATCGCTCTCCGTTCGCAATGCACAATACACGAGCTCCCAAGTTAATCACAAGCCAGGGTTTACCTCATTCGATTCACCGCTGGCCGAGTCAGCGCTAATACACGGTCACGCGCTAATTACATGCATTGCATCCCCGATTGTGTCTCAGAATCGGCACACACCAATTTTACACGCTAATCCGTTTTTGGAATCTGGTTATATCTACCCAACACTGGCTTGGTGCATAAGTTTGTAGTATAATCCATAAGATTAATAAACACAATACATATACATAACAGAGACTTCAGTCATCAATAATACGAGGGCCACTCCAAAAGGAATGCACACTATTTTTTTTTTAAATCCGTCTTTTATTCTACAGTTGTACAGTATGTAGATACATCCTTTAGGAACAATATTTTCATTTCTCCACATAATTTCCATCCCTCTCAACCGCCTTACGCCATCTTGGAACCAGCGCCTGTATACCCGCACGGTAAAATTCCGGACCAACCTGTTGGAGCCACTGTTTGGCAGCGTGCACAAGGGAGTCATCATCTTCAAACCTTGTTCCACGAAGAGAGTCTTTCAGTTTCCCAAAGAGATGATAGTCACATGGAACCAGGTCAGGATTGTAAGGCGAGTGTTTCAGTGTTGTCCATCCGAGTTTTGTGATCGCTTCCATGGTTTTTCGACTGACATGTGGCTGTGCATTGTGCAACAGCAAAACATCCTACTTTTGCCAATGTGGTCGAACACGACCCAGTCGAGCTTGAAGTTTCTTCAGTGTCGTCACATATGCATCAGAATTTATGGTGGTTCCACTTGGCATGATGTCCACAAGCAAGAGTCCTTCGGAATCGAAAAACACCGTAGCCATAACTTTTCCAGCAGAAGGTGTGGATTTGAATTTTTTTTTTTTTTCTTGGATGAATTTCCATGATGCCACTCCATTGATTGCCTCTTCGTCTCTGGTGAAAAATGATGGAGCCATGTTTCATCACCTGTCACAATTCTTCCAGGAAATTCATCTCCACCATTCCCGTACTGTTCCAGAAGTTCGCTGCATACCATTTTTCTTGTTTCTTTGTGAGCCACAGTTAACATCCTGGGAACACACCTGACACAAACATTTTTAACTCCAACACTTTCAGTATTCTACAAACACTTCCTTCCCATAACGTAGCGTGACAATTCGTTCACTGTGATGCGTCTGTCAGCAGTCACCAATTCGTTAACTCTCTGCACATTGTCTGGAGTGTGTGCAGTACGAGGCCTGCTGTTGCGAGGACAATCCTCAATATTGCCGTGCCCGCTTTCGTCACGTAACCTGCTTGCCCATCGACTAACTGTACGGCGATCGACAGCAGCAATTCCACACGTTTTTTTCAACCTCTTGTGGATGTTTCCCACTGTCTCATTTTCACAGCACAGGAATTCTATGATAGCACTTTGCTTCTGACGAACGTCAAGTGTAGCAGCCACCTTGAAGACATGCTATGGCGGCGCCACTCACGGGAACAGGTTGAACTAAGTTTGAAAACATGTGGGAAGGATGTATCTACACACTGTAAAACTTTCACACATGCAGAATCAAAACTGTATTTTTACAAAAATAGTGTGCATTTCTTTTGGAGTGAGCCTCGTATATTCTCTTTCACTATTTACAGCAGTTTGGAGATTCCGAGTGACTTTAGAAGTCATGTGGTTCTGAGACGTCGAACTTGTGCAGCCATGTTCGGAGTGCTCTTTTATCCGGAAAGGAAGTTCTTGTTCGATATAGGCCGTAAACGGGTGAAAATCTAAGGGTACAGGATACGGCGAAAAAAGTGCGTGCGGAATAACTTCCCAATTCAACTCCTGCACAGGGTTTTTTTGTCAAATGGTTCAAATGACTCTGAGCAGTATGGGACTTAATATCTGAGGTCATCAGTCCCCTAGACTTAGAACTAGTTGAACCTAACTATCCTAAGGACATCACACACATCCATGCCCGAGGCGGGATTCGAACATGCGACCGTAGCAGCCGCGTGGTTCCAGACTGATGCGCCTAGAACCGCTCGGCCACAGAGGCCGGCTGCTTTTTGTCAGGCTAGCTGAATGGAGGCAAGCGTTATGGCGGAGTAGAATCACTTCATGCAGTGCTCCTGATCGTTGTTCTTGAACTGCATCTGCAAGACGTTCAAAAATGTGTCTGAAATCTTACGGGACTTAACTGCTAAGTTCATCAGTCCCTAATCTTACACACTACTTAACCTGAATTATCCTAAGGACAAACACACACACACCCATGCCCGAGGGAGGACTCGAACCTCCGCCGGGACCAGCCGCACAGGCCATGACTGCCGCGCCCCAGACCGCTCGGCTAATCCCGCGCGGCATCTGCAAGACGTTTCAGCTGTTGACAATAAATGCCAGGAGAGCAATAAATGCAGGAGAGCTCCTGTGAAGTTTGGAAAGTAGGAGACGAGGTACTGGTGTAACTAAAGCTGTGAGGACGGGTTGTGAGTCGTGCTTGGGTAGCTCAGTTGGTTGAGCACTTGCCCAGAAGGCAAAAGTCCCGAGTTCGAGTCTCGGGTCCGGCACACAGTTTTGATCTGCCAGGAAGCTTCATATACCAGCAATGTTAGTTACACCCCGGGGAACCATTTCATAGTACACCACACCGTCCCTCATCCACCAGATGCATAACATTATCCATTTTGGATGCGCTTAAATCGTTGTGCGGGGAGTTGCTGCTTTGGTTGGGCTCAATCATTTCTTTCTTTTCCTTATGTCAGCACAAAGACACCATTTCTTCGTCACCAGTAACGGACAGGTATGGTCGGTGTTGTCCACGAGTCACTTGATGACGAGCAAGCAGAGATGCACGTATTGCCACTCGCTGATTTTCTTGAGCTTGGCTCACAGGATGCGGTAACCATACATACGATTTTTTAGCCCTTCCCAACACTTGTATATGCCTCACGATGGTGTAATGATCACAGTCGATTACAGTTGCCAGTTCTCGCGTACAATGACGTGGATAATTATGGATTAGTGCTTTTAAACGATCATCATCAATGTCACAAGTTGCGACATCGTCCCGAAAAAACAGTGACCCGTATATGTATTAAGTTTCCTTTAATTTACGTCTATGGTCACAAACCTTTTGTTAACAGATTGCCTGTTTCGGTCTTTAATGACCATCATCTGTTTCCTAAAAACAAGGTCCTAATGTACTGCAGCCATAGTCGCATCGTCAAATGTTAAATGTAGAATCAGCAACAGCATGTATTTGACGATGCTACCACGATGATCCCACCATGGCTGCAGTACATTAGGACCTTGTTTTTGTGAAACAGATCTGATGATGGTCATTAAAGACCGAAACAGGTAATCTGTTAACAAATAGTTTGTGACCATAGACGTAAATTAAAGGAAACTGATCATCATCAAGTCATTCTGAACGTGGAGGGTCACTAATGTCAAAACGCTCCTCCCTGAAAAGAGGACACGATTTTCTTGCCGTGCTCTGTCCAATAGCATTATCCCTATATACGGTGCATATGTGTCTGGCTGCCTCCACTGCTTTTATCCCCCTACGGAACTCAAAAGAGAAGAATATGTTGGAAATGTAACGTTTTCTCCACTTGGTGATCCATTTTATAGCGTCCACTGCTCCACTCATTGTCTCCAAATGCCAAAATGAGCCGGCCACTGTGGCCGAGTGGTTATAGGCTCTACAGTCCAGAACCGCGCTGCTGCTACGGTCGCAGGTTCGAATCCTGCCTCGGGCAGGTTAATTAGGTTTAAGCAGTTCTAAGTCTAGGGGACTGATGACCTGAGATGTTGAGTCCTACAGTGCTCAGAGCCATTTCAATCTTTTTTTTGCCAAAAAGTTCGCCTCCATAGCTGAGGGTCAGCGCGGCGATCTGTCACGCCAAGGGGCCCGGGTTCGATTCCCGGCTGGGTCGGAGATTTTCTACGCTCAGGCACTGGGTGTTGTCCTCATTATCATTTCATCATCATCAGTGGAAGGCAACGGGAAACGACCACCTCTCTGACGGGTCTTCCCCATGACAAGACCTGCCGTAAGGCAGAACACGAATTTTCGCCAAAATGTAAATATGTAAACTCAGACAGCAACAGTGAACTACAAAAAAAAAAAAAAAAAAAAAAAAAAAAAAAAATGACAATCGATAAATAAACCCACAGCAACCAGAAAATAAACAAGCAAAAACAAAAAAAAGTTACGAACTTACACATCAACCTAATATAATATTTGAATCTGCCCACAGAGCACGAAACGGACAATGGAAAATTTTCTCAGTTTTTCTGCAGAAGCTTCATACTGGATTTTGGACCTTAGGACTATGAACCCATTATGAATTTGAGACCGTGTGTATCTGTTCAGAAATTTATGTATGTGTTGTACATGTTTGCCGGCCGTTGTGGTCGAGCCGTTCTAGGCGCTTCAGTCCGGAACCGCGTGCTGCTACTGTCGCAGGTTCGAATCCTGCCTCGGGCATGAAAGTGTGTGATCTCCTTAGGTTAGTTAGGTTTAAGTAGTTTTAAGTCCCATAGCGCTCAGAGCCATTTGAACCTCTTTTTTTTTTGTACATGTCTGCCTAGTATTTTCCCCTCTCATCATACGATAAATAGATACACCTAAATAATGGGACGCTCCAGAGAAACCAAAAACATAATGAACAACGTAAAGGAAGGAAGATCCTGCCTAGAACAAATCTTGACCCTCAAAAAACTCATGGCCTACCAAAAAGCAAGAGCAAAATCGAATGTAATCACTTTCATCGAGTTCCAAAAAGCATACGACTCAATATACTGATAATCACTTATCTCTGTACCGCAAAAACTCAACTTATGCAACAAAACCAAACACATAATCAAAGAAACCCTTGCAAAAACATGCTGGGAATTTAAGTTCATGGCAGAACTTTCCGAATCTTTGTACATAAAATCTAGTGTACGACATGGAGATGTACTCTTGCCAGAGCTGTTTGACTGTGTCCTAGGGAAGGTAGTCAGACGGTGGAACACGAAGACTCATAACAGGAACCGACTAGGAACAAAAAACAAAAGCATCATCTAGCCCTTGCAAATGACACGGCCCTACCGGCCGAAGCCTGAGAACAAGTCAAAGAACAGACTCTCGAACAAAAAAACAAAACGTAGAAAAAATAGGTCTCAAAATCTCAATCGAAAATATCAGAATAATATCAACATATAAACGAAGTGAAACATTTCTAAGGGCGCGTGCAAAAGATTTGCAGTCGTCAGACTATTCAAATAATCTGGAGAACCGATCAGCTGGGATACTGTCGAGAGAAAGTCAACAGCCGGCCGGGGTGACCGAGCGGTTCTAGGCGCTACAGTCTGGAACCGCGCGACCGCTACGGTCGCAGGTTCGAATCCTGCCTCGGGCATGGGTGTGTGTGACGTCCTTAGGTTAGTTAGGTTTAAGTAGTTCTAAGTTCTAGGGGACTGATGACCTCAGCAGTTAAGTCCCATAGTGCTCAGAGCCATTTAGAAAGTCAACGATATCTGGCCTTCCAGCTCACCACAAATACATAAACGAAAACGTCCCTCTCTGGAATGCAAAAATAAAACACGGTAATCAACCGGATGCCCTACACGGAGCGTAAACACTGTCTATCATGGGACAGTTCAAAGGTTGGAGATCAAAGAAAGGAAGATATTAACAAAATTCCGCGACAACAAACTATTCCACATCTGAAATGAAACCTCTTGCCAAATAACCGTAGAGGCGTCAGACAGGAGGAGGAAAAGCAGAATCGATTTTCACGGACACTTCCTCTCAATAAACCTAAACAGACTACCCAAATTTTTTTATTATTTCCGCAACAAAGAAACCAAACCATGCTGGTTTAAGGGAACGGAGAAAGGCTTGAAAGAACTCCGAATCTCAGAAAAATACGCTCACGGATAAAGTAGCATAAAAATCGAATACAAGAAAATGAGGTTACAGATGAACGATAGGCATCTCTGGAAAAAAAAGAATGAAACACTACTGCGATATAAGAAAGCCACAATGACTGATCTATCGTAGTCCAGGGTTGGGTGAAACGAAAGAAGAGGAAAGGAATAACGAAACTTTAAAAGACGGCACTTTTCAAGGTATAATTTTAAAGCGATACATAACCGTTCATAAGCAACTAAGATGAAGTATTAGACCTGGTAAAATAAGGTGTTCATCTGAAAAAAAAAGCATTTATTTTTCAAGTAGTCCCCACTTCGATCTACTGAATTACGTCCAATGTCTTTCACAGAGAGTGAATTCAGTACTTATCGTGTGATGCTCGAAGTTCTGCATCTGCAAAGTATCGTTTCTACAGTGGGATTAGCCGATCGGCTTAAGGAGCAGCCAGCACGGTAACTCAGCGTGTTCGGTCAGGGGGTCAGCTGCCCTCTGCAATTAAAAAAACTGAGTTAATGGATCAACGACACACTGAAACGGGTGTCTTGCGACGTCCGCACCGAGCAGACACAACGAACGAAAACGAACAAAATGCGCCGGCACGGTAGCTCAGCGTGTTCGGTCAGAGGGTTTAGTTACCATCTGTAATTAAAAAAAACTGAGTGAACGGATAAACGAACAACCTGAAAGGGTGTCATGAGACGTCCACCCCGATCATATACAACGAACAAAAGAGAACAAAATGAGATCAACAAAGAATTAAAAAAAAAAAAGGTGCTGCAGTCATGGACTGTGCGGCTGGTCCCGACGGAGGTTCGAGTCCTCCCTCGGGTTTGGGTGTGTGTGTTTGTCCTTAGGATAATTTAGGTTAAGTAGTGTGTAACCTTATGGACTGATGACCTTAGCAGTTAAGTCCCATAAGATTTCACACACATTTGAACATTTTAAACACTCATTTCCTCATTGAAATGTAGATACGGAAATAGCTGACAATCAGAAGATGGTAAATCTGGTGCAGAGAGTGATCTCCCAAGAATAGACACTTTTTTTTTACCTCAACTTTTCTAGTATAATAATACCTCCTGGATATGTGCATTGTTCTGCTGAAAAATTTTCTTCGTAGTGTTAATAGAAGTCACATTACTATTCCGCCGTTATTGTTTTATTCTACATAAGGTAATTAACAAGAAGAATCCATTTTACTTTATGAAACAGTGGCAATAACAGTATTTTCACTCAGGTTAGAGCCATAGACCACACTGTATTATTGGAGCCACTTCTTTTCCGAGTGACTGTCAGAGGTACGCCTCCAACAATTTTCAACTGGTTTCAAAGAGCGTTAGTGTATGACACGGTCGAAACAACAACGATGTACTAAACGTCAGAAATCGTCAATGACGCATTCATACGAATTATTACAAATGGATGTACACTATGTGATCGAAGTATCCGGACACCCACAAAAATATACGTTTTTCATATTAGGTGCATTCTGCTGCCACCTACTGCCAGGCACTCCATATCACGTGATCACGTGATTGGGTGTCACTTGTGTCATACGCCTGTACGCGAGATTTTCACACTCCTAAATATCCCCAGGTCCGCTGTTTCCGATGTGATAATGAAGTGAAAACGTGAAGGGACATGTACAGCAGAAAAGCATACAGACCGACCTCGTCTATTGACTGACAGAGACCGCCGACGAAGATGGTCGTAATGTGTAATAGGCAGACATCTATCCAGACCATCACACAGGAATTCCAGACTGCATCAGCATCCACTGGAGGTACTTTTGACAGTTAAGCGGGAGGTGAGAAAACTTGGATTTCATGGTGGAGCGGCTGCTCATAAGCCACACATCACGCCGGTAAATGCCAAACGACGCCTCGCTAAGTGCAAGGAGTGTAAACATTGGGCGAATGAGCAGTTGAAAAGCGTTGTTTGGAGTGACGAATCACGGTAAGCAATGTGGCGATCCGATGGCAGGGTGTGGGTATGGCGAATGCCCGGTGAGCGTCATCTGCCAGCGTGTGTAGTTCCACCAGTAAAATTCGGAGGCGGTGGTGTTCTGGTGTGGTGGTGTTTTTCGTGGAGGGGTCTTGCACCCCTTGTTGTTTTGCGTGGCACTATCACAGCACAGGCCTGCAATGATGTTTCAAGCACATTGTTGCTTCCCACTGTTGAAGAGCAATTCGGGGATGGCGGCTGCACCTTACAACACGATCGAGCACCTGTTCATAATGCACGGCCTGTTGCGGCGTGGTTACACAACAATAACATCCCTGTAATGGACTGGTCTGCACAGAGTCCTGACCTGAATCCTATAAAACACTTTTGGGATTTTTTGGAACCCCGACTTCGTGCCAGGCCTCATCGAACGACGTCGATACCTGTCCTCAGTGCAGCACACCATGGAGAATGGGCTGCCATTCCCCAAGAAACCTACGAGCACCTGATTGAACGTATGCCTGCGAGAGTGGAAGCGGTCATCAAGGCTAAGTGTGGGCCAACACCATATTGAATTCCAGCATTACCGATAGAGGGCGCCACGAACTTTTAAGTCATTTTCAGCCAGGTATCCAGATACTTGTGTACGTTCGACATCTTCTCCTAAACCAATGGAACGATTTCAAACAAACTTGGCACACCTATCATTTACCGTATGTGTTTATAAAAACTGACTACCTATCAAACAGGAGGGGGTGGGGTGAAAAAACAGGGTAGCCCCCGACACTAGAATGCCCGTACTTTAGTTATACCGTATTTGAGAATGAGAGAACTTAGAGATTCGCAGTAAACTTTGCACATAATTTCAACCTTTACGAAACATTTTCTCGCTGACGTTCACCACAAAACGATGAAAGGAAAAATGTTTGTAACCTATTACATTTTTGCTTTTCATGCAGTATGCCGTATGCAGCATGACGTTTTAACTTTATTACGTCTTTACTATTAACTGTGTGCGTGACCACTGATCGTACCAGAAAAGTTACGTCATTGTACGGCATTCAGTTGGCGAAATAAGGGACAGAGTGGAGAATACAAAATGGAAGAAAGTGAGGGACAAGGAGTAGACAGACACAGATAGGAGGAGGAAGAGGAGATGGACAGAGATAGGGGAGGAGATGGACAGAGAAAGGGGGAGGAAGAGCGAAGGGGTGATGGGAAGGAGGGGAGAAACTGACAGGGAAGGAGGAGGAAGTGGAGAGAGAAAGGGAAGAGGAGGAAATGGAGAGAGGTGGAAGATGACGTACTACAGACGCGAAATTTAACCGACAGGAAGAAGATGCTCTGATATGCAAATGATTAGCTTTTCATAGCATTCACACAAGGTTGGCGACGGTGGCTACACCTACAACGTGCTGACATGAGGAAAGTTTCCGACCGATTTCTCATACACAAACAGCAGCTGACCGGCGATGCCTGGTGAAACGTTGATGTGATGCCTCGTGTAAGGAGGAGAAATGGGTACCATCACGTTTCCGACTTTGATAAAGGTCGGATTGTAGCCTATCGCGATTGCGGTACATCGTATCGCGACATTGCTGCTCGCGTTGGTCGATATCCAATGACTGTTAGCAGATTATGGAATCGGTGGGTTCAGGAGGGTAATACGGAACGCCGTGCTGGATCCCAGCGGCCTCGTATCACTAACAGTCGAGATGACAACCATCTTATCCGCATGGCTGTAACGGATCGTGCAGCCACGTCTCGATCCCAGAGTCAACACATGGGAACGTTTGCAACACAACAACCTGCACGAACGGTTCGACGACGTTGTCAGCAGCATGGACTATCAGCTGGGAGACCATGGTTGCGATTACCCCTGACGCTGCATCACAGACAGGAGCGCCTGCGATGGTGTACTTAACGACGAAGCTGGGTGCACGAATGGCAAAACATTTTTTCTGATGAATACAGGTTCTGTTTACAGCATCATGATGGTCGCATCTGTGTTTGGCGACATCGCGGTGAACGTACATTGGAAGCGTGTATTCGTCATCGCCATACTGGCGTATCACCCGGCGTGATGGTATGGGGTGCTATTGGTTACACGTTTCGGTCACCTCTTGTTCGCATTGACGGCATTTTGAACAGTGGACGTTACATTTCAGATGCGTTACGCCCCGTGGCTCCACCCTTCATTCGATCCCTGCGAAAGCCTACATTTCAGCAGCATAATGCACGACCGCATGTTGCAGGTCCTGTACGGGCCTTTCTGGATACAGAAAATGTTCGACTGCTGCCCTGGCCAGCACATTCTCCAGATCTCCCACCAATTGAATAAGTCTCTTCAATGGTGGGCGAGCAACTGGCTCGTCTCAATACGCCAGTCAGTGCTCTTGATGAACTGTGGTATCGTGTTGAAGCTGCATGGGCAGCTGTACCTGTACACGCCATCCAAGCTCTGTTTGACTCAATGCCCAGGCGTATCAAGACCGTTATTGCGGCCAGATGTGGTTGTTCAGGGTACTGATTTCTCAGGATCTATGTATCCAAATTGGGTGATAATGTAATCACATGTCTGTTCTAGTATATTTGTCCAATGAATACCCGTTTATCATCTGCACTTCTTCTTGGTGTAGCAATTTTAATGGCCAGTAGTGTAGCTTAAGGTTCTTGCCAACTCCATGAGGAAGAAAGGAAAAAGACCCCAGTTGTGGAAGAACAAGCCACGGATTCTGAACTGGGTCATACCGCACTGTATGTTAAGAGCTTTCTGCCTAAGTACAGCACCCCAATGTTAGACTACCTACCTTATTCGGCTGACGCAGTACCACGTGATGTTTGTCTATTCCCTGACGCCAAATCGGCATTAAAAGGAACAAGATTTCAGTCCGTTGAAGCAGAGAAAGAAAAACTGGGACTCGTCATTAAGGAGTTCACGGAGAAAGATTTCCAGCACTGTTTCCATCAATGGAAAATTCACATGGAGCGTTGTAGGGGCAGAGCAGGGGAGTACACTGAGGGTGAGAGTAACTGATTGAATATACTTTTGAAAGAAAACGTTTTACGGCAACAGTCCCGTTATTTTACAGCCGCACTGCGTATTCTGCGTTGGTTGAGGTGCTACTGTGGAAATCTGCCATTTATCAGTCTCAGCGATGGTGAAATATTGGTACAGTAGTAACCGCATGCGTGAATACACTTTTAAGTGTGGAACTATACGAGGGTCACTCCAAAAGAAATGCACACTATTTTTGAAAAATACTGTTTTCATTCTGCATATGTGAAAGTTTTTCTGTGTGTAGATACATCCTTCCCGCTTGTTTGCAAACTTAGTTCAACCTGTTCCCGTGAGTGGCGCCATCACAGCATGTCTTCAAGATGGCTGCTACACTTGACGTTCGTCAGAAGCAACGTGCTGTCATAGAATTCCTGTGGTGTGAAAAGAAGACAGTGGGAAACATCCACAAGAGGTTCAAAAAGGTGTATGGAGATGCTGCTGTCGATAGCAGTACAGTTAGTCGGTGGGCAAGCAGGTTACGTGATGAAAGCGGCCACGGCAATATTGAGGATTGTCCTCGCAGCGGCAGGCCTCGTACTGCACACACTCCAGACAATGTGCAGAGAGTTAACGAATTGGTGACTGCTGACAGACGCATCACAGTGAACGAATTGTCGCGCTACGTTGGGATAGGGGAAGTAAGTGTTTGCAGAATACTGAAAGTGTTGGAGTTAAAAATGTTTGTGTCAGGTGTGTTCCCAGGATGTTAACTGTGGCTCACAAAGAAACAAGAAAAATGGTATGCAGCGAACTTTTGGAACAGTAGGGGAATGGTGGAGATGAATTTCCTGGAAGAATTGTGACAGGTGATGAAACATGGCTCCACCATTTTTCACTAGAAACGAAGAGGCAATCAATGGAGTGGCATCATGGAAATTCATCCAAGAAAAAAAAATAATTCAAAACCACACCTTCTGCTGGAAAAGTTATGGCTACGGTTTTTTTCGATTCCGAAGGACTCTTGCTTGTGGACATCATGCCAAGTGGAACCATCATACATTCTGATGCATATGTGACGACACTGAAGAAACTTCAAGCTCGACTGAGTCGTGCTCGACCACATCGGCAAAAGCAGGATCTTTTGCTGTTGCACGACAATGCACGGCCACATATCAGTCAGAGAATCATGGAAGCGATCACAAAACTCGGATGGTCAACACTGAAACACCCGCCTTACAGTCCTGACCTGACTCCATGTGACTATCTTTTCTTTGGGAAACTGAAAGACTCTCTTCGTGGAAAAAGGTTTGAAGTGATGACTCCCTTGTGCACGCTGCCAAACAGTTCCTCCAACAGGCTGGTCCAAAATTTTACCGTGCGGGTATACAGGCGCTGGTTCCAAGATGGCGTAAGGCAGTTGAGAAGGATGTAAATTATGTGGAGAAATGAAAATACTGTTCCTAAAGGATGTATCAACACACTGTAAAACTTTCAGACATGTAGAATGAAAAATGGATTTTTAAAAAAATAGTGTGCATTTCTTTTAGAGTGACCCTCTTACTTCTGCTTTCTGTCCGCTGTCTGCAGTTTGAACACGCTCAGCTTTGCTGCGTAGAGCCTATACTGTGATACAGATTACAAAGGGCGCAAGCCTCTCGCGATGGCCCGGCAGTGTGGCAGAGCGGTTCTAGGCGTTTCAGTCCGGAACCGCCCGACCGCTACGGTCGCAGGTTCGAATCCTGCCTCGGGCATTGGTGTGTGTGACGATCTTAGGTTAGTTTTAAGTAGTTCTAAGTTCTAGGGGACTGATGACCTCAGATGTTAAGTCCCATAGTGCTCAGAGGCATTTGAACCACTCTGAATCTCTCGCGAAGGAACGAAATTGGGAGGAAGAAAATCAGAGGACACCACACGCAGCACGGAGTAAAATACTCCCCTTCTCCTCCCCCCTTCCCAAAAAAAACCTCATACCTATAATCACAGGAGAAAATTAAAAAAAGTGTGTGTAAGCACAGACTCATTGTCTGACGAATTGTTTTCTCAGCAACAGACTACGGCTGCCCTTATGTTCGTCAGCCCCCAACGGCAACAAAAAATAATATTGGGACAAAGTACAGGTAGTTGAACACAATAATTTGTGTGTGGTCTGCACCGAAGGGCACGCCGTCAGTTTTAATTCATCACAGTCGTGTATTTTTTCCCCTGTTTCTTTTTTTCTGTGCCTTGTGCGTTAAATCTCAATGCGCCACCTGTGTAGTCCCCTTAGTTTTTCTTCTGTTCCCTCCCCCTGCATCCTCCACCTCCGCCAGTATTTCCACCGGCCCTCACGGGCTAGTAGAACTATTGTGCAGGATTGCGCAGTCTTAGAACTGAGTTTCTCTTCATTCTACCCAGTTCCACCGTGGATACAGCGCGAAATTTTGTAACTGCGGGCGGGTGAACTTTGGTTCACCAGCAGTGCGCCTACGTCCTGAGAAGAAGTCTGCATGTTTTCCGAAAATCCTACTGCGTCAGCTGGGGTGGCTGTCTCTGGCGTCAGTCTGCTACAGAATTTTGCAAATGTTTTTATGTTCGCATATTATGACATTTAAAGAGACCACACCCTGCCTGTCTAATCCATGTTAATTTCGGCAAGTGTGTGACCCATTTCTGAAAAAACTACACTACTGGCCATTAAAATTGCTACACCAAGAAGAAATGCAGATGATAAACGGGTATTCATTGGACAAATATATTATACTAGAACTGACATGTGATTGCATTTTCATGCAATTTGGGTGCATAGATCCTGAGAAATCAGTACCCAGAACAACCACCTCTGACCGTAATAACGGCCTTGATATGCCTGGGCATTGAGTCAAACAGAGTTTGGATGGCGTGTACAAGTACAGCTGCCCATGCAGCATCAACACGATACCACAGTTCATCGAGAGTAGTGACTTGCGTATTGTGACGAGCCAGTTGCTCGCCCACCATTGGCCAGACGTTTTCAATTGGTGAGAGACCTGGAGAATGTGCTGGCCAGTCCATCAGTCGAACATTTTCTGTATCCAGAAAGGCCCGTACAGGACCTGCAACATGCGGTCGTGCATTATCCTGCTGAAATGTAGGGTGTCGCAGGGATCGAATGAAGGGTAGAGCCACGGGTCGTAACACATCTGAAATGTAACGTCCACTGTTCAAAGTGCCGTCAATGCGAACAAGAGGTGACCGAGACGTGTAACCAATGCCACCCCATACCATCACGCCGGGTAATACGCCAGTATGGCGATGACGAATACACGCTTCCAATGTGCGTTCACCGCGATGTCACCAAACACGGATGCGACCATTAAGATGCTGTAAATAGAACCTGGATTCATCCGAAAAAATGTCGTTTTGCCATTCGTGCACCCAGGTTCGTCGTTGACTACACCATCGCAGGCGCTCCTGTCTGTGATGCAGCGTCAAGGGTAACCGCAGCCACGGTCTCCGAGCTGATAGTCTATGCTGCTGCAAACGTCGTCGAACTGTGCGTGCAGATGGTTGTTGTCTTGCAAACGTCCCCATATGTTGACTCTGGGATCGAGACGTGGCTGCACGATCCGTTACAGCCATGCGGATAAGATGCCTGTCATCTCGACTGCTAGTGATACGAGGCCGTTGGGATCCAGCACGGCGTTCCGTATTACCCTCCTGAACCCACCGATTCCATATTCTGCTAACAGACATTAGATCTCCACCAACGCGAGTGGCGATGTCGCGATATGATAACCCGCATTCGCGATACGCTGCAATGCGACCTTTATCAAAGTCGGAAACGTGATGGTACGCATTTCTTCTCATTACACGAGGCATCAGAACAACGTTTTATCAGGCAACGCCGGTCAACTGCTGTTTGTGTATGAGAAATCGGTTGGGAACTTTCCTCATGTCAGCACGTTGAAGGTGTCGCCACCGGCGCCAACCTTGTGTGAATGCTCTGAAAAGCTAATCATTTGGATATCACAGCATCTTCTTCCTGTCGGTTAAATTTCGCGTCTGTAGCACGTCATTTTCATGGTGTAGCAATTTTAATGGCCAATAGCGTATTTGATGCAGGACCTTAATATTTTTACTGTACGTTACATGATGCTAATAGAGTCAACTGTACTAAAATCTGTAAATTTCACAGTTTTTAAGAAATACTTTTTTAAATTTCGTAACAAAAAATATTAAGTATTTTCTGCAGAAAATATTTTTTTGTGAGCTTCCTAATGGGGGAATATTAATCAATGTAGTACCAGAGGTGGCTTTTTATGTTATGCAGAGTCCCTGAAAATTTCATTCATTTATCTGTGATAGTTCCTGATACAATGGGGCATATGTAATGAAAATTTTAGTTTGCGGGAAATTCACTTTAAAGAAAAACTTTTGAAATTTGTTACTTAGAGTTAGTTAAAGCTGTCCTGCTGCATATGATGGCCCTTCTTTGGCCTCTAGCAGGTCTTCCAGCTTCTTTTTCGCCTTCCTGGATGTTTGTCTTGCTTTCTTGGCCATATTAGATGCAGACCTGTCTGCATCGGCTATCTTCATTTTATCGCTATGTTGCACCCCAGTGATCACATTTTCACCAGGATTAATTCCCAGCTTTTTCAGTACCCAACACTTTCCAATATTATCACAACTGAATGTAATAACAGCGTCATAAACTCCTAGTTTAATTGTATGGATGCCTACAAATACAGTGTTAGGAAGGCGGTTGCACATTATGGTGTTGAAACATTCATTTGGGCTATGAGTCTGCCCATGCACACATTTCCTTAGAAGGTCAGGATGAGCCAAGTCTCTGAAAATAGGGTTAATTGCTGTAATAACAGCAGCAGGAAGAGAATGCTGGTGAGAATAAGATTCTCCAGTTGCCTGAGCCCTGTTGTATTTGCACCACGAATTTTCTCCTGATGGACACAATCCATGTCATGGCTTATCATCAGTTGAGGACTTATGGAAGAATATGGCCCAAACATCTCTCTTCATTGCCTCCAGATTTTATTTATTTCTTATATTAATTGCCTGCCCACTGTATACCTGGAAGTTTTCTATAACAACTACTTGCAATCACACTTGAAGAAAACTAAGCACGTGTTTGAAAGCGTGTTGTTTACAAACAGCAGAAACAAAAGAATACCGACCTTTGTATTCCGAGGATAGCCAACACACTCGGGAGTAAAAAAAAATCCCTGACGTGCATTGTAGGGTATATAAAGATCTAAAATATATGCAGAAATGTGGGTGGTAGAAAAGTGGGCGCGGCACATAAACACACATGGTAGGAAAATGCTCTTTAAATGCTAAAAAAAAATTTTTTCATCAAAATCCTTTTCAGAGTACTAAAATGAAACATTAATGTATTGAAATATGATCAAAAGCGAAAGTCAAATTTTTTTCGACCTGAACCACAATGTGGCCCCCTTAAAAAGCACCCGGGATCTGGCGGTGGCGTCTTTGATTACTAATCGGAAGTTCTCGACCCTAGGTTCCAACCCCACCACTGCTTAAATTTTGATTAATAATCATCATCAATGGCGGCCGAAGACTCCCGGCATAAGAAGTCAACCTCATTCTGCCAAAGGCCTTGGCAAAGAGGGCGGAGGAGCGGACAGAGGTTCAGGGCACCCTCTTGCGCTTGGGCTGGGAAACTGTCCCTAAAACGCGGAAGAATCAGCACTGATTAACGGCATGAGGAAGTAGAATGCAGTGGAAACCACTGCGTTAAAGACACATAATGTGCATCCACACGCTGTTTACACTGTCAGCTAGATATATAACGTAACGACGTGTGAATGTGACTAGGAATTCTTCATACTCGAGAAATACTGTGCCTATTACGTTTCACAGGCTATGAAATGTTAATAGGCTTGTGTGATTGGGTGTGATTGCCCCCAGTGACATAATTTTCTGCACGATATACACCGCCAGTAAAAAAAAAAAAAAATTCGTACACCCTTTTAGAGGTTTCCAATTCACTCAAGACGTATTGTTGCAACAGTGAATATGGAGTATATGAAATGATTACATTTGCAGATCAGTAGCGCAAGCAGTTCAAAATGGTTCAAATGGCTCTGAGCAGTATGCGACTTAACTTCTGATGTCATCAGTCGCCTAGAACTTAGAACTAATTAAACCTAACTAACCTAAGGACATCACACACATCCATGCCCAAGGCAGGATTCGAACCTACGACCGTAGCGGTCTCGCGGTTCCAGACTGTAGCGCCAGCATGGATCAAAATCGATGTCGTCTCTCCAGGTGTATTATTTTTTTTGGGCAGCGTGTTCACCTTCCACACGAATAAACAGTTCAATAAGTATGTAAAAGGTAAGCTGAAATAATTTTCTATTTGTATATTGAGCAAGCAGTAAAGGAAACAAAGGAAAAATTCAGATTAGGTATTAAAATCCATGGAAACGAAATGAAAACTTTGAGGTTTGCCGATGACATTGTAATGCTGTCAGTGACAGCAAACGACTTGGAAGAGCAAAATGGTTCAAATGGCTCTGAGCACTATGGGACTTAACATCTATGGTCATCAGTCCCCTAGAACTTAGAACTACTTGAACCTAACTAACCTAAGGACAGCACACAACACCCAGCCATCACGAGGCAGAGAAAATTCCTGACCCCGCCGGGAATCGAACCCGGGAACTTGGAAGAGCAGTGAACGGAATGCACAGTGTCTTGGAAGGAGGATATAAGATGAACATCAACAAAAGCAAAACGAGGCTAATGGAATGTAGTCGAATTAAGTTAGGTGATGCTGAGGGAATTACATGAGGAAATGAGACGCTTAAAGTAGTAAAGGTGTTTTGCTATTTGGGAAGCAAAATAACTGATGATGGTCTGAGTAGAGAGGATATAAAATGTACAGTGGCAATGGCAAGGAAAGCTTTCGTGAATAAGGGAAATTTGGTAACATCGAGTATAGAATTAAGTGTCAGGCAGTCGTTTCTGGAAGTGTTTGTATGAAGTGTAGCCATGTATGGAAGTGAATCATGGACGATAAATAGTTTGGACAAGAAGAGAATAGATGCTTTCGAAATGTGGTGCTACAGAAGAATGCTGAAGATTAGATGGGTAGATCACACAACTAGGAGGTATGGAGTAGACTGGGGGGGAGGGGGGGGGGGAAGAGAAATCTGTGGCACAACTTGGGATCGGTTGGTAGGACATGTTCTGAGACGTCAAGGGATCACCAATTTAGTAATGGAGGGCAGCGTGGAGGGAAAAAGTCTTCGAAGGAGACCAAGAGATGAATACACTAAGCAGATTCGGAAGGATGTAGGTTGCAGTAGGTACTGGGAGATGGAGAAGCTTGCACAGTATAGAGTAGCATGGAGAGCTGCATCGAACTAGTCTCAGGACTGAAGACAACAACAACAACAACAACAACAAGTCATGAGGCGCAGACACGTGCCACAAATAGTGTAAAGATTCATTTTCGTAAACATTGTGTTTGATCATGTAGTTTGCTGTATAAGAAGATGACGTATTAAGATCATGTAGTCTTATCGCGTGGCTATATTAAAATACGCGAGTGGCATCCCAAAGAAGTGCTTAATTATTTCAGAACAGAACCTCGCTAAAAGTCAGTTTCAGCCTCAAGATACAGAACCTACCACCTGCGTGCTGTTTTCTGCGCTGGGGACATCAACTTGAAGACAGCAGGTTAGTGAACTATAACAGAACCTTCGTATTCCACACAGTGCAGTGGAAACAACTAGGCAACTCACGTGTACTGCATACACAGAACAAATGTGCTCAGTGACACGTCATCTGCAGTAATGCAGAGGAGGTAAAGGGGGATGACCGTTATTAACACCAACAGTCAATTCATTCTTCCTTTCTTGCCGTATGTTACACGACCTCGTTCCAAATCATTAACATTTTCTCTCCCTTTGTTTGAATTCTTCAGCACATCTTTCTGGATTGTGTTAGCTGAGTAGGAGTCCACTAAGTTGTTCCTAAAGACGGCAAATTCCGTACAGTAAAAAAATAACATGGTCTACGTAAACACATGCGCTGGAAAGATTACAAAAAAACACTAACCTGCGGGGATATTTTATTTTTTAAGCGAGGTCATAGTTAGTTCGACAGATGGTGTAGCTATCTACATCTACGTATACTTCCATACTCCGCAAGCCACCTGACGGTGTGTGGCGGAGGATACTTTGAGTACTTCTATCGGTTCTCCCTTCTATTCCAGTCTCGTATCGTTCGTGGAAAGAAGGATTGTCTGTATGCTTCTGTGTGGGCTCTAATCTCTCTGATTTTATCCTCATGGTCTCTTCGCGAGATATACGTAGGAGGGAGCAATATGCTGCTTGACTCCTCGGTGAAGGTATGTTCTCGAAACTTCAACAAAAACCCGTACCGAGCTACTGAGCGTCTCTCTAGCAGAGTCTTCCACTGGAGTTTATCTGTCACCTCCGTAACGCTTTCGCGATTACTAAATGATCCTGTAACGAAGCGCGCTGCTCTCCGTTGGATCTTCTCTATCTCTTCTATCAACCCCACCTGGCACGGATCCCATACTGGTGAGCAATATTCAAGCAGTGGGCGAACAAGTGTACTGTAACCTACTTCCTTTGTTTTAGAATTACATTTCATTAGGATTCTTCCAGTGAATCTCAGTCTGGCATCTGCTTTACCGACGATCAACTTTATATGATCATTCCCTTTTTAAATCACTCCTAATGCCTACTCCCACATAATTTATGGAATTAACTGCTTCCAGTTGCTGACCTGCTATATTGTAGCTAAATGATAAAGGCTATTTCTTTCTACGTATTCGCAGCACATTACACTTGTCTACATTGAGATTCAGTTGCCATGCCCTGCACCATGCGTCAATTGTTGCAGATCTTCCTGCATTTCAGTACAATTTTCCATTGTTATAACCTCTCGGTATACCACAGCATCATCCGCAAAAAGCCTCAGTGAACTTCCGATGTTATCCACAAATTCATTTATGTACGAGGGCAGTTCAATTAATAATGCAACACATTTTTTTTTTCTGAAACAGGGGTTGTTTTATTCAGCATTGAAATACAGCAGGTTATTCCCCAATCTTTTAGCTACACAACACTATTTTTCAACGTAATCTCCATTCAATGCTACGGCCTTACGCCACCTTGAAATGAGGGCCTGTATGCCTGCACGGTACCATTCCACTGGTCGATGTCGGAGCCAACGTCGTACTGCATCAATAACTTCTTCATCATCCGCGTAGTGCCTCCCACGGATTGCGTCCTTCATTGGGCCAAACATATGGAAATCCGACGGTGCGAGATCGGGGCTGTAGGGTGCATGAGGAAGAACAGTCCACTGAAGTTTTGTGAGCTCCTCTCGGGTGCGAAGACTTGTGTGAGGTCTTGCTTTGTCATGAAGAAGGAGAAGTTCGTTCAGATTTTTGTGCCTACGAACACGCTGAAGCCGTTTCTTCAATTTCTGAAGAGTAGCACAATACACTTCAGAGTTGATCGTTTGACCATGGGGAAGGACATCGAACAGACTAACCCCTTCAGCGTCCCAGAAGTCTGTAACCATGACTTTACCGGCTGAGGGTATGGCTTTAAACTTTTTCTTGGTAGGGGAGTGGATGTGGCGCCACTCCATTGATTGCCGTTTTGTTTCAGGTTCGAAGTGATGAACCCATGTTTCATCGCCTGTAACAATCTTTGACAAGAAATTGTCACCCTCAGCCACATGACGAGCAAGCAATTCCGCACAGATGGTTCTCCTTTGCTCTTTATGGTGTTCGGTCAGACAACGAGGGACCCAGCGGGAACAAACCTTTGAATATCCCAACTGGTGAACAATTGTGACAGCACTACCAACAGAGATGTCAAGTTGAGCACTGAGTTGTTTGATGGTGATCCGTCGATCATCTCGAACGAGTGTGTTCGCACGCTCCGCCATTGCAGGAGTCACAGCTGTGCACGGCCGGCCCGCACGCGGGAGATCAGACAGTCTTGCTTGACTTTGCGGCGATGATGACACACGCTTTGCCCAACGACTCACCGTGCTTTTGTCCACTGCCAGATCACCGTAGACATTCTGCAAGCGCCTATGAATATCTGAGATGCCCTGGTTTTCCGCCAAAAGAAACTCGATCACTGCCCGTTGTTTGCAACGCACATCCGTTACAGACGCCATTTTAACAGCTCCGTACAGCGCTGCCACCTGTCGGAAGTCAATGCAACTATACGAGACGAAGCGGGAATGTTTGACAATATTCCACAAGAAATTTCCGGTTTTTTCAACCAAAATTGGCCGAGAAACAAAAAGTGTTGCATTACTTATTGAACTGCTCTCGTATATTGTGAATAACAACGGTCCTACGACTTTCCCCTGCGGCACACCTGAAATCGCTCTTACTTCGGAAGACTTCTCTCCCTTGAGAATGACATGCTGCGTTCTGTTATCTAGGAGTTCCTCAATCCAATCACACAATTGGTCTGATAGTCCATATGCTCTTACTTTGTTCATTAAACGACTGTGGGGAACTGTATCGAACGCCTTGCGGAAGTCAAGAAACACGGCATCTACCTGAGAACCCGTGTCTATGGCCCTCTGAGTCTCGTGGACGAGTAGCGCGAGCTGGGTTTCACACGATCGTCTTTTTCGAAATCCATGCTGATTCCTACAGAGTAGATTTCTAGTCTCCAGAATAGTCATTATACTCGAACATAATACGTGTTCCATAATTCTACAACTGATCGACGTTAGAGATATAGGTCTATAGTTCTGCACATCTGTTTGACGTCCCGTCTTGGGCCCGTCAGATTGATCCACTTAAAGACGTTCTGATGTAAAAAAAAAAAACCAACATGGTGCGTAAGGACAGGTGTTTCCCGTGGTTTTATTACTCCTCCGCGTAGTCTTGGCGCAACGTCAAGCGAACCTGTTCCCAGCTGTCGGTGACGTCGCCAGCACAGGATGTGCGTGGGTCAGGATAGGCCGACGAGTGGGGAGGGGGAGGGAGGGGGGGGAAGATGTGATGCCAGCCAGCTTGTGTGGGAACCATTGGCAGCAGTCTGCTGGGTCACGAGAAGGTCGTACCGGCACACACAGCGGATATACAGAAATACACTGACTCTGCTACCCGTTCGACAAAGCGACTGATCACATCTATACCTACAGTAATGTTCGCAGAAATTGCATCACTCAGAATTGATGGTCTAAATCATCCCAAAGTCGGAGGATGTACAGAACAGTGGAACCGTAATAAGTGATTGACTGCCGAGAGATTGCGTGCAAGTGGACTCAGATGTGCTCTATTTTGTGTGACAGGTGGGTGCAGAGCCGTCAAATGAAGTGAAAAGGTGTAAGCAGTGTTTTCTCTCTGGGAAACGGGTCTGTCACATCATGACATTGCAACTCATAATACAGGGCACCTTGTTATGGCAGGATGTGCGAATTGAAGTAGCTCCCAACATGAGGGAAAAATGAAGTTTTCTGAGGGGTAAAACCTAGGCAATTCGGTTCTGTTTCAGTCACGAAACTAAATGACTTTCAAAAGATCATTATTACACACATCAAATGGCTCTGAGCACTATGGGACTTAAACGTCTGAGGTCATCAGCCCCCTAGAACTTAGAACTACTTAAACCTAACTAACCTAAGGACATCACACACATCCATGCCCGAGGCAGGATTCGAACCTGCGACCGTAGCAGTCGCGTGGTTCCAGACTGAGCGCCTAGAACCGCGAGACCACCGCGGCCGGCCATTACACACATCAAAAAAAGTTTTGCATCACCTCGGTTCCGAGAGTTCCGGAACCTGTACAGAAAATTGGAATATAGATCAACATAAACATCATTTCCGTGCTTTTTATTGCTCATGAAAACCACACATTGGATGTTGTACCACCATCCAGCGAGACCTTCAGAGTTCGTGGTCCAGATTGCTGTACAAACCGGTACCTCTATTACCCAGTAGCACGTCCTCTTTCATTGATACATACCTGTATTCGTCGTGGATTACTGTCCACAAGTTCATAAAGGCACTGTTGGTCCAGATTGTCCCACTCCTCAACGGCAATTCGGCGTAGATCCCTCAGAGTGGTTGGGGGGTTACGTCGTCCATAAACAGCCCTTTTCAATCTCAGCAGCTGTGGTCGCAAAATTAATGGAAATATTATTCCAACTCGTTTCACATCCCCCCTAATCTCCAGACTTGGCTCCCTCGGACTACTATCTGTTCCCCAATTTGAAGAAATGCCTGGCGGGACAAATATTTTATTCAAACGAGGAGGCGACTGCAGCAACTAATAGCTATTTTGCAGACTTGGACGATTCCTATTATTCGGTGCCCCACAAAAAAAAGTCACTGGGAGTGAAATCCGGCGAATATGGAGGCCAATACATGCCTGCACCAATAAATTTGGGATATTCCAAAGCAATGA
The DNA here is from genome assembly GCF_021461385.2 of Schistocerca piceifrons. NCBI lineage: Eukaryota > Metazoa > Arthropoda > Insecta > Orthoptera > Acrididae > Schistocerca > Schistocerca piceifrons. The sequence continues at coordinate 78,637,349 of NC_060147.1, read as the reverse complement.
CTTAAGAAACCGAAACACTTGTTCGGTCCCATGTGGTCGGGCTCCATCTTGCATAAACCATTCAGTACCTGGTCGATCCACTAACGCTTGCTGTGTGGCGACAAATTGTTCCAAAATTGCAACGTAACGTGCACCAGTGACCGTTTCTCGAATGAAAAAAGGGCCAGTAATGCCTCTGCTGCATACTGCAGCCCACACAGTAACTTTAGGAGAATACAGGGGTTTCGCTTCACACCAATATGGCTTTTCGGAACCCCAAAATCGCCAGTTCTGCTTATTCACGTATCCATCCAGGTGGAAGCGTGCTTCATCTGTAAACCAGATGCAGCCAACATCAAATCCTTCACTATCAGTCATTGTGAGCATCTGATTAGCGAAGACAACCCTTTGTTGCACAGCTCGTACGGGTATGGCCTGGTGCGTTTGAATTTTGAATAGAAACATGTATAGGCTCTTTCTCAGTATTCTCTGCGTGCTGAAACGCTTCAAACCAGTCTCAGATGCAATTCTACGGACGGATGACACTGGATTTCGCTGAATAATTCCAGGAACTGTGGCGATATTTTCAGGCGTAACTGCGGTTTGCTTGCGGCCAACATACACCCACTAGATCATCAGTTACGCTGCCTGTTCGTTGAAATTTTGCGAAGAGCGTCCGAATGGTTTTCGCATCAGGTCCTTTTGGAACATTAAATCGTGCTTGAAAACTTCGCCTTGTTGCCGTAGGACTCTCTTCTAACCTGTGGTACTCTAGCACCAGAAAAACGCGTTGTTCAATGTAGTACATGGTCTTAATCTCTTCCTTCGGTACGCTAACCTCCTTTCACGTTTCAATACTGGAACTGATCGCTCTGGGCTTCGGATCACTATTGATACTAGGCATTACGTATGGCGATTACAGCGCCATCTGTTAGCAGCTTTTGTAACTATTATTTCAAACTGCTGTAAAAGCTTCTTACAGCTTTCACAATAAACATACCGTTTACTGCATTCCTGTATCGATCTTTGTTTTCGAGATATTTAATTTTGAAATCAGGGAGCCTTTTTCTGGGCACCCTGTATGTGGATAGAGATGTAGCCGGTCTTTGTTGGATCTTCTCTACCTCCTACGTTAATCCAAGTTGTTAAAGGTGGTAGAGTGATGAACAATACAGAGGAATCGTGCGAACGTTTTACGAGCCACTTCTCTCGTGGTTTAATCGCATTTGCTTACTATTCTTACAATAAATCAGACCTTGCTATATACAGGGTGTCCCAAAATGAATGACCGGATTTTAAGTTGTAATAATATTGAGACAAATGTCACTAGGTAACTGAAACAGCGCTAGATGTAATCGCCATGGTCCAGAGTTTCAGAAAAAATCCGCTAGTACTCGCTACGAGCGCTGGCCTGGAGCGTGGACATGGAAGATGACACGGTTGCTATTCAGCGATGAGGCAACTTTCCATATTAGCAGTTCACCGTCTTTTTTTTTTTTTTTTTGTCATCAGTCTACTGACTGGTTTGATGCGGCCCGCCCCCGAATTCCTTTCCTGTGCTAACCTCTTCATCTCAGAGTAGCACTTGCAACCTACGTCCTCAATTATTTGCTTGACGCATTCCAATCTCTGTCTTCTTCTACAGTTTTTGCCATCTACAGCTCCCTCTAGCACCATGGAAGTCATTCCCTCATGTCTTAGCAGATGTCCTACAATCCTGTCCCTTCTCCTTATCAGTGTTTTCCACATATTCCTTTCCTCTCCGATTCTGCGTAGAACCTCCTCATTCCTTACCTTATCAATCCACCTAATTTTCAACATTCGTCTATAGCACCACATTTCAAATGCTTCGATTCTCTTCTGTTCTGGTTTTCCCACAGTCCGTGTTTCACTACCATACAATGCTGTACTCCAGACGTACATCCTCAGAAATTTCTTCCTCAAATTAAGGCCGGTATTTGATATTATTAGACTTCTCTTTGCCAGAAATGCCTTTTTTGCCACAGCGAGTCTGCTTTTGATGTCCTCCTTGCTCCGTCCGTCATTGGTTATTTTACTGCCTAGGTAGCAGAATTCCTTAACTTCATTGACTTCGTGACCATCAATCCTGATGTTAAGTTTCTCGCTGTTCTCATTTCTACTACATCTCATTACCTTCGTCTTTCTCCGATTTACTCTCAAACCATACTGTGTACTCATTAGACTGTTCATTCCGTTCAGCAGATCATTTAATTCTTCTTCACTTTCACTCAGGATAGCAATGTCATCAGCGAATCGTATCATTGATATCCTTTCACCTTGTATTTTAATTCCACTCCTGAACCTTTCTTTTATTTCCATCATTGCTTCCTCGATGTACAGATTGAAGAGTAGGGACGAAAGGCTACAGCCTTGTCTTACACCCTTCGTTCCTGATCGTCCACTCTTATTATTCTCGCTTGGTTGTTGACATATTCTATATGACCCGTCTCTCCCTATAGCTTACCCCTACTTTTTTCAGAATCTCGAACAGCTTGCACCATCTTATATTGTCGAACGCTTTTTCCAGGTCGACAAATCCAATGAAAGTGTCTTGATTTTTCTTTAGCCTTGCTTCCATTATCAACCGTAACGTCAGAATTGCCTCTCTCCTCCCTTTACTTTTCCTAAAGCCAAACTGATCGTTACCTAGCGCATTCTCAATTTTCTTTTCCATTCTTCTGTATAATATTCTTGTAAGCGGCTTCGATGCATGAGCTGTTAAGCTGATTGTGCGATAATTCTCGCACTTGTCAGCTCTTGCCGTCTTCGGAATTGTGTGGATGATGCTTTTCCGAAAGTCAGATGGTATGTCGCCAGACTCATATATTCTACACACCAACGTGAATAGTCGTTTTGTTGCCACTTCCCCCAATGATTTTAGAAATTCTGATGGAATGTTATCTATCCCTTCTGCCTTATTTGACCGTAAGTCTTTTTAAATTCCGATTCCAATACTGGATCCCCTATCTCTTCTAAATCGACTCCTGTTTCTTCTTCTATCACATCAGACAAATCTTCACCCTCATAGAGGCTTTCAATGTATTCTTTCCACCTATCTGCTCTCTCCTCTGTATTTAACAGTGGAATTCCCGTTGCACTCTTAATGTTACCACCGTTGCTTTTAATGTCACCAAAGGTTGTTTTGACTTTCCTGTATGCTGAGTCTGTCCTTCCGACAATCATATCTTTTTCGATGTCTTCACATTTTTCCTGCAGCCATTTCATCTTAGCTTCCCTGCACTTCCTATTTATTTCATTCCTCAGCGACTTGTATTTCTGTATTCCTGATTTTCCCGGAACATGTTTGTACTTCCTCCTTTCATCAATCAACTGAAGTATTTCTTCTGTTACCCATGGCTTCTTCGCAGCTACCTTCTTTGTACCTATGTTTTCCTTCCCAACTTCTGTGATGGCCCTTCTTAGAGCTGTCCATTCCTCTTCAACTGTACTGCCTACTGCGCTATTCCTTATTGCTGTATCTATAGCGTTAGAGAACTACAAACGTATCTCGTCATTCCTTAGTATTTCCGTATCCCACTTCTTTGCGTATTGATCCTTCCTGACTAATGTCTTGAACTTCAGCCTACTCTTCATCACTACTATATTGTGATCTGAGTCTATATCTGCTCCTGGGTACGCCTTCCAATCCAGTATCTGATTTCGGAATCTCTGTCTGACCATGATGTAATCTAATTGAATTCGTCCCGTATCTCCCGGTCTTTTCCAAGTATACCTCCTCCTCTTGTGATTCTTGAACAGGGTATTCGCTATTACTAGCTGAAACTTGTTACAGAACTCAATTAGTCTTTCTCCTCTTTCATTCTTCGTCCCAAGCCCATATTCTCCTGTAACCTTTTCTTCTACTCCTTCCCCTACAACTGCATTCCAGTCGCCCATGACTATTAGATTTTCGTCCCCCTTTACATACTGCATTACCCTTTCACTATCCTCAAACACTTTCTCTATCTGTTCATCTTCAGCTTGCGACGTCGGCATGTATACCTGAACTATCGTTGTCGGTGTTGGTCTGCTGTCGATTCTGATTAGAACAACCCGGTCACTGAACTGTTCACAGTAACACACCCTCTGCCCTACCTTCCTATTCATAAAGAATCCTACACCTGTTATACCATTTTCTGCTGCTGTTGATATTACCCGATACTCATCTGACCAGAAATCCTTGTCTTCTTTCCACTTCACTTCAATGACCCCTACTATATCTAGACTGAGCCTTTGCGTTTCCCTTTTCAGATTTTCTAGTTTCCCTACCACGTTCAAGCTTCTGACATTCCACGCCCCGACTCGTAGAACGTTATCCTTTCGTTGATTATTCTATCTTTTTCTCATGGTAACCTCCCCCTTGGCAGTCCCCTCCCGGAGATCCGAATGGGGGACTATTCCGAAATCTTTTGCCAATGGAGAGATCATCATGACACTTCTTCAAATACAGGCCACATGTCCTGTGGATACACGTTACGTGTCTTTAATGCAGTGGTTTCCATTGCCTTCTGCATCCTCATGTCGTTGATCATTGCTGATTCTTCCGCCTTTAGGGGCAATTTCCCACCCCTAGGACAAGAGAGTGCCCTGAACCTCTATCCGCTCCTCCGCCCTCTTTGACAAGGCCGTTGGCAGAATGAGGCTGACTTCTTATGCCGGAAGTCTTCGGCCGCCAATGCTGATTATTTATCAAAATTTAGGCAGTGGCGGGGATCGAACCCGGACCGAAGACGTTTTTGATTATGAATCAAAGACGCCACCCCTAGACCATGGGTCACATAGTTTCACCGTCATAACGTGAGTATATGGGGGCTCGAAAATTGTCATGAAATAACTGAACACGAACGTGATCCACCAAAAGTGAATGTTTTTGAGCTGTTTCGCAAAGCAAGGTTTAGATAGAGAAGATCCAAAGAAGAGCGGCGCGTTTCGTCACAGGGTTGTTTGGTAAGCGTGATAGCGTTACGGAGAAGTTCAGCAGACTCAAGTGGCAGACTCCGCAAGAGAGGCGCTCTGCATCGCGGTGTAGCTTGCTGTCCAGGATTCGAAAGAGTGCGTTTCTGGATTACGTCTCGAATATAATGCTTCCCCCTACTTATACCTCCTGAGCAGATCACTAATGTAAAATTAGAGATATTCGAGCGCGCACGGAGGCTTTCCGGCAGTCGTTCTTCCCGCGAACCATACGCGACTGGAACAGGGAAGGGAGGTAACGACAGCGGCACGCAAAGTGCCCTCCGCCACACACCGTTGGGTGGCTTGCGGAGTATAAATGTAGATGTTATGGACCCTACTTTTTTTTTTTAGGAAGAAACCGTAACAGGACAATTATATCTTGTAATGCTACGGAACTGGTTATTCCCACAACTTTGAAAATTTCATCTATGAGGAAGAGGCAGCGCCACCGCACTGGCAGAACAACGTGCGCCGTTTCCTCAATACCAACGTGCCTCAACGTTGGATAGGGCGGGCAGGGCCGCGACACCAGGCTTTTCACACTCTTGGCCACCTAGGTCACCTGACTTAACACCACGTGATTTCTTCCTGTGGGGATATGTTAAACAATGTGTTTACGTTCCTCCTTTACCTCGTGACATTGACAAACTAAAAGCCAGAATATCAGCTGCTTTAGCTTCAGTGACAGCAGACACCTTACGCTCAATTTGGGATGAATTCAACTATCGGCTGGATGTCGTCCGTGCAGCCAACGGAGGACATATTGAACATTTATGATGGATTTTTATAAACTTCTGTCGTTTCTGAGTAATTTAGTACGCAGTTTGTTGGTGTTAAGCCCCTTCTTCCTAATAAATAATTCTATTTAAAATCGGGTCATTCTTTCTGGGACACCCTGTACTTTAACTAACAACTAGTCACATGTTCATTCTGCTCTAGGCAACTTTCGACTGTTACACTTCGGAGGTCTTAGAAAGGTTGGAATGTCCCTGATGGATATGTCATTCAGTTAACACCCAATTATTAATCAACTTTCGAAGTCACTCAGCTCTACTAATCGACCAATTCTGCTATTATTGCATCTCTGCTGACAACACAATACTCCCTCCTCCCACCCCCCTCCTCTTATATTGGCGGGTCCGACTAAAGTGACATCCGGTATCACTTCCGCATTACATAGGGGTGTGCGGACACTTTGGATCAGACAGTGTACGACTGATACCACATTTCTGTATTTCCAGAAGGATTTTGACGCCGTGCCTCACACGATCGTTGTGCCTGTGCTTCAGTTGTGAGACTAGATTCGTGATTTCCTGACAGGAAAGTCACAGCACGTAGTAACCGACAGAAAAACACTGAGTAAAACGGAAATGATATCCAGCATTTCCCAAAGAAGTGTTATAGACCCTCTGCTGTTCCTCATCTACATAAACGATTTAGGAGACAATCTGAGCCGCCCTCTTAGATTGTTTGCGGATGATTTAGCATTTAGTTAAGTCATAAGATCAAAAGCAATTGCAAAATGGCTTAAGTCACGATGTCTGTATGGTGCGAAAAGTGTCAATTGTTCCTCAGTAAGGCTAAATGTGAAGTCATTTTAATGTGTACGACGAGAAATCTGTTAATTTCGGTCGCACGATATTTCACTCAAATTTATAGGCTGTCAATGCGAATAAATACCGAGGAATTACAATAAAGGACAACTTAAATTGGAACTATCACATAGAAAGTACTATGGGGAACGCAAATCAAAGACTACGAATTATTCGCAGAGCACTTAATATATGGAACAGGTCTACTAAAGAGACTGCCTACACTACGCTTATCCGTCTGCTCATCTTCGTTTCAAGTCAACTATGTACTATGTAACCCTCTGGTTTTTATCTGGACCAGGATTCTGATGATGGCTAACGCCGAAATCCGGCCACGTCTCGATCCCTGAGTCAACAGATGGGGACGTTTGCAAGACAACAACCATCTGCACGAACAGTTCGACGAAGTTTCCAGCAGCACGGACTATCAGCTCGGAAACCATGGCTGCGGTTACCCTTGACGCTGCATCACAGACAGGAGCGCCTGCAATGATGTACTCAACGACAAACCTGGGTGCGCAAATCGCAAAACATCATTTTTTCGGATGAATCCAGGTTCTGTTTACAGCATCATGATGGTCGCATCCGTGTTTGGCGACATCGCGGTGAACGTACATCGGAAGCGTGTATTCGTCATGGCCATACTGGCTTATCACCTGGCGTGATGGTATGGGGTCCCATTGGTAACACGTCTCGGTCACCTCTTCTTCGCATTGACGGCACTTTGAACAGTGGACGTTACTTTCCAGATGTGTGACGACCCGTGGCTCTACCCTTCATTCCATCCTTGAGAAATCCTACATTTCAGCAGCATAATGTTCGACCGCATGTTGCAGGTCCTGTGCAGGTCTTTCTGGATACAGAAAATGTTGGACTCCTGCCCTGGCCAGCGCATTATCCAGATCTCTCACCAATTGAAAACGTCTGGCCAATGGTGGCCGAGCAACTGGCTCGTCACAATACGTCAGTCACTACTCTTGATGAACTGTGGTATCGTGTTGAAGCTGCATGGGCAGCTGTACGTGTACACGCCATCCATCCAAGCTCTGACTCAATGCCCAGGCGTATCAAGGCCGTTATTACGGCCAGAGGTGGTTGTTCTGGGTACTGATTTCTCACGATCTATGCACCCAAATTGCGTGAAAATGTAATCACATGTCAGCTCCAGAATAATTATTTGTCCAATGAATCGCTGTTTATCATCTGCATTTCTTCTTGGTGTAGCAATTTTGATGGCCAGTAGTGTATTTGCAGTCTATTTCCCAAACAACGACAGAATTTTTTATGGGTGACAATGCGGCCACGTCACACGGCCAAAATGTTTGCGATTAGTTTGAAGTACACTCTGAACAGTTCGAGCGAATGATATGCCCACCTAGATCGACCGAAATGAATCCCATTGAACATTCATGGGACCTAACCGAGTAGTTCAAAAATGGTTCAAATGGCTCTGAGCAGTATGGGCCTTAACAGCTGAGGTCATCAGTCCCCTAGAACTTAGAACGACTTAAACCTAACTAACCTAAGGACATCACACACAACCATGCCCGAGGCAGGATTCGAACCTGCGAACGTAGCGGTCGCGCGGTTCCAGACTGTAGCGCCTAGAACCGCTCGGCCACCATGGCTGGCTAACCGAGTAGTCAGTTCGTGCAAAAACTCCTGAACCGGCAACAATTTCGCAATTATGGACGGCTATACAGGGAAGCATGCCTCAATATTTCTGCAGGAGACTTGCAACGACTTCTTGAGTCCATGCCAGGTCTAGTTACTGCACGACGGGGAAAAGGAGGTCGAACATAATATTAGGAGGTGTCCCTTGATTTTTATCGCCTGAGTGTATAGTGGTGTGTTCGACACTTGTGATATCTAGTGATCAATTCCGCTTTACGTAGGGATGTCAGTATATTGTTGATCAGGCAGTGTGTAAGAGACAACGAAGAAAACTGTGTTTACTTGACGCAAAATCCTTTATTTGGATCCAGAGAGCTGTAGACTCGAGATCTCTGTTGTACAGCGTTTTGCGGATTACAAGGGCGCAGAGAGCCCTCGGGAAGTGCCTCCATTTCGCGCGCCTATCTGGAAAGGTCAAATGGGGACACGAGAGATGCGGAGCGGCGGCCATGACAGCTGTGACGTAGCAGCCCCTGGAAACCCCTTCCCCGGGGCGTCAGCGCTGTGTTCGCAAACAGAGACCACCCCCCACCCTCCCGCTGCGCCCGGTGAAGGGGTGAGGCTGAGCAGGCGGGGTCGATATCGGCCGCTGCTACTGGAAGCTGCAAGGGCGGATACACTGCCTGAGTGCGTAGGGGGATGGGGGTGGAGGGGATAATCATCCCTCCCCCCTGTCCCTGGGGGGCGCTGTTAGCGGCGGGCCGTGATGCAGTCTGGCCCGTCTGGGGCGACACGTGGGGCCGGGGTATCTTTGGTCACTGTTTATCCTGTCCACAGTAGCAATCCCCTGCAAAAATCCGCAACAGAAGCGCCGTATCCCGTGACACGGCGCTCAACAACTCTAGCCCTTTGTCTCCCATAGTAGCCAATCTTTTTATGGAAGATTTCGAGGGAAAAGCACTTCAATCGGCTCTGCCCTAGATGTTTTTGTAGATACATGGACGGCACCACATGGGGAATTTGTGGAACACCTTAACTCCCCCCATCCTCGTTTCACCATGGATGATGATGTTTGGTTTGTGGGGCACTCAACTGCGCGGACATCAGCGCCCTTACAAAGTCCCAATTATTACACAGTGTAATGCATATGTGCCTTCCCTTTGTGGTTAAGCCAAGTATTACGCACATTTATGCGATCGGGAATGCTGAGTAGCAGCCAGGCTACATGTACACTTAACAATTAAGCATCAGCAACGAGCATTAGTGATGAAATCTTAGGAGCCAATATTGTGCAACCTTAGTAAGGAGTAGGATCTTACAATCTGAGAGAGTGTTCCGAGACAAACTTCCGTCACAATGTCCGCAAACGCCGGTCGGTGTGGCCGTGCGGTTCTAGGCGCTTCAGTCTGGAACCGCGTGACCGCTACGGTCGCAGGTTCGAATCCTGCCTGGGGCAAGGATGTGTGTGATGTCCTTAGGTTTAAGTAGTTCTAAGTTCTAGGGGACTGATGACCTCAGATGTTAAGTTCCATAGTGGTCAGAGCCATTTGAACCGTTTTTTTCTCTGCAAACGTGACGTCAGATCCGCCTAGCAACAGCGATCTGAACGCCCATTGGGTGAGAGTTTGGAGATTATATATATATATATATATATATATATATAGAGAGAGAGAGAGAGAGAGAGAGAGAGAGGAGAAGTCTCATTATTGGCTGAGAGAGAAAGGTGGGGTGGTCTCTCTTGTCCTTCGGGAACACAGGGCGAGTTAGTCGCGAGGAGCCACTGAAAACGCACGGTCGAGTAACCGGGGCGGCTCTAAAAGAACGGTCGCGAGTGCTTATTTCAGATGTTAAGCAATATATAAAGTAAAGTTATTAGTTATAAGAACGCCACGTGTCGCGGGCAGTGTCTATCATTATGTAAAGTCAGAAAACTGTTTTAATGTGTGTAAAGGGTCGAATATAACGGCGTATTCCAGAGCCGCCATATTTTGCAAATGCTGATTCTGTGACGTGTGTGACAAAGCAATTTCTGTATTAAAACAAGTATAGTTCAAACGTTGTTGACAATTAACAACTGGCATCCCTAAACACTCCACTCCAGCAGGATCACCACCGACATGGAACCTGTCGACTGAGCGCTACTACTGTGCTACGAGGGACTTACCAAAGCAGCAAGACACCACGTTAGTGACACCGCCCAGAGAAGTACTTCCTTCTCGCTACAATGCCACTAAGGGTTTTGTAACAGTCCAAGTTTTACACAATCCAGTCTAGCCACTGTCACGAATGATGATGATTAAATGATGAGGGCAACGCAAACACCCAGTCCTCGGGCAGAGAAAATCCCGAACCTGGCTGGGAATCGAAGCCCGGACCCCGTGATCTAGAGGCACCAACACTACCCACTAGGCGACGAGCTGTGGACTTCCACCATGGAGCCAAATGGGGACACGAGTGACTCCGAATGGCGAACCGCTTGAATCTTCACGCGAAACGTCCTGATTGCATCTACATCTACATTTATACTCCGCAAGTCACCCAACGGTGTGTGGCGAAGGGCACTTTACGTGCCACTGTCATTACCTCCCTTTCCTGTTAGTCACGTATGGTTCGCGGGAAGAACGACTGCCGGAAAGCCTCCGTGCGCGCTCGAATCTCTCTAATTTCACATTCGTGACCTCCTCGGGAGGTATAAGTAGGGGGAAGTAATATATTCGGTACCTCATCCAGAAACGCACCCTCTCGAAACATGGACAGCAAGCTACACCGCGATGCAGAGCGTCTCTCTTGCAGAGTCTGCCACTTGAGTTTGCTAAACATCTCCGTAACGCCATCACGCTTACCAAATAACCCTGTGACGAAACGCGCCGCTCTTCTTTGGATCTTCTCTATCTCCTCCGTCAACCCGATCTGGTACGGATCCCACAATGATGAGCAATACTCAAGTATAGGTCGAACGAGTGTTTTGTAAGCCACCTCCTCTGTTGATGGATTACATTTTCTAAGGACTCTCCCAATGAATCTCAACCTGGCACCCACCTTACCAACAATTAATTTTATATGATCATTCCACTTCAAATCGTTCCGTACGCATACTCCCAGATATTTTACAGAAGTAACTGCTCCCTGTGTTTGTTCCGCTATCATATAATCATACAATAAAGGATCCTTCTTTCTATGTATTCGCAATACATTACATTTGTCTATGTTAAGGGTCAGTTGCCACTCCCTGCACCAAGTACCTATCCGCTGCAGATCTTCCTGCATTTCGCTGCAATTTTGTAATGCCGAAACTTCTCTGTATACTACAGCATCATCCGCGAAAATCCGCATGGAACTTCCGAAACTATCTACTACGTCATATGTATAGATTGTGAAAAGCAATGGTATCATAACACTCCCCTGTGGCACGCCAGAGGTTACTTTAACGTCTGTAGACGTCTCTCCATTGAGAACAACATGCTGTGTTCTGTTTGCTAAAACTCTTCAATCCAGCGACACAGCTGGTCTGATATTCCGTAGGCTCTTACTTTGTTTATCAGGTGACAGTGCGGAACTCTATCGAACGCCGCCTTTCGGAAGTCAAGGAAAATGGCATCTACCTGGGAGCCTGTATGTAATATTTTCTGGGTCTCATGAACAAATAAAGCGAGTTGGGTCTCACACGATCGTTGCTTCCGCAACCCATTTTGATTCCTACAGAGTAGATTCTGGATTTCCAGATATGACACGATACGCGAAAAAAAACGTGTTCTAAAATTCGACAACAAAAAATGGTTCAAATGGCTCTGAGCACTATGGAACTTAACATCTATGGTCATCAGTCCCCTAGAACTATATAAACCTAACACCCAGTCATCACGAGGCAGAGAAATCTACAACAGATGGATGTCAAGAGATATAGGCCTACAATTTTGCGCATCTGCTCGAGGACCGTTCTTGAAAACTGGAACTACCTGTGCTCTTTTCCAATCATTTGGAACCTTCCGTTCCTCTAGAGACTGACTTCTATGCTAATTACCTCGAAAGGCGAAACGTATAAAGTCTTTTCCTTAACAATTATTGCTCACCACAATCTATCCTACAACATCGTTACAAGCTTTTCAGACTGTTTCTAACCATCCCGTAATTTCACTCGCAACGTAACCAAACTTAAAGAAAAAAAGTGTAATGACAAAATCATCTGTGTTTTCATGGGACGGAGGTGGTTACACTGCACTCCTGCGAAAAGCCAGTACCTTTGTTAGAACACATCCCACTGCTCGGATGCAGGCTTGAGTCCGTCATGGAATACCATCGACGAAATATTCAAGCCAGCCCTCGTCCAAGAAGTCACACTCTTCAATGGCGATTTTGTGTGATACGTGGCGCACGGTGGCAGTATAGATCGGCCATGAGCCGTGCCGAGATAGTCCTCGCAGTTGCGACAACACTGTGCCAGGATGGCGCAGTGGGTACCGTACCTGGGTAATAAGCAGGAGGTCCCGGGTTCGAATCCAGGTCCGGTACACATTTACGCTCGTCGTCGCTACTTTCGCTTAATGTCCCTCTGCACCTGACAGCAGTGATCCCTCTCCAATTAACGTATAACATTTCACAGCTACGGATCCTGCGTGTTGTCTGTTTTATCGGACATGTCCGAAAGGATAGACACCACGCATTCATATATGATTCTGTATGAATCATACAGGGTACCAGGTCGTTATCGACATCCAAAAACTGACCGTTTCAATCGATAAGACATATATGTTCGATTGTGTTCATGTCTGGTGAACAGGCAGGTCACTGCATTCATGAGATCCTAGCACGCTGAAGGCCCGTGTTCACGAGAACAGCATGAAGATCACGAATCATAATCCATCAAGATGAAATCGATGTACATTATAGAAGTAAATGTACAATGTGCGTGCCCCTCGAACTCAGAAATGAATCCCAGTACCATCGGAGGAGTACTGTGGTATGGGAGCCAGATTTATTCAATCTGTATATTGAGCAAGCAGTAAAGGAAACAACAGAAAAATTCGGAGTAGGAATTAAAATCCACGGAGAAGAAATTAAAACTATGAGATTCGCCGATGACATTGTAATTCTGTCAGAGACAGCAAAGGACTTGGAAGAGCAGTTGAATGGAATGGATAGCGTCTTGAAAGGAGGATATAAGATGAACATCAACAAAATCAAAACGAGAATAATGGAATGTAGTCGAATTAAGTCGGGTGATGCTGAGGGAATTAGATTAGGAAATGAGACACTTGAAGTAGTAAAGGAGTTTTGCTATTTGGGGAGCAAAATAACTGATGATGATCGAAGTAGAGAGGATATAAAATGTAGACTGGCAATGGCAAGGAAAGAGTTTCTGAAGAAGAGAAATTTGTTAACATCGAGTATAGAGTTAAGTGTCGGGAAGTCGTTTCTGAACGTATTTGTATGGAGTGTAGCCATGTATGGAAGTGAAACATGGACGATAAATAGTTTGGACAAGAAGAGAATAGAAGGTTTCGAAATGTTTTGCTAAAGAAGAATTCTGAAGATTAGATGGGTAGATCACATAACTAATTAGGAAGTATTGAATAGGATTGGGGAGAAGAGAAGTTTGCGGCACAACTTGACCAGAAGAAGGGATCGGTTTGGTAGGACATATTCTGAGGCATTTAGTGTTTCAGGGCAGCACTGTGGGTAAAAATCGAAGAGGGAGACCAAGAGATGAATACACTAAGCACATTCAGAATGATGTAGGTTGCAGGAAGGTACTGGGAGATGATGAAGCTTGCACAGGATAGAGTAGCATGGAGAGCTGCATCAAACCAGTCTCAGGACTGAAGACCACAACAACAGCCCTCTATCCTTCACCCATGTAGAGGGGTCCCGTTTTTACCTGAAGGACATGTTTTTGAAGATATAAGGGCTGCGAATTTTCGCACTCCAGAAATTTCTAGAACGTTCGAGAGTATTCAAGAAAATTCCAGAGTATTCGAGAGTATTCCACAACATTTCAGAATGTTTCGGAATGTTCCACGATGTTCTGGAATGTTCGGAAATAGTTTGGAACATTCGGGAAGATTTCAGAATGTTCGTGAATCTCGAAACATCCCACGTCATTGTGGAATATTCCAGAACATTCCCGAATGGTGTGGAATGTTCTCGAGCATTGTGGACACGTCGAAGCATGTTTGGTATGTTCTGGAATTCGCCATTGATGGGGCTACAGATTGGTAGGGTTATATTAAGTAAGACCCTTCGTGGGTTCAAACGTCAGTTTCTTATGAGAGGCGAAGGGAGAAACCGAAAATGTAGCGCAATGAGCGGAAAAAAAAATCAGTGAAGTGTGAGTAGTCAAAGTTATACAGTGACTGAATATAAATCGAAAACAAAGTGTGAAAAGCATGTAAAGTGTATTTTGTGTACTCGTTGATAAAAAGTGGATTTTATTTATATTTTAGACTATGTCCAAACGCAGAAGAGGAGGACAAAAAAAATGGTTCAAATGGCTCCCAGCACTATGTGACTTCACATCTGAGGTCATCAGTCGCCTAGATCTTAGAACTAATTAAACCTAACTAACCTAAGGACATCACACACATCCATGCCCGAGGCAGGATTCGAACCTGCGTCCGTAGCGGTCGCTCGGTTCCAGACTGTAGGGCCTGGAACCGCTCGGCCACTACGGCCGGCAAGAGGAGAACATCTTGCCAGTTCTGAAGCAAAACGGCAAAAACAAAAAGAACATCGAAAAAGCGAAACAGACGAAGAGCGCGAAGCACGAACGAGATTGAGCACCGTGTGAAGCTGAGAAACCCAACAGCAAAGAAATCAACGGATTGAAGAATCAAGAATTGCGACACAATTTAAACGCAACAGTGATTTCTGCAAGATAGCCACTGCTGAAAACCAACTTGTCGATCAAATTTATCCAAACATTGTTCACAACTATACCAAACCGATATGGCTACTTGAAAGGGCAACTTTGGCAACTAAATATTGTCGACGATATCAACTTTAATATTCAAAAGAAAATTTCCAGTAAAGAGAGAACATAAAAATCGATCGACACGATGGTGAACGTTGAAGAAAGTGTGAACTCCCCCACAGAATTTCTGAACTCTTTGCAAGTACCAGGAATGCCAATACACTACCTTCGACTTTAAATTGGCTCTCGTATCATACTGCTCAGAAATCTCAACTCACCAAAACGATGTAATGGAACACGGATGGTCGTCAAACAGTTATCTAGTAACATCATCGAAGCCGAACTTATGACTGGAAAGTACAAAGGACACATCTTATTATAATAAAAGACAACGAACTCAGGCCAGCGATGAAAATATCACCCTACGAGAAGCGCGGACGAGGACAAGTAAGCAGCACAACCTAACAAATTAAGCATTCCATTACGTCGCAATCGGAAAAATGGATAACATCTGTCAGTTTTGCAACGCGAAAAAACTCTGTAGAGACACACCAGGATTGTGTTACATGAATGGTACAATTCCATTACCTCCTCTGGAAGCACCTCCGCAGGAATTTTTACATTACATGACCGGGGAAACTACAAAATCAAAACACTTTTCTTCAAAATACACACATCAAAAAAAGTTTTGCATGACTCCGGTTTCCAGCCCTCGTGAAGACAGACGTTGACTGAGGATACTGTATGACATACACAGTCCCTTTGACTGTTCAGTGATGTCACTGAACCCATCCAAAGATGTAAGCAACCATGCATGAGCAGAGCCTGTTAGACGGAGCGAGACCGACAGCCGATTGTCTGTAGTTCAAAAAAAATGTTGAAATGTGTGTGAAATCTTATGGGACTTAACTGCCAAGGTCATCAGTCCCTAAGCTTACACACTACTTAACCTAAATTATCCTAAGGACAAACACACACACACACACACACACACACACACACACACACACACATGCCCGAGGGAGGACTCGAACCTCCTCCTGGACCAGCCGCACAGTTCAGGGCTGTAGCGCCCTATACCGCTCGGCAAATCCCGCGCGACGTCTGCAGTTCAACCATGCCTAAACGGTCAATACGGCGGTTTGATCACGTCCACATTGTTCCTTTGTGCCAGGAAGAGCTCTCAACAAGGCAAGTGACCAGATGTCTCGGAGTGAACCAAAGCGATGTTGTTCGAACATGGAAGAGATACAGAGAGACAGAAACTGTCGATGACATGCTTCGTTCAGGCCGCCCAAGTGCTACTACTGCAGTGGATGACCGCTATCTACGGATTATGGCTCGGAGGAAACCCGACAGCAACGCCACCATTTTGAATAACGCTTTTCGTGCAGCCACAGGACGTCCTGTAACGACTCAAACTGTGCGCAATAGGCTGCATGATGCGCAACTTCACTCCAGACGTCCATGTCGAGGTGCATCTTTGCAACCACGACATAACGCAGAGCGGTACAGATGGGCCCAAGAACATGTCGAATGGACCGCTCATGATTGGGATCACGTACTCTTCACCGATGAGTCTCGCATATGCCTTCAACCAGACAATCGTCGGAGACGTGTTTGGAGGCAACCTGGTCAGACTGAACGCCTTAGACACACTGTCCACCGAGTGCAGTAAGGTGGAGTCCCTGCTGTCTTGGGGTGGCATTATGTGGGGCCAACGTACGCAGCTGGTGGTCATGGAAGGCGCTGTAACGGCTGTACGATACTCGAATGCCATCAACCGACCGATAGTGCAAGCATATCAGCAGCATATTGGCGAGGCATTCGTCTTCATGGATGACAATTCGCGCCCCATTGTGCACATCTTGTGTATAACTTCCTTCAGGATAACGTTATCGCTCGACTAGAGTGGCCAGCATGTTCTCGAGACATGAACCCTACCGAACATGCCTGGGATAGATTGAAAAGGGCTGTTTATGGACGACGTGACCCACCAACCACTCTGAGAGATCGACGCCGAATCGCCGTTGAGGAGTGGGACAATCTGGACCAACAGCACCTTGATGAACTTATGGATAGTATGCCATAACGAATATAGGAATGCATCAATGCAAGAGGACGTGCTACTGGGTATTAGAGTGTTATTTTATTTGTATTTTATGTATTTGTATTTTATGAATTAGTATAAAAGATACAGTTATTGTTCTTGAAACAACTGATATGCAGCGATAATTTAAAAATAGCAATTTTATTTAAAACACGTCTATGAAAATAAAAAAGGATCGTAAAGAGACGCGATTGTACGGCCGAGGAGGAAGGACGTATATTTGCTACACCCAATGTTTTGTTTCGCGATACGGAAGGCAGCCATTGAGCCGCCACACATATTTTATGTAAGTTATTCGGTATTCTGCTAAAATAAACTAATTATTGTTATCACAACAAACTGTTAACAGTAACTGTAAACGCGAGAGATTTCGTTATAAGAACCTTTTTAAATTCTAACAGATGATTAATTTACGTTAAAGTTCATTTTTTTAAATTATACAGATTCCATGAGTTCAGTAAGTTTTATCTAGGCCGCTCCACGTCAACAATCGAAATTCTCTCGAGCCTTGCTTTGCTATCAATAAATAGAAATTAACAAAATTACATTCAATTCAGTTAACGGCAACTATATTTGAGTCATCACGTTCAAAATCTAAAGTTGGTATATGAATAACAGCGGCCCTTCAAGAACCCGTTTCATATTTACTTATGCTCGTAAGTACAAGTGATAAGAAAAGACAATATCCCTGAGAGAAAGAAGCATGCTCTAACAAAAAGAGATTATATATATATAATATATATATATATATAAATTATGTATATAACTTAACAAATGGCGCCCAACAACGTGAGGGCACGAAATTTTATGTACCAATATTAAGTACACAGAAATTGATTGAGATGTGGTTGTCCATCTAGAAAGCTATATTTAAAAGAATTTTTTTTATGTATGTAATTATATGTATGTGAAATTAATGCCATAAATATAATCTATTTCCATGTACCACAAAATACAAAACTTGTACGAGATTCAACCAGTGAAGATATATGAAGCTGACTAGAAGCTAACTGTATCTTTTATACTAATTATGTTCATAAAATACAAATACATAAAATACAGCCGGCCGTGGTGGCCGAGCGGTTCTAGGCGCTCAGTCCGGAACCGCGCGACTGCTACGGTCGCAGGTTCGAATGCTGCCTCGGGCATGGATGTGTGTGATGTCCTTAGGTTAGTTAGGTTTAAGTAGTTCTAAGTTCTAGGGGACTGATGACCACAGCTGTTAAGTCCCATAGTGTTCAGAGCCATTTGAACCATAAAATACAAATAATTTTTGGTTCACCCTTAACTATATTGTTCACTGTTTACAACCGATAAAAATGTCAATATTTATGTGATATACCGTCACACAATCGGACACCGTTTCACATGGATCACCTTAGTTCAAACAACTTCTCCGCCAGCGCACTGCCCTTTTATAAGTCGTGTTATAAACACTAACGCCATCTCTGTATGTACATATCGCTATCCCATGATTTTGTCACCTTCGTGGATTATGGTTAAAAGATGGGCCCATCTCAGCAGCAAAGTCGCTATGGAATCTGATAATGATTCCATAGGTAACTGGAGATTTGCATCAACACCGCGGTATAACCCACTCTTATATCTCGCTAATGAACAGTTTCATTGTACTGAAATTCTGCTTTGTTGCGTATTCAAGCACACACACACACACACACACACACACACACACACACTTCCTGCGCAGCTGCTCTTGACCGGGAACCGGAAACACAGCTTAGTTGGCGTCTCCCCTCTGCGACCATTAGGCACCCGACAACTAGGCACTCCCCCCCCCCCCCACCCCCCCCACCCTACATCCCCTCCCCTTGACCTCTAGCACTCCCTTACACCACCTTTGATCTCGTCTCTGGACCTTCTGATTGGCCGGAGCTGATGCTGCCTCTGCAGCTGCGACCGGTTACGTGCTCTAGACTTCAATTTTAGGATTACGAATGTCTCGATACGCGTCATCTTAGGACAAAATGAAAGTACATCATCTCCCTGTAATTGATAAGCTGAGTCTACTGGCGATTATACGTAGCTACACTCGCGATATACATGGCGAAGATTGATAAGACCGAAAAACTTTAGGGACAGATTATTCACTGGAAACGGAGAAAAGGGGTCCTTTGACATGTATCCGGAGGGGGGGGGGGGGGGGGGGTTGTTTGGGAGAAGAGACCGGACAGCGAGGTCATCGGTCTCATAGGACTAGGGAAGGGTGGGGAAGGAAGTCGGCTGTGCCCTTTCAAAGCAACCATCGCGGCATTTGCCTGGAGCGATTTAGGGAAATCACGGAAAATCTAAATCAGTATGGCCGGACGCGGGATTGACCCATCGTCCTCCCGAATGCGAGTCCAGCGTGCTAACCACTGCGCCACCCCGATCGGTCACATGTATCCGGAATTTCATCGTTGCTACGGTAGATGGCGCTGAAGAATGAAAGCTCCTCAGACCATGTGCCGTGTGTGATTGATGCAGCGTACTGTAAGCAGCAGGATGGTTAGGTAACCGAGTCGATACAAGCCGCGATAGTGTTCATGAATGGCCAAGCAGATGGAAAAGGTCGAGAGGCAGCACAGCTATACCAAAACAAGTACCATCACACGACACCAACCACGTCACTCAACATTTGAAGCCGTTTTTGAGCGTTTGAGTGATCAAGGGTCCTTCAGACAGTCGAACGTGTTGGCTTGCCACTTGCCTGGAGCTTGTACTAGCGTCCGTCTCAATATCATGTTCTGTTTGTTATTATTAAAATGAAAGTCCTCCAGCTGTACTTAAGATTTTTTTATTTACTTCGCTACTAGTTTCGTCGTTGCGGCAACGCCATATTCAGGCCCGTACACTTTGATGAAATCAGTTGTGTGTGGCTCAGTCTAGAAGTCGGCAGTGAGATCAACACGTGCTCCACATGGATGGCGGGCAGTAACTAGCGTGAAGTTTAAACCAGTGGGTCAAAGATAGTTTACTATCGCCGAAACTAGTAGCGAAGTAAATAAAAAATCGTATGTACTACTAGAGGAATATCATTTTAATAAAAAATATTATAACAGCTGTGTCCTACCTTTATCCAGTTTAAATATGGATGTACAAAGATTCAATATCATGTAGGACCAGTCCTCCATATCTGGTGTACGCACAGCCCGCCTCCTCCCTGCACGTTCGTCTGTCTGAAAGGACCCATCATCACACAGACGCCCAAAAAGGGCTTGAAATGTTGTCTGATGTGGTTGATGTCTGCGAGGCTACTTGTTTTGGTATAGCCGTGCTGCATCTCTGCCGTTTTCATCTGTCTGGTCGTACACAAACACCATCTCTGCTTGTTGCCGACATGAATACCGGTCGATCCTGCTGCTTAAAATACGAGGGGCGTTTGAAAAGTCCGTGCAAAGTCCGAGAGATGGCACCACCGGCGCGTATCGAGGTCACGTTTAGTTAGTAGCACCTTTGTAAAGTACGCCCACCAAGTTTCAGCCATAATAGTCTATTTCTTTGTGTTTGGCATTCGTCTGATCAAGACAGTTGAGTGATTATCAATAAATGGACGAAAAAGAATTTCGTGTGGTGATTAAACATTGCTTTATGAGACTAAAGAGAAGCTTGATAAACATTACGGTGACTCTGCACCTTCTATTAGAATAGTTTATATGTGGTTTCGGAGTGGCCATATGGGCATAAGTGATGCTGAACGTTCTGGACGCCCTGTGGAGGTTACAACTCCAGAAATCATTGATAAAATCCACGATATGGTGATGGATGACAGAATATTTAAGGTGCGTGGGATTGCTAGTGCGGTGGGCATCTCGAATGAACGGGTACATAATATTTTGCATAAACATTTGGACATGAGAACGCTATCCGCAAGGTGGGTTCCGCGATTGCTCACGCTTGACCAAAAATGGAATCGTGGGAAGTGTTCAAAAATGGTTCAAATGGCTCTGAGCACTATGGGACTTAACATCTATGGTCATCAGTCCCCTAGAACTTAGAACTACTTAAACCTAACTAACCGAAGGACAGCACACAACTCCCAGCCATCACGAGGCAGGGAAAATCCCTGACCCCGCCGGGAATCGAACCCGGGAACCCGGGAG
The DNA here is from genome assembly GCF_021461385.2 of Schistocerca piceifrons. Taxonomy (NCBI): domain Eukaryota; kingdom Metazoa; phylum Arthropoda; class Insecta; order Orthoptera; family Acrididae; genus Schistocerca; species Schistocerca piceifrons. The sequence continues at coordinate 78,616,070 of NC_060147.1, read as the reverse complement.
TGGGAAGCGAGAACGCTACCGCACGACCACGAGATGCGTGCTGTGAAGTGTTGCAAGGATGGTTTGCTGCTGTTCAGCTAGAATCCGCAGGACCTTAAAAGTATCGCTTCGTCACTGGATGAAACATGGATACATTACTATACTCCTGAGACCAAACAACAATCTAAACGGTGAGTGACCAAGGGAGAATTTGCACCAAAAAAGGCGAAGACCAGTCCTTCGGCCGGACAGGTTATGGCGACTGTCTCTTGGGATTCGCAAGGGATAATCCTCATCGACTATATGGAGGTGCATATTATTCATCGTTCAAAAATGGTTCAAATGGCTCTGAGCACTATACGACTTAACTTCTGAGGTCATCAGTCGCCTAGAACTTAGAACTAATTAAACCTAACTAACCTAAGGACATCACACACATCGATGCCCGAGGCAGGATTCGAACCTGCGACCGTAGCAGTCGCCCGGTTCCAGACCGTAGCGCCTAGAACCGCACGGCCACCCCGGCCGACTATTCATCGTTATTGGACCATTTGAAAACCGAGTTGCAAGAAAAACGCCGGCGATTGGACCGCAAAAAGTCTTTTTCCATCACGACAATGCACCAGCACACACCTCAGCAGTTATGGTCGCAAAATTAATGGAAATAGGATTCCAACTCGTTTCACATCCTCCCTATTCTCCGGACTTGGCTCCGTCTGACTACTATTTGTTCCCCAATTTGAAGAAATGGTTGGCGGGACAAAGATTTTATTCAAACGAGGAGGTGATTGCAGCAACTAATAGCTATTTTGCAGACTTGGACAATTCCTATTATTCGAAAGGGATCAGCAAATTAGAACAGCGCTGGTCGAAGTGTATAAGTCTAAAAGGAGACTGCTGAGGTCATTAGTCCCCTAGAACTTAGAACTAGTTAAACCTAACTAACCTAAGGACATCACAAGCATCCATGCCCGAGGCAGGATTCGAACCTGCGACCGTAGCGGTCTTGCGGTTCCAGACTGCAGCGCCTTTAACCGCACGGCCACTTCGGCCGGCAATAAAAAACATTTACCCCAAACACGTAAGTAGGTTTTATTTTTGCACGGACTTTTCAAACGCCCCTCGTACTTTCGGGTTTGTTAGATTTACTTTCAATCCACTTTCTGTGTTCATTAGACTCTTCATTCCGTTAAAACATGTCCAGTATTCTTCCTTACTTTCACTGAGGCCACTAATTTCATCGGCGAATTTTATCACTGATGTCATTCCTACCTGTACTTTAATTCCAGTCCCTGAACCTTTTATTCCTGTCAGTGCTTCTTCATTGTACAGACTGAACAGTACTGGAGAAAGCCTGCATCCCTGCCTTACGCACATCTCTGTTCTCCCAATCTTACCGTTCGCCCTTCATTCTTTTATGTACACTACCTGATCAAAAAAATCCGGACACCCTATGCAATGCGAGATTCACCACCAGACGTCACAACAGGCGGACGCGTCAGAATAAAACTATTCGGCGAGTATTGCATTCTCACTAGAGAAGCAGTGACAGACTGGGTTCTTCGGGAGAGCTCAGTAGATTCGAACGTAGGCTAATTATTAACTGTCACTTGAGTAATAAATTCATCAAAGTCATTCCAACCCTTTCATGTCTGCCAAGAAAACCATTCTACAGGTTCCAATAAATGTGAGGATTTTAAAATTAGAAGGCTGATTTCTCGTGCAGCGAAAGTTCTATTAAGATAGATTATTACAAGACTTCTCGGAATAATGTAAAAAAATATTGCAGAGGAACAGCATATATTTAGATGAGGGAAACGTACAAGCGATGCAGTTGGATTGCTAAGAATTATAGGTGAGAGATTCATTGAAGGAGGAGGAGAAGTTTATGCTGTTTTCATTGACATGGAAAAACTTTTTGATAGAGTACAGAGGGACAAATTAATGGCCATTCTAAGGAAGAATGGTGTCGACTGGACGGATAGAAGGCTGATTAAAAATCTATACCTACACCAGAAAATACGAGTACAGATTGGGAATGAGATGGTAGAGGAAAGCACAATTGGAAAGGGAATGAGGCAAAGCTGCTGTCTCTGCCCAATACTGTTTAACATACATTTGCGGAGCATAATCCAGAAATGTTTGAAACAAAAATGAGGAGTGGAGGCTGGTGGTACGAGGATAGAATGTGTTCGATTTGTGAATGGTTCAAATGGCTCTGAGCACTATGGGACTCAACTGCTGAGGTCATTAGTCCCCTAGAACTTAGAACTAGTTAAACCTAACTAACCTAAGGACATCACAAACATCCATGCCCGAGGCAGGATTCGAACCTGCGACCGTAGCGGTCATGCGGTTCCAGACTGCAGCGCCTTTAACCGCACGGCCACTTCGGCCGGCCGATTTGTGAATGATGTGGTGTTATTTACAGAGAGCGAAGGAACTGTAAAAGAATTAAACAAGAAATGTGAGGAATTCGGAATGAGAACTAATAAGAAAAACACAAAACGATGGTGATAAGTGCAAGAGAAGTGAGAACAGCTATAAAGTTAGGACAGGAAGATATAAAACAACTTAGTGTTTTCAGATATCTGGGAAGTATAATTACTGACGACAAGAGATGTAATAAGGAGGTGAAAACACGTACAGCAATTGCCAAAGAGGCATTTAATAAGAAGAGCAGGCTTCTATGTGGGTTCATGAACAGGCACCTGAAGAATAGACTGGCAAAGTGCTCCGGATGGAGTACGACATTATGTGGAGATTAGACATGGACATTGAGGAAAGAGGAAGAAAGAACAACAGAACCATTTCAGATGTGGATTTGGAGGAGGATGGATGGGATAAAATGGGAAAACAAAATGAGAAATGAGAAGGCACTGAAGAGAGTGGAAGAATAGAGAGAAATTTTAAAGACAATCAGGAAGAGGAAAGACAAATGGTTGGACATTGGATGAGAAGAGATTGTTTACTGATGGATGCTATGGAAGGAATAATTAATGGCAGAAGAAGAAGAGGACGCAGAAGATATCGTATGGTGGAGAGTATGAGGATATGAAATAATTATGAGAAAACAAAGAGAGTAGCAAACGACATGCCTACATGGAGGGCTACATGTGAAGACCTTCCCTAGAGCGGAACACTGATGATGATGATGATGAAAGCTGCCCAAGTCGAATGTTGGTGAAATTGTAAAGTGGAAATCCCGCATGAAATCGGTGGAAGCAATCATTTTTGAGGTCAAAGTGCTATCAAGGGTCCAGCTGGCGTAATGACTGTGTATACGGCGTTAAAAATAATGGAGGATGGTCGAACATTTCCTCATATGTCACACATTTCTGCAGTCAATGTTAACCTCCACAGTCCCTATATACCATATACAGTAGAGTTCCGTCAATCCGAACTAATTGGGAGCGGACCTTGTTCGGATTGGCCGGAATTACGGTGACGACTTTCTAGAATGAAGTTTACCGAGCAGATAAGTAGGTACATCGTGGCAAGAAATGGAAACAAGTGTGGGAACAATAGCTCGTTCTCACTCCCTTCCCTTGTTGTAGTGCATTGTTGAGACCCTCGTAGTGTCTGAGGTCAATGCACTGCCAGTTGGCTCGCAAAGTGCTTGGTTATGCAGGTTATCGATCGTTGGCATGCGTAACAGTTGTACTGTATTCGTTCTGGTGTAGTAGTGTACGTATGAAACTTCCTGGCAGATTAAAACCGTGTGCCGGATCGAGACTCACACTCGAGACCTTTCCTCGCAGAAGAGTTTCTGTGAAGTCTGGAAGGTAGGAGACGACGTACTGGCAGAATTGAAGCTGTGAGGACGGGTCGTGAGTCGTGCTTGGGTAGTTGGTAGAGCACTTGCCCGCGGAAGGCAAAGGTCCCGAGTTCGAGTCTCGGTCCGGCACACAGTTTTAATCTGCCAGGAAGTTTCATATCAGCGCACACTCCGCTGCAGAGTAAAAATCTCAATCTCGCGTACGTGTTTTCATCATGCGTAATCGGAAGCACACAATGTTAACTGCCAAAGAAAAACTGAATGTTTTGAAGCGGATAGACAATGGTGAGAATGTATCTAAACTGGCAACGGAACTGGGTGTTGGTAAAGCAACCATTTGTGATTCGAAAAAGAACCGAATGAAGCTTGAACAGTCCTGCGCAACGTCTTCCGGAAAACACTCGAAATTCGGCAGACTTTGAAACAGTGCCAGTACGATAAAGTGGATGAAGCTCTTTTCCTTTGGTTTACGCAGGATAGAGAAAGGGGAACTCCTCTGAGTTGAACACTGGTACAGGAGAAGGCTGTTTACCTGAACAAGTTAATGAATCGTGATGAGTCTTTTAGCGCAAGTACGGGTTGGTTGGACAGATTAAAAAAACGTCATGGAATCCCTCAGCTAAAAATTACTGGAGAGAAGCTTTCTTCTGTCCGTGATGCAGTGAAGGAATGCTTGGGTGAGTTTGAAAAAATGATAAGTATTCTCCCCAACAAATTTATAACGCTGACGAGACTGGCCTTAATTTTAGGGCATTGCCATCAAAAACCTGGCACCAAAACAGAAGACCCGCCCTATTTTTAAAATTCGCAAAGATTGTGTGACTTTATTAGCGTGCAGCAACGCTGATGGTAATCACAAGCTGACTTTAATGCTGATCGGCAAATCTGCTGGGCCCAGAGCTTTTAAAAACTGCAATACGAAGCTCCTGCCCGTATATTAGCGCAACCAGAAAAAAGAATGGATGGATGGCAAGCTGCTCAAAGAATGGTGTCACGGCCAGCTTCTTCCCTCTGTTCGACGGTTTTCTAAGGAAAATCATTTGTCTCACCGTGCAATCCTTTTGACTGATAACGCGCCATTTCACCCCAGAACTAAGGAATTATGTGATGGAGAAATTGTGGCGAAGTTTTTGCCGCCGAATGTTGCACCACTTCTACAGCCGATGGACCAGGACGTACTGCAAACATTAAAACTGATTTACAGAAAATAATTTTTAAGAATTCTGATCCAAGATGAGTGGACAAAATAAAAAAGACCAATGTGAAGGATGTTAATTGGGTCGTGGGGGCATGGGAGAATATTTCAGAAAATACTCTGAGGAAACCTTGGAGAAAACTGTGAACATCACTTGAATTTCAGGACAACCTAGTCGAAAATGAAGAGGAAAACTGTGGACATCTCTTGAATTTCAGGACAACCTAGTCGAAAATGAAGAGGAAAATCTGCTACAAATGATACAGACAGTCCCTGGATGTGAAGAAGCTACAGAAGGAGACGTAGATTTGTGGACGGCAGCGAATGGAGCATGTGTGGAGAACCTTATTGACGCTGATTTACTTGCTGCTGTGACTCAAGACCAGGAAGAAGTGGACTGCTGTGACGGAAGTGACAATGAGCCTGAAAGTGACAAAGGAGAGCTGCTGCCACACAATGACGCAGCAGAAGCCCTTGACGTCGCGATACGTTATTTGGAGCAAGAGCCCACTGTTACACCTGCTGATTTCATGTTTATGAGAAGACGGCGCAACTATGCGTCATATACACTACTGGCCATTAAAATTGCTACACCACGAAGATGACGTGCTACAGACGCGAAATTTAACCGACACGAAGAAGATGCTGTGATATGCAAATGATTAGCTTTTCAGAGCATTCACACAAGGTTGCCGCCGGTGGCGACACCCAAAATATGAGGAACGTTTCCAACCGATTTCTCATACACAAACAGCAGTTGACCGGCGTGTTGCGATGCCTCGTGTAAGGAGGAGAAATGCGTACCATCACGTTTCCGACTTTGTTAAAGGTCGGATTGTAGCCTATCGCCATTGCTGTTTATCGTAACGCGACATTGCTGCTCGTGTTGGTCGAGATACAGTGACTGTTAGCAGAAAATGGAATCGGTGCGTTCAGGAGCGTAATACGGAACGTCGTGCTGGATCCTAAGGGCCTCGTATCACTAGCAGTCGATATGACAGGCATCTTATCCGCATGGCTGTAACGGATTGTGCAGCCACATCTCGATCCCTGAGTCAACAGAGGGGGACGTTTGCAAGACAACAACCATCTGCAGGAACAGCTCGACGACGTTTCCAACAGCTTGGACTATCAGCTCGGAGACCATCGCTGCGGTTACCCCTGACGCTGCATCACAGACACGAACGCCTACGATGGTGTACTCAACGACGAACCTGGGTGCACGAATGGCAAAACGTCATTTTTTCGGATGAATCCAGGTTCTGTTTACACAATCATGATGGTCGCATCCGTTTTTGGCGACATCGTGGTGAACACACAATCGAAGCTTGTATTCGTCATCGCCATACTGTCGTATCACCCGGCGTGGTGGTGTGGGGTGCCATTGGCTACACGTCTCGGTCACATCTTGTTCGCATTGACGGCACTTTCAACTGTGGACGTTACATTTCAGATATGTTACGACGCGTGGCTCTACCCTTCATTCCGATCCCCGCGAAACTCTACATTACAGCAGGATAATGCACGACCGCATGTTGCAGGTCCTCTACGGACCCTTCTGGATACAGAAAATGTTCGACTCTTGCCCTGGCCACCATCTTCTCTAGATCTCTCACGAATTGAAAACGTCTGGTCAATGGTGGCCGGGCAACTGGGTCGTCACAATACGCCAGTCACTACTCTTGATGAACTGTGGTATCGTGTTGAAGCTGCATGGGCAGCTGTACCTGTACAAGCCGTCCAAGCTTGGTTTGACTCAATGCCCAGGCGTATCAAGGCCGTTATTACGGCCAGAGGTGGTTGTTCAGGGTACTGATTTCTCAGGATCTATGCACACAAATTGCGTGAAAATGTAATCACATGGCAGTTCTAGTATAATGTATTTGTCCAATGAATACCCGTTTAACATTTGCATTTCTACTTGGTGTAGCAATTTTAATGGCCAGTAGTGTAACAGACCGCCTTCATTACGTCAAAAAACAGTGATAGAGTTTTTATCGAAAAAGTAGGGATAAAATGTCCTATGTATTTTAGTAAGTTTGACACGTTTTCTTTCATCGTTATGCACTGTTTAAACCTAATGTTTTCTTGCCAATTTTTCTAATACATGTTTACTGTACTGTGTAGCCGGCCGCGGTGGTTTGACCGCTTCTAGTCGCTTCAGTCCGGAACTGCGCGACTGCTACGGTCGCAGGTTCGAATCCTGCCACGGGCATGAATGTGTGTGATGTCCTTAGGTTAGTTAGGTTTAAGTAGTTCTAAGTTCTAGGGGACTGATGACTTCAGATGTTAAGTGCCATAGTGCTCAGAGTCATTTGAAGCATTTGTCTGTATAAATTAAAATAGTGTGTATGTACAGCAGTTTACCGCACAGTTTTCCATACTCAGATTAACATGTTTCATGTTCGAATTAACTGAACGTCCGGATTACCGGGATCGGATTAGCGGGACTCTGCTGTATGCTACATCAAAATTTTATTTTTTTACTGGCTCAGCGGATCAAGCAAATTCGCTGTACCTAATTATAGGTTTTACTTTACACCGCGTGCTTTCAACGCATTACTTGTTTTCGCTCCTGCATATTCCCAGTACGCAACAGTATCCGCTTAAAAAAGATGTTTATCGCAGTGGCAGTACGTCTTTGAAAAACAGAGGTAGTTTCTGTTTACTTCCAGTAATTCTGCACTAGAATGTATTTAGACCCTACTGTAAGATGTTAATACACTACCGGCCATTAAAATTGCTACACCAAGAAGAAATGCAGATGATCAACGGGTATTCATTGGACAAATATATTATACTAGAACTGACATGTGATTATATTTTCACACAATCTGGGTGCATAGATCCGGAGAAATCAGTGCCCAGAACAACCACCTCTGGCCGTAATACGGGCCTTCATACGCCTGGCCATTGAGTCAAACAGAGCTTGGATCGCGTGTACAGGTACAGCTGCCCATGTAGCTTCAATACGATACCACAATTCATCAAAAGTAGTGACTGGCGTATTGTGACGAGCCAGTTGCTCGGCCACCATTGATCAGACATTTTCAATGGGTACGAGATCTGGAGAATGTGCTGCCAGGGCAGCAGTCGAACATTTTCTGTATCCAGAAAGGCCCGTGCAGGACCTGCAACATGCGGTTGTGCATTATCCTGCTGAAATATAGGGTGCGCAGGGATCGAATGAAGGGTAGAGCCACGGGTCGTAACACATCTGAAATGTAACGTCCACTGTTCAAAGTGCTGTCAATGGGAACAAGAGGTGACTGAGACGTGTAACCAATGGCACACCATACTACCACGCCGGGTGATACGCCAGTATGGCGATGACGAATACACGCTTCCAATGTGCGTTCACCGCGATGTCACCAAACACGAATGCGACCATCATGATGCTGTCAACATCGTCGTTGAGTACACTATCGCAGCCGCTCCTGTCTGTGATGCAGCGTGAAGGGTAATCGCAGCCATGGTCTCCGAGCTGATAGTCCATGCTGCTGCAAACGTCGTCGAACTGTACGTGCAGATGGTTGTTGTTTCGAAACGTCCCCATGTGTTGACTCAGAGATCGAGACGCGCCGATAGGATGCCTGTCATCTCGACTGCTAGTGGTACGAGGCCGTTGGGATGCAGCACGGCATTCCGTATTACCCTCCCGAACCCACCGATTCCATATTCTGCTAACAGTCACTGGATCTCGACCAACGCGAGCAGAAATGTCGCGAAACGATAAACCGCAACCGCGATAGGCTACAATCCGACCTTTATCAAAGTCGGAAACGTGATGGTACGCATTTCTCCTCCTTACACGAGGCATCACAACAACGTTTCACCAGGCAACGCCGGTCAACTGCTGTTTGTGTATGAGAAATCGGTTGGAAACTTTCCACATGTCAGCACGTTGTAGGTGCCGCCACCAGCGCCAACCTTGTGTGAATGCTCTGAAAAGCTAATCATTTGCATAACACAGCATCTTCTTGCTGTCGGTTAAATTTCGTGTCTGTAGCAGGTCATCTTCGTGGTGTAGCAATTTTAATGGCCAGTAGTGTATGGGTATTGAGTATGTGATTGTTTACTTCATCACAATAAGGCGGTATATTGTTTTCGATGTACCAATTGGGCTAGGCTTGGCAATGACATATGTCTACGTGGCGATTAGCACCATCTCTTCCACTGGCGATCGTGACAGTCGCGATCACTGAATATCAATCAACACTGCAAGACTTTCCGCCTACGGTCCGTCAGCATACGAAGTCACGTTTTATGCCGAAAGGGTGGCCTTGTCACATGGGCTGCCGCCTATAACTTCGACACCACGTAGCGTCGTTGGATGACGTTTTCACGCACGGCTTCCTATCCTCAATTTCGTTCCCAAAACATAGTACACAGCCCCTCGAAGTTTTTCGCAGCATTTCTGGGACACCCTGTATACACAGCCTGTTTTCAACATATCGTACAGAGTCGCTCTACATTCTGGCGACTGCACAGTAATCTTGTCATTCCTAGAGCAAGTCTGCGTATCCCAGAAGGAACACGTATAACTGGAACACATCTGAAACACCTCCATTTTGCTAATATCTTGGTACTGCTCGCCTACAGCGCAGTTGAAGTACAATAACGAATTTAGGTACACATAGTGGAACAATAGGCCCTTGGAGTAGACAATATTCCATTGGAACTACTGACAGCCTTGGCAGAGCCAGTCCTGACACAACTCTACCGAGGAACGATGTATGAGACAGGCGAAATACCCCCAGACTTCAAGAAGAATATAATAATTCCAGACCCAAAGAAAGCAGGTGTTGACAGATGTGAAAATTACCGAACTATCAGTTTAATAAGCCACGGCTGCAAAATGCTAACACGAATTCTTTACAGACGAATGGAAAATCTGGTAGAAGCCGACCTCGGGGAAGATCTGTTTGGATACCGTAGAAATTTTGGAACACTTGAGGCAATACTGACCCTACGACTTATCTTAGAGATGCTTTTCACAATGTTGACTCGAATACTCTTCTTCAAATTCTGAAGGTGGCAGGGATAAAATACAGGGAGCGAAAGGCTATTTATAATTTGTACAGAAACCAGATGGCAGTTATAAGAGTCGAGGGGCATGAAAGGGAAGCAGTGGTTGGGAAGGGAGTGAGACAGGGTTGTAGCCCCTCCCCGATGTTCTTCAATCTGTATATTGAGCAAGCAGTAAAGGAAACAAAAGAAATATTCGGAGTAGGAATCAAAATCGATGGAGAAGAAATAAAAACTTTGAGGTTCGCCGATGACATTGTAATTCTGCCACAGACAGCAAAGGACCTGGAAGAGCAACTGAATGAAATGGACCGTGTCTTGAAAGGAGGATATAAGATGAACATCAACAAAAGAAAAACGAGGATAATGGAATGTAGTCGAATTAAATCGGGTGATGCTGCGGGAATTAGATTAGGAAATGAGACGCTTAAAGTAGTAAAGGAGTTTTGCTATTTGGGGAGCAAAATAACTGACGATGGACGAAGTAGAGAGGATATAAAATGTAGACTGACAATGGCAAGGAAAGTGTTTCTGAAGAAGAGAAATTTGTTAACATCGAGTATAGATTTAAGTCTCAGGAAGTCATTTCCAAAAGTATTTGTACGGAGTGTAGCCATGAATGGAAGTGAAACGTGGACGACAAATAGTTTAGACCAGGAGAGAATAGAAGCTTTCCAAATGTGGTGCTACAGAAGAATGCTGAAGATTAGATGGGTACATCACAAACAAATGTGGAGGTATTGAGCAGAATTGGAGAGAAGAGAAATTTGTGGCACAACTTCACTAGAAGAAGGGATCGGTTGGTAGGGCGCATACAGAGGCATCAAGGGATCACCAATTTAGTATTGGAGGGCAACATGGAGGGTAAAAATCGTAGACGGAGACCAAGAGATGAATACACTAAACAGATTCAGAAAGATGTAGGTTGCAGTAGGTACTGGGAGATGAAGAACTTTGCACAAGATAGAGTAGCATGGAGAGCTGTATCAAGCCAGTCTCTGGACTGAAGACCACAACAACAACAATTTTAATCATACTTAGAATTTCCATAAAACATAAAAAACACGTCTAAAACAAATTATAGTGCGTTTCAAATTAGTTGTGACTTTTGACGTTTGGCTCAGCGGAGGGGACGTGACGCCGTTGCCCAGGTGACACCAATGGCGAGCAGGCTTTCCCTTCCACGCTACCAGCGCTTCGGTTGGTAAAGTACCTCTGTTGCCACACGGTTGATAAACATTACCACGTGGTGTCGTGCAATAGATGCATCTACGTTCGCAGAGTACCATGGGGCGTGGTATTTTCTGGCGCTGAAGTGTTGTGCCGTCATCAGGTTTTGTGAACAAGTATATTGTGTTGCTGCAATTTTGTCATATGATGGCATGATGGAAACCGTGGCTGTTGTTTGAAGACAAATGTTGATCGTGTTGGGACAGCAACCAGCCACAAATTTACTTTCAGTTCCTTTATTCAAAGGGTACCGTTACTAGTTTCGAATCGTTGTGATTCATCCTCAGACGGTTTACAGGCTTTCTTTATGACATGTGGTGTGTTTTTTACAGATTAATTGTCCTAAAATATAAATAATACATAATTATAAATACGCCACACACAGATTGTTGCGTTACAGATTTTCGTTGCATGTGACTTACGTGAAATGTCCGTTTGGAGTGTTTGTTTTTATAACATCCGCCCAACAGATGAGAATCCATTCCCACTGCATTCTTATTGTAGCACACGTAAATTTTTCTCACTGAACACTTTAGATTTGTCACTGAGAAGATTTCTACCACACACCACATGTTTTGATACATACAAGGAGCTTACAAACACATGAGTATCAAAGATGCTATATATATATATATATATATATATATATATATATATATATATATATATATATATATGTGTGTGTGTGTGTGTGGAGGGGGGGGGGGAGTGGTAGAAATCTTCTCAATGACAAATCTAAAGTGTTCAGTGAGAAAAATTTACGTGTGCTACAATAAGAATGCAGTGGGAATGTATTCACATCTGTTGGACGGATGTTATGAAAACAAACACTCCAAACGGACATTTCACGTAAGACATGCATCGAAAATCTGTAACGCAACCATCTGTGTGTCGCGTGTTTATAATTATGTATTATTTATATTTTAGGACAATTAATCAGTAAAAAACACACCACATGTCATAAGGAAAGTGTGTAAACCGTCGGAGGACGAATCACAAAGATTCGAAACCGGTAACGGTACCCTTCGAATAAAGGAACTGAAAGTAAATTTGTGGCTGGTTGCTGTCCCAACACCATCAACATTTGTTTTGTATTTGTATAAATAAAAACAGTGCACCACGTCTGAAAACACAAGATTCACAATGAAAGTGGACTACCAGGAACACATTCTGTGGCTTTGAAAATAATGTTCTGCTGCAAAAAATTCCTCCGAATTCGACAATAATAATGGACACTGCGCCATGCCACTCTGTTGTGATGGATAGTGCTACAACAATCCAGTGGATGACAGCAGATGTTTCGCTCTGAGTACAAAGAAATGTTCCACTGCATAATGTTGAACGTAGTATGTATAAGGCGAAGTTAATTGAACCTGCTCTACAAGCCAAAAACCCTACGGTACCAGGTCGACAAAATGGCTGACGCGAATGATAGAAAACAGGGTTAAAAATCGAGTAAGATGTAGGCTTGGAAATTCTTGTTACCAGCGAGGCGGACGTGACCGGACGTTGTTGTTGTTGTTGTTGTTGTTGTGGTCTTCAGTCCTGAGACTGGTTTAATGCAGCTCTCCATGCTACTCTATCCTGTGCAAGTTTCTTCATCTCCCAGTACTTACTGCAACCTACATCCTTCTGAATCTGTTTAGTGTATCCTTCTCTTGGTCTCCCTCTACGATTTTTACCCTCCACACTGCCCTCGAATGCTAAATTTGTGATCCCTTGATGCATCAAAACATGTCCTACGAACCGGTCCCTTCTTCTTGCCAAGTTGTGCCGCAAACTCCTCTTTCCCCCAATTCTATTCAATACCTCCTCATTAGTTATGTGATCTACCCATCTAATCTTCAGCATTCTTCTGTAGCTCCACATTTCGAAACCTTCTATTCTCTTCTTGTCTGAACTATTTATCGTCCATGTTTCACTTCCATACATGGCAGACACGACTTCCTGACACTTAAATCTATACTCGATGTTAACAAATTTCTCTTCTTCAGAAACGCTTTCCTTGCCATTGCCAGTCTACATTTTATATCTCTACTTCGACCATCATCAGTTATTTTGCTCCCCAAATAGCAAAACTCCTCTACTACTTTAAGTCTCTCATTTCCTTATGTAATTCCCTCAGCATCACCCGACTTAATTCGACTACATTCCATTATCCTCCTTTCGCTTTTGTTGATGTTCATCTTATACCCTCCTTTCAAGACACTTTCCATTCCGTTCAGCTGCTCTTCCAAGTCTTTCCTGTCTCTGACAGAATTACAATGTCATTGGCGAACCTCAAAGTTTTTATTTCTTCTCCATGGATTTCTTCTCCGGATGTAGCTTATGTATAATGTTTACTCTGGTAACAAGAGCGGACTATGCCGCGTCACGAGGTTCGAGAGCTGTTACAAGCCGCAACCCTTGGACACAGCGAACATAGCGGAGTACGGCCTGTTTGTGACGTAGGCATCACGTGCTGCCGCGTGACACACACGCAATGCTAGAGAGTACTGGAAACTTCTAGAAAAAGTGGTGCCGGGTGCGCTACCCCCTATAAAAAGGCTAGCCGCCATAGTGTTGGGGGAGTGGTGGAGCAGCTGGTCAGTCGGTCAGGTATGGTTTAGCTGGAGTTATGATGCTGTGAGATTGTAGTGCAGTGCTGCATAACCGTCAGGGGACTTAGACTCATTTCCATGTAGTCAACACTTCGTCTGTTGCGCCCGCCTGTGCTATATTGGTATTTAGACTCAGGGAGCTATGAGAAGTTACACTACTAAGAAGGCAGTTAGTAGACTTTGTATCTAGAACTGTTTATAATATGGATGTGCCAGGGGTGCTTCCACTGTACATATCCTCATGCAATGATTTATGATTGCATCCAGTGGACCCTGAGATCCCAACCCAGTTCCGTATTCTGACTCACCCTACAGCCCTCTTTTCAGTGGAGCAAGTGCACAGAAGGCAGCCCACGACCACGACACCTCCTGCCAAGTAAGTTCTTTGATGCCCATTCTTGCAGTCCTTCCACTCCCTCTCAGGACTCGTTAGTGGAACATGAAAAAGGGCACAGTTATCCCATGTCATGCTAATTTAAATCCGACTGAGAATACGCTCAGTGAGGCCAAACCAAAATGCTGAAAAAAGAAGCCATTTGAAACGTTGCACCACAGGACAGGTCTCGAGCTGTCGGCCATACCGAGAAGGTAGTTGAGGAGAGACGGATTCAAAAATGGTTCAAATGACTCTGAGCACCATAGGACTTAACATCTGAGGTCATCTGTCCCCTAGAACTTAGAACTACTTAAACCTAACTAACCTAAGGACATCACACACATCCATGCCCGAGGCAGGATTCGAACTTGCGACCGTAGCGGTCGCGCGGTTCCAGACTGTAGCGCCTAGAACCTCTCGGCCACCCCGGCCGGCAGAGACGGATTAACGAGGGACTATCACGAGTTTTAAGTAACACATAACTTCTCTTGCTGCCATGCTAAAATCTTCTTCTTTGCTGAAAACAGAGCACAGAAACAAATATTCATCTCATTAACATACTAACGCAGTTGAAAATGCGACAGACTCATGAGATACTGTGTTACTTGGGCTACAACTTTGCTTCCGCCGTTTTTTCTCAAAGTTCAAGGCTTTATTGTGAGCATCTTATTTAAATTTCAAAGTATCGGCCATCGCTGCCCACCATTTTCTCCCATCTTTCGGGCAGCATACGAATGCCGCGGCGGAAGAACTGGGCGTCTTTCCAGAAGATCCATGCATGGATCCAATTATGGAATTGTTCATATTACAGGAAGCGCTGGGCAGCCAGGTCGTGTGCCACTAAACTAAAAGCCGGCCGGTGTGGCCGTGCGGTTCTAGGCGCTTCAGTCTGGAACCGCGTGACCGCTGGGGTCGCAGGTTCGAATCCTGCCTCGGGCATGGATGTGTGTGATGTCCTTAGGCTAGTTAGGTTTAAGTAGTTTTAAGTTCTAGGGGACTGATGACCGCAGGAGTTAAGTCCCATAGTGCTCAGAGCCATTTGAACCATTTTGAACTAAACTAAAAAGTTGGTAGTCAAAGGGAGCAATGTCTGGAGAATAGGGCGGGTGGGGTAGGACTTCTCAAAAAATGGTTCAAGTGGCTCTGTGCACTATGGGACTTAACATTTCAGGTCATCAGTCCCATAGAACTTAGAACTACTTAAACCTAACTAACCTAAGGACATCACACACGTCCATGCCCAAGGCAGGATTCGAACCTGCGACGGTAGCGGTCGCGCGGTTCCAGACTCAAGCGGCTAGAACCGCTCGGCCACCAGAGGCCGGCTAGGACTTCCCATTTCAACGTTTCCAGGTATGGTTTTTTTTTTAGCGACTTGGTGTCGAGCACTGTCATGCTGGAAAATCGCCTTATCATGTCTATCGCTGTACAGTGGCCGTTTGTCTTTCAGTGATCGGCTCAAACACATCAAATGCTTTCGACAGTGGTGTCCTGTGATTGTTCCCGTCGGTTGCAGTAGCATCGAAAGCTTTCTCTCTTTCGTAACCATGCCGGTCTTCAACGTCATAATCACCGTATTTGAAGCATGGAAACCATTTTCTGCAAAGTTCTGTCACTAACAGGCGACCCATCATAGGCCTTATCCAGCGTTTTATAAGCCTCAGCCGCAGATTGCTTCATATCAAAGCAGAAAATTAAAATCTCCCGCAAATGACGAGAACTGGGCTCGGAAGCTGACATAATTCAGTCGAGAATGCAATCAAAAACTGACAAATATTTTGATGGCGTTATGTTCTCAAGGGACATGAAAGGGAAGCAGTGGATGGGAAGGGAGTGAGGCAGGGTTGTAGCCTATCCCCGATGTTATTCAATCTGTATATTGAGCAAGCAGTAAAGGAAACAAAAAAAAAAAACACAAAAAAAATCGGAGTAGGAATTAAGATCCATGCCGATGACATTGTAATTCTGTCAGAGACAGCAAGGGCAGTTGAACGGAATGGACAGTGTCTTGAAAGGAGGATATAAGATGAACATCAACAAAAGCAATGTAGTCGCATTAAGCGGGGTGATGCTGAGGGAATTAGATTATGAAATGAGACACTTAAAGTAGTAAACGAGTTTTGCTATTTGGGGAGCAAAATAACAGATGATGGTCGAAGTAGAGAGGATATAAAATGTATACTGGCAATGGAAAGCAAAGCGTTTTAGAACAAGAGAAGTTTCTTAACATCGAGTATGGATTTACGTGTAAGGAAGTCGTTTCTGAAAGTATTTGTATGTGGTGTACCCATGTATGGAAGTGAAACGTTTGGACAAGAAGAGAATAGAAGCTTCGAAATGTGGTGCTACAGAAGAATGCTGAAGATTAGATGGGTACATCACTTAACTAATTAGGAGTTATTGAATAGAATTAGGGAGGATTTTGTGGAACAAATTGACTAGCAGAAGGGATCGGTTGGTAGAACATGTTCTGAGGCATCAAGGGATCACCAATTTAGTATTGGAGGGCAGCGTGGAGGGTAAAAATCGAAGAGGGAGACCAAGAGATGAATACACTAAGCAGATTCAGAAAGATGTAGTTTGCAGTAGGTACTGGGAGATGAAGAAGCTTGCACAGGATAGAGTAGCATGGAGAGCTGCATCAAACCAGTCTCAGGACTGAAGACCACAACAACAACATGTTCTCAAATGCCTAAGCTTACTGTATGACACTTACGACCTACGACTTGCGCCTCTATTTTCCACTAATGCCGTCTACTGCAAAACGGCGGAAGCGAAGTTGTAGACCTAATATTAAACTAGTAAATGAGGGCAAGTCAGTAGTTTATGAAAAGGCCCATTCTCAATAAAGCAGACGTGAAAACTTCACCTATAGTGTCACAAAACTCACAGCAGTTCTCATTTCACCAGCCATCGATGGTGCTTAAAAATTACAGTATTTCACTGAAAAAAGAATCTGTAGTTGCTCGATTATCGTGGCGGATATGAAAGTTTCGCATATTAATCATACGGCAAAGTACTCTGTTTTTTTTTTTTTTTTTGTGCTGCTATCTTGTTTCGATACCTCGAATGGTTTATTTGGTAAGTGGGATTTATAACTATTTCTTTCTGGCTTTTTCACTGGCGCGTGCTTATATGACGGAGTGGTGTACATACATCCCATTTTCTCGAGACTGCAGACAGATCCCTCCAAGTTTAAATAACAATTCAGTATGTTTCTACATTTCATATGAGGCAACATATGATCTGACACGAACGAAATGTAAATTCATAGCGACCCTTATTTTTCGCTGCCAACTTTAAGAATTTCTTGCAGTAATGTCTAAATATCACAATAAACTTTCGTGTTCTGCCTTACGGCAGGTCTGGTCATGGGGGAAGCTTTGCCAGAAAGGTCCACCGCATGAGCGTCTAGGGAAGTGATTCCAGTGGTGGTTTCCCGTTGGCTTCCACTGAGGATGATGAAATGATAGTGAGGACAACACAACACCCAGTCCCTGAGCGGAGAGAATCTCCGACCTAGCCAGGAATCGAACCCAGGCCCCTTGGCGTGACAGACAGCCGCGCTGACCACTCAGCTATTGGGGCGGACGATGTCACAATAACTATGAGCATTAACGAAATGATATGCAGTTCTTCATGAAGCTGACGAATTAACCCACAAGACGTGCGAGAATCAGATGTTTTTAGCTGATAGTTTCTTTACAGTCGTCTGAGAAAGATCGCAGATCGGTCAGCTTGCGTGGCTTGCTCTTCATGCGGCAGGGCCCAACACACGTTGGCAACTATGCTCCCCTTCACTCGTTCCGCGCTGAACTGTCAAAAGTCGCAACTGATTTTGAACCGACCAATAGTGCAAATTGGGAATTATGTCACTGGCTTATTGATGAGTTTCTGTTCTAAGGCAGTGAGCACAACCATTACAAGGGCAGCAGAAGAAGCAAACAGAAGGGCAAATATGACCCCATGTGCTTTTCCAAAACATTATAAAATTCTCAGTGTACGCGAAACCTGAGGGTGAAACATATAGGGGTTTATCGTAACACCATCTTGATAAATTTAGACAATACAGTCTATGGAGCACAGAGACCTGATGCTATGGTTAAATTAGAATGAACAGTCGGCTTATAAGCCGAAACCGGTCAATAAACAATATTATTGCGATCTTGACTGTTCATTTTAACACCATCATGGTTCTCTGCCAGGCCACTTGTGGCGCTGCAAGTTTATCAGTCTATTTTCTCGGTTTATTATTGGGTAATGTGAAATATACCAAATTCGTATTCGTTTTGTACTAAACAGATGCTGGTTTCATCGCTTGTGTTCCTGAGTATGACTTCTTTTGTTCATTGCACTCTTTGTACTACACTGTTAATATGTTTTTCGTATTCTGTTTGATTTCTGCTGGCATCTGTAATATTTGTTGGAAGAAGTGATTCCATATTTGTTTTTGTTTCAAAAATGGTTCAAATGGCTCTGAGTACTATGGGACTTAACTTCTGAGGTCATCAGTCCCCTAGAACTTAGAACTACTTAAACCTAACTAACCTAAGGACATCACACACATCCATGCCCGAGGCAGGATTCGAACCTGCGACCGCAGCGGTCGTGCGGTTCCAGACTGTAGCGCCTAGAACCGCTCGGCCACTCCGGCCGGCTTTTTGTTTCGTATAAATGAAAAATGGGGCCAGGTTTCGTCGCATAGTGTTCTGTGGACTAATGTACATTTGTTCGTGCCTACTAGTACGTGTGTTAACCACTGGATTTTAATGCTTTATTTTACCAGCATTCTGCTTCATTTTTTTTACTTGGTATCCGTGTTTCGTACTTTCTCGCATTTAATGGAGAACTCCATGCAATTAGCTTCTGACAGACTTGGCATTTAACTTTATTACTTACTCGTACAACTTGTCACGGAAGGAGTATGTAATCCGGCGTTGAATGGCCTATTGGTACTGCTTCTCGCCACTGATTTGTAGAATTAGCATCAGAGTACGTAGTTTTTGTGCCAGGTTCTATTATTCAACAAAAATATTCTATACTCAAGTCTATATTCGTACATGGGACTGTGTGGTATAGTGTGAACTACTAAATAAGCCATAGTTATAGCCGGCCGGAGTGGCCGAACGGTTCTAGGCGCTACAGTCTGGAACCGCGCGACCGCTATGGTCGCAGTTTCGAATCCTGCCTCGGACATGGATGTGTGTGATGTCCTTAGGTTAGTTAGGTTTAAGTAGTTCTAAGTTCTAGGGGACTGATGATCTCAGATGTTGAGTCCCATAGTGCTCAGAGCCGTTTTAACCATAGTTATACAGAACTCAATAGCAGAATGATGAGAGCATGAAAGCGTGTGTTATTTGCTTTTAAATTTTCGTTGGTGTAGAGGATGATTTTAGAACACGGATTTCTGCTAAAAAGGATTGTTTTTAGTTAACGTATGAACACATTTACGTAACTGCTTTTGCATTTTTCCCGTTTGCAATTAAGGATGGCTGTGTCACTAAGACTACAAAGAATGCTCAGTGGCAAGAAGCAAAACCCTTCTAAGCAAAAATACATACTTTTTCCATGACAAGATGTAATAAAATTGAATAGGAATTTTGTCAAAATCCGTTAACAGGGAGTTCTCCAATAGCTGCGAGCAAGTACGAGACTACTTGCGGACTAAAATAACGTACAATACGGACAAAATACATACAACATATTTAAATCGAGCAGTTCACACACAGATCCGCAGGCAAGAACAAATGTACATTAGTCCATAGAACACTATGCGACAAAACCAACTTTTGTTTTTTATGAAATAATAACAAATATCGAATTATTTGCTCCACTCAGTGGTACGGATGCGGTCAAAATAATGGAGAATACGGGCAACATATTCACAGTGCAATTCAAAGAGTGCATTACACATAAGAAGTCGTAATCAGGAACACTGTCGATAAAACAAGCTAATCTGTCATATATTGGCAAATGATTGCGAGAGTTTGACATGTGCTATTGCGCAATTATTTCCACTTGATGATGGGCACACGTTCGAAATGCAACATTGGGTTTTACAAATAAATAATTCTGCAGTCAACAGACGACTACTAAGTCATTTGCAAAATTTTAAACGATTGTGGACTCCAGCTACCAAGAGTTAACCTTACATTTTGGTTGGCATTTCTTGAGTGCATGATGTTGCAAAGTAACAAAAAACTTTCAGTTTCCAAGCACGCACTTTACCAGACTACTTGGTCCACCCATAAAGTCTAAATGAAAAATATTCTTCTCGACATCGCGTGTTTGGAATTAAAAATACTGATATTCGTGTCATTTTTTCTGGTATTCACAGTTCACTGCCAGACAACCAGGAGTGCTGCTGTCGCCTGTTTCCGAACTGCAAAACGGGTCTAGCATTACTTATATTTCAGTGACAACCTTTCCATAGGTTGGGACTACAAGCGTATAATACTGTTCAAATGGAATTTTAACTTTACAGACTACACTGTCACATGGTGCAACTTTCATTTCAACAATTACAACCGGCCGCAGTGGCTATGCGGTTCTAGGCGCTTCAGTCTGGAACCGCGAGACCGCTACGGTCGCAGGTTCGAATCCTGCCTCGGGCATGGATGTGTGTGATGTCATTAGGTTAGCTAGGTTTAATTAGTTCTAAGTCCCATAGTGCTCAGAGCCATTTGAACAATTACATTTTAATCTTCTGTGGATGAGACAGATTGTTTACAGCGTGTATTTCGCACTTCTGACTCGCAGCACAAGCCATGCTATGTTTTGTGAAAACATTTCGAAAACTGGGGGCTGCTTAATGAACAATGGAGAATTAATGTTGATAATTACTGGGAAAAAATAGGAAGAGAAACAAATGTGTCAGTGTACACAGTGGTGTTTAAGACGTAAGTATGAGTGTAATACAATCGGAGTAGAGACGGGAAGGCAATGTAGCGAGACGAATGAATTGTTGCTGAACTGAGGAAATTTTTTGATGGATTCCGAGAGATGGCGTCGCTAGAAAACCTGATGGTGACAAATGGATGCGTATTGTTAAATACCATACTGCAGCGAACTGTGTAGAGACGGCATTTATCTAGTCATCAATGTACAGTAGGTGACAGTAGGTGTTGATCATACACGTAATGACAGGTACAACTGGCAAAGGACATTCCTGAGACAAAATAAACAACAAACGTGACTGGAAGGTCGGCAGCACTAAAACACGACAACAATTACACTTTTAGTGACTCCACTGCATACATTCAAGAAGACAACACACGTAACAAAATATCCACCAATTGGAGTAGATGTTGCTAATGTACTAGTACCAATAGAAAATTTTTTGCGAGCAACAAACAGAAACTTTCGTCCATGTAGGAGTGTTTAGTGGAATTCTGCGTCTGTTTGCCTTATAATTAAATATCATAAATTTACCTGTATTATGAAGAATTAGAATTCAAACTTTATATAAAGATATGATTGCGTGTTTATACAATAAAATGCAGTTAGGGGAAGCAGTGTGGCGATACATGCATCCTTCATAAATAAAACAGTCCCTGGTCACTGCCGATGTAGCGTGAAAGAGGAAGCCATAAACTTACAAAAGACTAATAACTTATAGTGGAGCAGATAGTACAAGTTATGGTTCCAACTTTGATGTTTTTTACCATATTTATCATCCCTGTATCACACAAAACAAAATATCTAATGTACTGACACAGACACGACTTTTCTCATTTCTTAGCTTGCTAAGAGTTTTCCATTCAGATTGCGCCTAAACTTTGTATATAGTACGTTAGACTTACGAAACCATACTGTGTTTAGTCTTTTTTAGTAAAATGTGCTTTCTACTAAAGTAAAAGAAAATTACTATCTGGAAATAAGTTATCCAGAGCATGAAAATGTTCTATGAGTTTGTCACATTGAACGGGTTCATTGGGTAATTGCCTCGCTTCTAGGGGAAGTATTTAATATGTATGAATGAAAAACGCAAACTGCAGATGTACAGAAGTTGCGAAATCATCGCAGCTTACATTTTCCATTGCTAGAAAAATTACCATTTATACATTGAGGACAGGGTGGTTAATAAAAATAAAATACTAATACCATTGCACAAGCAACACCTTTACCGCTTCCTGAAAAGAGAATACAGTTCCTTTCGTATACGAGTAAACAAACACGGTGTCAATTCCAGGTACTTTTAATGTGAATATACTAAACTTTTGCCCCAAGTTTCAGCGCAGAACGAATAATATCTACTATGTGCTGTGTAGTGCAGAAATATACCTGTATTCTCTTATGCCAGATGATAATCATCGAGAAACCAACATACTTGTAAACAACATTTACTGCGAATTAATACAAAATTATTCTGGAAAAAGGTAACATTAAATCCGACATTATCTGAGAAGTCACAGGAGGAAAATTTAAATAATTTAGAATAAGCGTTTATAAAATTATGCATGTCACTTACCAGTGTCACGTCAGTTACCGGCGAACCGAACACGCCTCTTGCTGCTCTGACGTAACGTCTGCTGCAAAACACACTCCGTTCATATGTCGGCAACGCGAGTCACTGTACTCGAAAACGTGGTCTGCATTGGGCACCGTCGCATGCTTGTCTCTTTTACTTTTTTTTTTCGTCCCTTAGTATCCACCCACGGCATACCGGGCGCCGAAACAAAAACGAACGACCACTTGCCGCCTCTAGTTGTTGTCCAAAGAGGTTCGGCGGCGAAGACGCACCACTCTGCTTCGGCCGCCAGAATAAGAGATCGTCGGAGTATCTTCACGGTGTAAAGAGGCGCGCATTCACGGTAGTTGGAGGCATGTTCATATGTTTCGAATGTTTCTACACTTGCCGCAAAAATAACACGAAACTTTCTAGATGATCCAAAACTGCCCGCAAATTCAGATGTATTGTGATCATTAGTCTACTGAGAAAGGAATTGCAGTCATTATTTACATTACTGGTATCAAGTTTATTTTATTGTGCAGCAGCAGTTTTTGTTATTTCCAGTCATCTACTGAAGGCGTACACGAAGGTTATTACAAAAAGCAGCAAGTAGTAGGTCATTTCTTCTTCGTTTGCGTAAGAATAGCTACCGAAATACGATCTCAGTGCATCTTAAATACGGTTCGCATGTCTTTCACATGTGAGGTTCCAGCAGTGATGAACGCAAACGACATCGCATGCCATCAGATAATGCTCGGGAAAAACAAATTTCGCGTGATTCGGTAGTTTTACCGAAGAAACCCATGACACAGGTTTGACGGCCATGAACAATGGCTTTTCTACACATTGTCTCTCCGGAGTAGCATTTTTTCGCTTGTGCTGCTTCTATTGGTGACGACAGTACTGCCAACATCGAGGCAATCCAAAGAAATTTCCTTCAGGTGATTCGTGTGATTCGGCAGTTGTACAGAAGAGACCCATTTCACAAATTTGAAGGCCGTGAGCGATCACTTTTGTACATATTGTCTCTCTGGAGTAGGATTTTTTCCGCTTGTCCTGCTTCTATTGGTAACGACAGTACTGCCATCATCGAGGAAATCCAACAAAATTTCCTTCGGGTGTTCAGTGAAGATACTGATGATGCATTATCCAGCGCCATCCAATGAAGAGTTGAAATAGGTCTAAAATCGTACGTGAAGTTGAGAAGAATCAAGTCAGTACGAAGGTGCCCAGTATGGCATTGAATCTTCTGGGGCAAATCGATAGCCGCCGTATGAGGAAGGTGAAATTCCAGTCAATGTCTGCTCGCTTTCACGTTCTTCAGAGATTAACAGTGTAACGTTTCGACGACAGCGGTGCCTTGATAAATAATCTTTTTTCTACTATCAGTTCAAGACCCAGTAGCATAGTCTTGAGGTCTCTCGAAACTGTTTCACATTTTCCGATACGTTTACTTATCAGGGCAAAGTCGAGTGAGGATAACACTGACGTTGGAGCGGCAGTACACTTCAGACGATATCGGGACGTGTCAGATGGAACTTCCTGAGAGAGAGAGTGGTCCCCATAGCTTGATCCAGCGTTCGGTCTTCGGTGGGTGGATGGAACTGTGATGATTCCTGCTGTGGAAGTAACTCGACACTGTAGGTGGTTGCGCAACAGAGTACGGTTTGGCACTGGCGAGGGCGGTTGCGGGATGAACCCTACGTTGGGGTAGAAGAGGGTTGGGGGGGGGGGGGGGACGAGAAATCCCGGCAGTTGGGGTGTACAGTTTACTGGCCGACTCAGCGAGCGTCGGAGTGACAGAGAAGGCGCTATAGTGAGTCTGGAGGGGCAGAGAGGGACAGGAGGTCAAGAGGGGGAGGGAGTGCTGCTAAGGGACGGGGGAGGGGGGGGGGAGAGAGAGAGAGGAGGCGGACCGGAGCCATTAACATAAATTATCCGCTGCGCGGTACGACGCGACAGTTGGTATTGGGTCATAAACTTGTGCGGCGGCCGCTTTGTAACAGGGAGCGTGGAGGGGCGGCCGGAGGGGAAGAGGGGGGGGGGGGGAGAGAGAGAGAGAGAGAGAGAGAGAGAGAGAGAGAGAGGCGCGCAGTAGGGTACGAGAGAGACGGGGAGAGGCGGAGGGCAGGAGAGTCGCTTTCACAGACAGACGCAGAGGGTCTCAGCAGGCCGCGATTGGCGACAAAGACGCACAGCGGCAGACTGGCTCTGGATGACTGAGCAGCCAGCGCTTTGTCGAGCCGGGAAAAATCGACCGATTGAAACCGATACCGGTATTTCAGTTCTAAATAACCGGTAGTTATTTGGTTTCAGTTTTTCTTTAATTTACATAGTTTAGCCCGCACTCGAGCACTAAAATGTAGTCAACAGAGTCCACATTGAATTGTTGTTGTTGTGGTCTTCAGTCCTGAGACTGGTTTGATGCAGCTCTCCATGCTACTCGATCCCGTGTAAGCTTCTTCATCTCCCAGTACCCACTGCAACCGGCATCCTTCTGGTACTATCTACAAACTGGAGAAGACATTTTCTCGAAATATTTAGCATTTGTTACGTATGTTGTTGTTGTGGTCTTCAATCCAGAGACTGGTTTGATGCAGCTCTCAATGCTACTCTATCCTGTGCAAGCTTCTTCATCTCCCATTACTTACTGAACCCTACAGCCTTCTGAATCTGTTTAGTGTACTCATCTCTTGGTCTCCCTCTACGATTTTTACACTCCACGTTGCCCTCCAGTACCAAAATTGGTGATCCCTTGATGCCTCAGAACATGTCCTACCAACCGATCCCTTCTTCTTGTTAAGTTGTGCCAAAACGCCTCTTCTCCCCAATTCTATTCATTACCTCCTCATTAGTTATGTGATCTACCCATCTAATCTTCAGCATTCTTCTGTAGCACCATATTTCGAAAGCTTGTATTCTCTTCTTGTCCAAACTATTTATTGTCCACGTTTCACTTCCATACATGGCTACACTCCATACAAATACTTTCAGAAACGACTTCCTGACACTTAAATATATACTCGATGTTAACAAATTTCTCTTCTTCAGAAACGCTTTCCTTGTCATTGCCAGTCTACCCTCTCTACTTCGACCATCATCAGTTATTTTGCTCCCCAAATAGCAAAACTCTTTTACTACTTTAAGTGTTTCATTTCCTAATCTAATTCCCTCAGCTTCACCCGATTTAATTCGACTACATTCCATTATCCTCGTTTTGCTTTTGTTGATGTTCATCTTATACCCTCCTTTCAAGCCACTGTCCATTCCGTTCAACTGCTCTTCCAAGTCCATTGCTGTCTCTGACAGAATTACAGTGTCATCGGCGAAACTCAAAGTTTTTATTTCTTCTACATTGATTTTAATTCCTAATCCGAATTTTTCTATTGTTTTCTTTATTGCTTGTTCAATATACAGATTGAATAACATCGGGGATAGGCTACAACCCTGTCTCACTCCCTTCTCAACCACTGCTTCCCTTTCATGCCCCTCGACTCTTGTAACTGCCATCTGGTTTCTGTACAAATTGTAAATAGTCTTTCGCTCCCTGTATTTTACCCCTGCCACCTTCAGAATTTGAAAGAGAGTATTCCAGTCAATATTGTCAAAAGCTTTCTCTAAGTCTACAAATGCTAGAAACGTAGTTTTGCCTTTCCTACATTGAATGAGTTTACATTTTATAGTCTGTCTGTAAACTCAAGAGCGAGCAGCGCCCGCATCTCGTGGTCGTGCGGTAGAGTTCTCGCTTCCCACGCCCGGGTTCCCGGGTTCGATTCCCGGCGGGGTCGGGGATTTTCTCTGCCTCGTGATGGCTGGGTGTTGTGTGCTGTCCTTAGGTTAGTTAGGTTTAAGTATTTCTAAGTTCTAGGGGACTGATGACCATAGATGTTAAGTCCCATAGTGCTCACAGCCATTTGAACCATTTTTTTGAGCGAGCAGCACTTTTGTTGGGGGAAGTGGCCTTTCCCAGAAGAACCTTGCCACCGGCCTACAGGGCCACCCAAAATCAGTTGCACCTTACCTGTCTAGCGGCATAGATCGGCGTGCTGGCAGTGTCAGTCAGTTAACTTTGTATACTCACTGATATACTGCGGTACCCAGAAGTGATGGATAATCGCCTAGCATTGCAAGAAAATATGCAGAATACGAAGAAGAGGAGGTATTTGCGGAGTAACGAGCGTTCGATTGTCTCTAATGTTATTACAAGGTGTGTTAAGGGAACCTGGAACCTAAAAATGATGAAATTTTGGGTTTTCAGTTTACTGTGAATTAAAATGCTACAGATCTTCCTCATTAAAATGACATATTGATCTTACCTGTAGCTCAACTCCAACTATTGAAAATATTACTTTCAATAATGTGCTAGAGAGGGCATGCCGCGACATTGAATTTCCATGGATACATGTTAACTGAAAACATCGTTTTGCAAAACTTCCGGTCTTTCCAAAGACTTTATATTATGTTGGCATCACGATTTGATAGGCAATTGTTTTGTATGTGTATTGTAGTCTTTGGATACTGTTGTTTACATTGAGCATTTGGTGATTATTGCACGATTTGTGTTATATTTTTATTGCGTAACTGGAACTTATCAAATATGTCTCGATTTAGTAACAGAGTTTACAACAGGAAGAAGCCTCCTCCGAGGTACACTAGTGGAATTGTGATAATTTCTCCGACCTTGCGAAATGATTCCGAAAATAGTGAGGTTATTCATGAAGTGAAATTTACTCCTGTCTCTAGCACAAGCAAGAAGTTGCATGGATCAACTGAAAAATACTGCAGTTTATTGGAGAAGTGTAGTGAGGATAATGTGAACGAAATAATTAACATTTCATTGCTCTCGAAGGTGATTGAGAGTTCAGTACTGTGTAAGGAATGTTGCAAATTGAGTATGTCAGTAAATGTCAAGCAACACATAGGAATTGCAGCAGAAATCTGTCTCCATTGTACTAGTTGTCATTATAGTGTTTCATTTTGGAACTCAGAATATGTCGAAATAAGCCAAGGTGAAACTGATAGTGAGAAAAGCAAGTACTATGTTGTAAATATGAGGTGTGTTTACGCTCTAAGATCAATCGGTAAGGGATACTCTGCTGGTCAAATGTTTTGTGGTGTAATGAATCTACGACCACCACCAACGAAATTCTCAAAATATAACTCGGTTGTTGGATCCTGTGTTGAAGATATTGCCCAAGAATCCATGAAAGAAGCACTGTAGGAGGCTGTGGCGGTGAATGAAGAAATTCCAGATGTTCAGAATCCTCGGGACCTGACTGTCGCACTAGATGGTACGTGGCAGAAGCGCGGGCACACTTCACGTAATGGGGTAATAACGGCAACAAGTGCTGATACTACAAAAGTTCTAGATGTTGTAATTAAATCCAAGCACTGTAGGTGTCCTAAAAGAGTGAAGGATGAGCATGCAGAAAACTGTCGAAGGAATTACAGTGGGTCTAGTGGGGCCGTGGAAGTTTCCGGTGTGAAAGACATTCTCAGTCGCTCTCTTCTGTGGTACAAGGTCAGATACCTACAGTTCCTGGGTGATGGTGATTCGAAGTTTTTTGCTGCTGTATCTGAGCTGAAACCTTATGGAAATGATGTCACCATTACCAAACAGGAGTGCATAGGTCACGTTCAGAAACGTATGGGAACAAGGCTGCGTCGACTGAAGACCACAATGAAAGGCCAAGTACTCAGTGATGGAAAACCTTTACGTGGAGCTAAAAGATTGACAGACGAGGTAATCAACAGATTGCAGAGAGACTATGGGCTGGCAATAAGACAAAATACTCACAGTGTTGATGCAATGGAAAAGGCTGTAATGGCACTTTACTACCGCACCTTATCGACCGACGAGGAACCACTACATGGACTATGCCCACAGGGACCCAATTCCTGGTGCAAGTGCAACAAATATCAGGGATCTGAAGGTGTATACAACCATCATCACAGTCTACCAGAAACTGTCATGAAGGCTATAAAACCAATTTTCAGAGATCTTTCTGCAACTGAACTTTTGAAGAAGTGTCTCCATGGACGTACACAAAATCAAAATGAGAGTGTGAATAATGTAATTTGGACCAGAATCCCAAAATATGTGTTCGTGGAAATTCATACTCTTCATTTTGGAGTATATGGTGCCATTGCTACGTACAACAAATGTAACATTATAAAGTGCAATATGCTGCAGGAGTTGGATGTGATGCCCGGAAAGTACATGGTGAGTGCAATGATGTTGATAGACAATGAGAGGAAACGGGATGCTGAAAGGGAAGAAAAGGAGTGTGAGAGGCAAGCCAGACAAAGAATGAAAGGTGTGAAAATAAGGCTAGTTGGGGAGATGTCTAGTGGCAGTGAAAACCCCTCATATGGTGCTGGACTCCACTAAAATGTTAGTGAAACTTTGAAACTCGTTTTCCACAAGTTCCCTTTTTGTCATATAAGGAACATTTTCTGCTAAACTATTAGAGATAAAGACTTAAAATTTTCAAGGAATGTAAACAGTGCCAATATACACCTTGTATCATAGCCTTTTTGTGACACATAATTGATAACAGATTTTATTTCAAAGATACTATGCCAAAAAATGTGCCAATTATTTTCAGTAACAAAATAATTAATATCTTCCCAAAAAACACCAATAAATTAAAATCCATATGGTACATGATATTAAATACGAGGGCCGTTCAGAAAGTAACCTCCGGTTGATTTAAAAAAATACACCAAGTTAAATAAAAATATTTTAATATATACATCTTACAACTACATCTTTGCACTATTTTTCTACATAGTCTCCATAGCGATTGAGGCACTTATCGTATCTCTTCACGAGCTTTGAAATTCCTTCTGCATAAAAATCACCCGCTTGTGGCTGGAGCCAGCCTGTGACCGCATCTTTGAGCTCTTCGTCGTCATCAAACCGCTGTGACCCGAGCCATTTCTTCAAATGCATGAAGAGGTGATAATCACTTGGCGCCAGGTCTGGGCTGTAAGGTGGATGGTTGATAACGTCCCACTTGAAGGACTCAAGAAGGGCCGTTGTTCTGCGAGCAGAGTGAGGACGGGCGTTATCGTGCAAAAAAGCGATACCAGAAGTCAGCATACCACGGCGTTTGTTCTGCATAGCCCGTCGTAACTTTTTTATTGTTTCACAGTACACGTCTTGATTAAGCACATGGTGAGTGCAATGATGTTGATCGACAATGAGAGGAAACGGGATGCTGAAAGGGAAGAAAAGGAGTGTGAGAGGCAAGCCAGACAAAGAATGAAAGGTGTGAAGGCATGAATTCAACCAACAACACCCCTTTGGCATCCCAAAACACCGTTGCCATCAGTTTTCTGGCAGAAAAATCTTGCGAGGCTTTTCTTGGTTTGGTAGGCGAATTTGAATGTGCCCACATCTTTGATTGTTCTTTTGTCTCAGGGTTCACGTACTTAATCCAGGTTTTGTCACCGGTCACGATTCTGTTTAACAATGGTTCTCCTTCGTCCTCATAACGTGACAGAAAGTCTAATGCAGAGGCCATTCTTTGAGTTTTGTGGTGGTCGGTAAGAATTTTGGGCACCCATCGTGCACAGAACTTACGGTAACCCAATCTTGCTGTCACTATCTCGTACAAGAGAGTCTTAGAAATCTGTGGAAAACCAGTAGACAACTCCGACATTGAGAAACGTCGATTTTCACGAACTTTTGCATCAACTGTCTGAACGAGTTCGTCAGTCACCAATGATGGTCTACCACTCCTCTCTTCATCATGAACGTTTTCTCGTCCACTTTTAAATAAACGTACCCATTCACGGACAACTCCTTCACTCATAACTCTTGGTCCTTACACGGCACAAAGCTCACGATGAATAGCTGCTGCAGAATATCCTTTGGCTGTAAAAAACCTTATGACAGCACGCACTTCACATTTGGCAGGGTTTTCTATTGCAGCACACATTTCAAACTGCCACAAAAACTAAACTAGCGCAGGTACGACGTTCACTCGACCACGGCTTGATGCCGACTGACCTGTTGAGTGCGTGAACGCACTGTGACCAATCGGAGGTTACTTTCTGAACCGCCCTCGTATATGTAATATTGTACTGTAAAAGTTTCATCATTCTGGTGTTAATAGTTCATAAGAAAATGTTCCTTACATTTAACATTGGAAGTATAGGACGTTCCGGGTCCCCTTAAGGAGGCGGCACAAAAAGAACTGTTGGCTAATATTACCAGTCCAAATCAAACGGCTGCAATTTTATGCAAGGGTCAGCTTCGCCACAATAAGAGGCATAAGGAAGGAACGCGAAAATAAGCTGCGTCGTTCACTGGAATCGTCACGAAATAAAAATAAATAATTTTGGGAGGAAACCCATCGTTATAGAAAGTTTCACAATCACGTAAAACCTTTGATGGTTGTGGAACAGCAGCATTTGAATGTGTTGTCACTAAATCTCTATCTCTGTTACTACTCACCTAAGACATATTGCTTAAAACATGTGCGCATTAGCTGCTCTAAACACTGCTGAAATCTCCTGTACACCGATTCTGGACATCTAAGTAAGAGGTTTGACATACGAGTTGCGTTCACACATTAATTTTTATTTTTCGGTAAGAAATGGTTCAAATGGCTCTGAGCACTATGGGACTCAACATCTGAGGTCATCAGTCCCCTAGAACTTAGAACTACTTAAACCTAACTAACCTGAGGACATCACACACATCCATGCCCGAGGCAGGATTCGAACCTGCGACCGTAGCAGTCACGCGGTTCCGGACTGAAGTGCCTAGAACCGCACGGCCACAACGGCCGGCTTTTGGTAAGAACTTTGTTTGTTAATCTACAGCAATGTTGTCCTCTTCAAAATATTCCCCATTACATGCTATAAACTTATGCCAGTGCTTTTTCCAATTCCCGAAACACTTAAGGAACAGTTTCCTCGGAATAGTTTATAGTTGTCTTAACTGTGCATTTTTAATCTCATCCACGCTTGCAAAATCGCTGTCTTTTAAGGCCTACTTTGAAATGTTTATACCACTTGTAAGCCCTTGGTTTACTCATAACAGACTCACCAAAAGTAATATTTAACATTTATAAAATTTTCATACACTTTATTCCATTCTTATAAAAAAAATTTATTACAGATTCTCTAATCGGTTTTTTTACAGAACAAATAATCGATGATGCTACCAAAACACATGTAACCTTTTTGACAGCTGACAAAAGACTAAATACCCAATACGCATAACATTGTACACACACCTTTCAGACATGTTTACGAAGACAGTGACAAAAGGTAATGCAAATCGGACTAATATAAGAAACAAAATTGTACATTCCTGGTACTTTTTAAACAATCTTCGTCTTGTAAGGAGTGTTGAGTTTCAATGCATCCCTTCAAAGCAAACTTCTGCCTTTTACTAGAAACACAAAGTAAGAACAATCAAAATGGTTCAAATGGCTCTGACAAGGGAACCTCCCCATCGCACCCCCCTCAGATTTAGTTATAAGTTGGCACAGTGGATAGGCCTTGAAAAACTGAACACAGATCAATCGAGAAAACAGGAAGAAGTTGTGTGGAACTATGAAAATATAAGCGAAATATACAAACTGAGTAGTCCATGGGAAAGACAGGCAACAACAAGGATACTGGGAGCAGAAGTGCGCCGTGGTCTGGTGGTTAGCGTGAGCAGCTGCGGAACGAGAGGTTCTTGGTTCAAGTCTTCCCTCGAGTGTTAAGTTTACTTTCTTCATTTCAGTAAAGTTATGATCTGTCCGTTCGTTCATTGTCGTCTTTGTTCACTGTAATAAGTTTAGTGTCTGTGTTTTGCGACCGCACCAAAAAACCGTGCAATTAGTAGACGAAAGGACGTGCCTCTTCAATGGCAACCAAAAACATTTGATCGCAAGGTCATAGGTCAACCGATTCCTCCACAGGAAAACACGTCTGATATATTCTATACGACACTGGTGACGGCATGTGCGTCACATGACAGGAATATGTTGTCGACCCACCTAACTTGTAAACTTGGCGAATGGGTAAAAAGATTCTTCTACCTTTCCCGATTTAGGTTTTCTTGTGGATGTGATAATCACTCCCAAAAAAGTGATGAAAACATAAGAGTTTGTAACATAAACTGAAAACAAAAATTAAAATTTCCATTCGAGGGAAGACTTGAACCAAGGACCTCTCGTTCCGCCTCTGCTCACGCTGACCACAAGACCACGGTGCTCCTGAGCGCACCTTGTCCTTGATGATGCTTATGCAGCACATGGACTACTCAGTTTGTATATTTTGCTTATTTTTTCATAGTTCCACACAACTTCTTCCTGTTTTATCGATTGATCTATGTTCAGTTTTTCAAGGTCTAACCACTGTGCCAACTTAGAATTAAATCTGAGGGGGCTGCGATGGGGAGGTTGCCTTGTCAGCACTATGGGACTTAACTTCTGAGGTCATCAGTCCCCTATACTTAGAACTACTTAAATCTAACTAACCTAAGGACATCACACACATCCATGCCCGAGGCAGGATTCGAACCTGCGATCGTAGCGGTCTCGCAGTTCCAGACTGTAGCGCCTAGAACCGCTCGGCCACTACGGCCGGCCTAAGAACAATCCTTAAATTCTACAGATTGCTTGCATTATATGGGGTTCGTTTTCCAAAGAGCAATAGAGGAACATACATTTACATGAACAGGCATTCGGTTCTATGTTTGTAGTAGAGTCCTGTCTTCCGTTCTTATGTTAATATAAATTACTCTATAATGTTGTGTTTCGGAAGAAGCTATCTTCTTTTGTATTGCTTATGGTCTTAACGCAATTTTCTAAAAATAAACGCAGACGGGACGTATCTGTGCACGGCGTCGCCACAGATTTAAAGCGCGCGCCGCGGCAGGGCCGGTACTACGTTGTAAAACAGCCTGTAGAAGCGCCCTGTGACGTAGCTGGGTTGGCAGAGCGGGGACTCGCTCGCTCGCTCTTCAGCTTACCAACAGACTATAAGCCCGCTTTACACGAACGACTTTCTGGTCGGAACCGACTACTCAAAGTGCGTGAGCCTCTCGTGCTTGCGTGTAAATCAGCAGTCAACCATGACGCGAGTGTGTCTGTGACGTCGACATGGGGGCTCCCATGGCCGGATTTCGTAAACCGATTTCCCTATACCGCATCTGGATGGTCATGTGTTCCAAAATCGATTCTGAAAAATCCGCTTCTGGTTGCCGGTTTTCCAATTCCGCAATCGATTTTTCCCTCCCACGTAAACGCAACCGGTTTTGAAACGTGCTTGGACTGTCAGGTTTCGTATTGTTTTTAAAACTCTTACATTCTAATGGACGGAGTGGCTTTTTGTACAGTGAAGGATAGGCAGAATTATTACACTGAAGCAGTTTACACCTCGTCTGACTAAAGAGAAATAGCGATTGTGCTGACTAAACTGTAAGAGCTATTTTCCAGGCGCCGTATACAGGGTGAGTCACCTAAAATTACCGCTGGATATATTTCGTAAACAACATCAAATACTGACGAATCGATTCTACAGACCGAACGTGAGGAGAGGGGCTAGTGTAATTGGTTAATACAAACCATTAAAAAATGCACGGAAGTATGTTTTTTAACACAAACCTACGTTTTTTTTAAATGGAAGCCCGTTAGTTTTGTTAGCACAGCTGAACGTATAAACAAATACGTAATCAGTGCCGTTTGTTGCATTGTAAAATGTTAATTACATCCGGAGATATTGTAACCTAATGTTGACGCTTGGGTATCACTCCTCCGCTGTTCGATCGTGTGTATCGGAGAGCACCGAATTACGTAGGGATCCAAAGGGAACGGTGATGGACCTTAGGTACAGAAGAGACTGGAACAGCACATTGCGTCCACATGCTAATACCTTTTTATTGGTCTTTTTCACTGACTCACATGAATATTACCATGAGGGGTGAGGTACATGTTCGACGGGCGTTTCATAGGACGTGGGGGACGCATAAATTGGCCAGCGCGTTCTCCTGATCTAACACCTCTGGACTTCTTTCTGTGGGGTACCTTAAAGGATAATGTGTACAGTGATGTGCCTACAACCCCAGAGGATATGAAACAACGTATTGTGGCAGCCTGCGGCGACATTACACCAGATGTACTGCGGCGTGTACGACATTCATTACGCCAGAGATTGCAATTCTGTGCAGCAAATGATGGCCACCACATTGAACATCTCTTGGCCTGACATGTCGGGACACACTCTATTCCACTCCGTAATTGAAAACGGAAACCACGTGTGTACGTGTACCTCACCCCTCATGGTAATGTACATATGCGTCAGTGAAAAAGACCAATAAAAAGCTGTTAGCATGTGGACGTAATGTGTTGTTCCAGTCTCCTCTGTACCTAAGGTCCATCACCGTTCCCTTTGGATCCCTACGTAATTCGGTGCTCTCCGATACACACGATCGAACAGCGGAGGAGTGGTACCCAAGCGTCAACATTAGGTTACGATATCTCCGGATGTAATTAACATTTTACAATGCAACAAACAGCACTGATTACGTACTTGTTTATATGTTCAGATGTGCTAACAAAACTAACGGGCTTCCATTTAAAAAAACGTAGGTTTGTGTTAAAAAGATACTTCCGTGTATTTTTTTATGGTTTGTATTAACCAATTACACTAGCCCCTCTCCTCACGTTCGGTCTGTGGAATCGATTCGTCAGTATTTGATGTTGTTTACGAAATATATCCAGCGGTAACGTTAGGTGACTCACCCTGTATAACTACAGAGGCGGACGGAAGTTCAAATGGTTCTCATGGCTCTGAGCACTATGGGACCTAACATCTGAGGTTGTCAGTCTCCTAGAACTTAGAACTACTTAAACCTAACTAAGCTAAGGACATCACACAAATCCATGATGCCCGAGGCAGGACTCGAACCTGCCACCGTAGCGACCACTCGGCCACCGCGGCCGGCAGTTGTAGGGGAAGTAGCAGAAGAAAAGGTTACAGGAGAATATGGACCTGGGACAAGAAAGATTAATTGAGTTCTGTAATAAATTTCAGCTAGTAATAGCGAGTACTCTATTCAAGAATGAGGAGGAGGTATACTTGGAAAAGGCCAGGAGATGCGCGAAGATTTCAGTTAGATTACATCAGGGTCAGGCAGAGATTCCGAAATCAGATACTAGATTGTAAGGCAGTCAGCAAGAATCAGTCTGCAAAGAAGTGGGATACGAAAGAGCTAAGGAACGACGAGACACACTTGAAGTTCTCTGAGGCCTTAGATGCAGCAATGAGGAATACCTCAGTAGGCAGTACAGCAGGAGAAGAATGGACATCTCTAAAAAGGGCAATCACAGAAGTTGGAAAGAAAAACATAGGTAAAAAGAAGGTAACTGCGAAGAAACCATGGCTAACACAAGAAGTACTTCAGTTGATCGGTGAAAGAAGGAAGTACAAATATGTTCAGGGAAATTCATGAATACAAAAATACAAGTCCTTGAAGAATGAAATAAATAGGAAGTGCAGGGAAGCTAAGACGAAATGGCTGCATAAAAAATGTAATGTCGCAATTGTACCAGCAATCCGACGGTCTCGCTATAGGAAGGATAGCTGGTATCTTTGCTGATATTTTCATTAAGTCTCTAGAAGAGTTTTTCAACTCTTTCGCAGCTACAACGCTAGGCATTCTCTCCTATTTCAGATGTGTCGATGATATTTCAGTCATCTACAAAGGACCTGTTGATGGTATTGACCGTATTCTCAATCTCTTAAATGAACTTAACGAGAAAATGTCCTTCACCAGCGAACTCGAAAGCAATGCCCGTCAATTGAACTTTCTTGACTTGACGCTTACAGTAGAAGAAAACAAAATCTCATGTAATGTTTTTCGTAAAGAAACATATACCGATCAGATCGTACCTGCGCGTTCGATGCACCCACAATCTCATAGAAACGCTTTCTTTCACTCTAGTATTCATAGAGCTACTTCTATTCCACTCTCGAAAGAAAAATTCGAGGAAGAAATTAATTTAATCAAAACGATAGCAGTTAATAACGAATACGAACCTGCCGTAGTGGATGACATCCTTAAAAAGAAAAGTGTTAAAAGAGCTACTACACTCGGGGACATCTGTTATTGAACCCAGCCTAAAGAAGTTTTTTTCTATTTCTTTCTCAGGGCCCATCTCCTATCAGATTCAACAAATCATTAATAATAATAAATACAACTCTAATGTCGTCTTTTCAACCAACAATAGTTTGAAAAAATTTTATTCACAATTTAAAATCGACCCGTTCCCCTTTGGAAAACTCTAGCGTCTATAAGATTTTTTGCGACACCTGCACTTCTTACTACACAGGACAAACAGGACGTGCCTTTACAGTCAGATACAAAGAACATCTTTTAAGAAGAAATGGCCCTAGCACCGAAAATTAGTCTTTCGCCGACCACCTGCTGATTACAGGTCAGGCGCCTAAAGCTATTCACGATATCAACATTTTGCACACTGAAAAGAAAGGGCGTAGATTAGAAGTTCTCGAAGAAACGGAAATTTTTAAACATCTTTCTCATTCTTAATGAGAAGCTACAATTACGTAATAAAAGCTTCTTCAACAATATAAAGCCGTTACTTGATATGTGATTCCGCGTTCCCTCGTGCAGTTACCGAAATATTTTTTCTATCTAAGTCGACTCATAATTTTTGTTTATTAACTGGTTTATATTGGCTGCATTTCATGTTATACCCTTTTTCTACTCGCTGAGCTATTCAGCTCCCTTTGTGATTCTATAATGGCGTTTTCTGCCTTTAAACTGTACTTCTAAGGTCTCATGTACACAAAATGTTACCATGTCTGCTGCTGTCAGATAAAATACTGTACTAAATAATGTTCGTCATAATACTCATCTGTCTATATTTTGAATGTTAAGTAGGGTGTTTGTATTTGCGACTGCTAGATGGCATTCTTGGTGTAATGTTCACCTGCCCGCAATTGCTAACGCGGGTACCTCAGTCTGATGCCACCTATAGCTCGATATAGGCCATAGTGGCTTGAATTACATGTTTTCCATTTCAAAAATTTGTGACTAAAGCTTTATCACTTGATATTATTTTATAAGAGACATGCAACGACTGTTTCTTTCTTGTACTGTCTGTCAGTACTAACACTTCAAAAAAATTTTCCCTATAATTTTGTACTTACACTATCGGCCATTAAAATTGCTACACCACGAAGATGACGTGCTACAGACGAGAAATTTAACCGACAGGAAGAAGATGCTGTGATTTGCAAATGATTAGCTTTTCAGAGCATTCACAGAGGGTTGGCGCCGGTGGCGTCACCTACAACGTGCTGACATGAGGAAAGTTTCCAACCGATTTCTCAAACACAAACAGCAGTCGACCGGCGTTGCCTGGTGAAACGTTGTTGTGATGCCTCGTGTAAGGAGGAGCAATGCGTACCATCACGTTTCCGACGTTGATAAAGGTCGAATTGTAGCTTATCGCGATTGCGGTTTATCGTATCGCGACATTGCTGCTCGCGTTGGTCGAGATCCAACAACTGTTAGCAGAATATGGGATGGGCGGCTTCAGGAGGGTAATACGGAACGCCGTGCTGGATCCCATCGGTCTCGTATCACTAGCAGTCGAGATGACAGGCATCTTATCCGTATGGCTGTAACGGATCGTGCAGCCACGTCTCGACCCCTGAGTCAACAGATGGGGACGTTTGCAAGACAACAACCGTCTGCACGAACAGTTCGACGACGTTTTCAGCAGCATGGACTATCAGCTCGGAGACCGTGGCTGCGGTTACCCTTGTCGCTGCATCACAGACAGGAGTGCCTGCGATGGAGTACTCAACGACGAACCTGGCAAAACGTCATTTTTTCGGATGAATCCAGGTTCTGTTTACAACATCACGATGGTCACATCCGTGTTTGGCGACATCGCGGTGAACGCTCATTGGAAGCATGTATTCGTCATCGCCATACTGGCGTATCACCCGGCGTGTTGGTATGGGGTGCCATTGGTTACACGTGTCGGTCACCTCTTGTTTGCATCGACAGAACTTTGAACAGCGGACGTCACATTTGAGATGTGTTACGACCCGTGGCTCTACCCTTCATTCGATCCCTGCGAAACCCTACATTTCAGCAGGATAATGCACGACCGCATGTTGCAGGTCCTGTACGGGCCTTTCTGGATACAATAAATGTTCGACTGCTGCCCTGGCCAGCACATTCTCCAGATCTCTCACCAACTGAAAACGTCTGGTCAATGGTGGCCGAGCAACTGGCTCGTCACAATACGCCAGTCACTACTCTTGATGAACTGTGGTATCGTGTTGAAGCTGCGTGTTGGTTGGTTGGTTGGTTGGTTTGGGGAAGGAGACCAGACAGCGTGGTCATCGGTCTCATCGGATTAGGGAAGGACGGGGAAGGGAGTCGGCCGTGCCCTTTCAGAGGAACCATCCCGGAATTTGCCTGGAGTGATTTAGCGAAATCACGGAAAACCTAAATCAGGATGGCCGGACGCGGGATTGAACCGTCGTCCTCCCGAATGCGAGTCCAGTGTCTAACCACTCCGCCACCTCGCTCGGTGAAGCTCCATGTGCAGCTGTACCTGTACACGCCATCCAAGCTCTGTTTGAGTCACAATCAGTGCCCAGGCATATCAAGGCCGTTATTACGGCCAGAGGTGGTTGTTCTGGGTACTGATTTCTCAGGATCTATGCACCCAAATTGCGTGAAAATGTAATCGCATGTCAGTCCTAGTATAATATATTTGTCCAATGAATACCCATTTATCATCTGCATTTCTTCTTGGTGTAGCAATTCTAATGCCAGTAGTGTATGTTATAGGGCACCTTGAGTGTTTTATTTCTGATGAAGGTACTCATAGTAGTACCGAAACCTAGGTCAGAAGACTTCTTTTTTGCGGCCGAGGGCTGTTATTGCTTTAATTTTATTTTGCGTCAGAAGTTGCCGTCGGGGACCACATTTAGCGTAACTAAAGAGACAGAACCAGAGAAGGTAGTGATGTTGGACGCTAGGGTCTGGAGAGAAGTCGTCGTTGCAACTCACCCCAAAGGCATTCCACTGGGTTCAGGTCGGCAATCTGGGCAGGCCAGTTCATCCAAGGAATGTTACAGTACACCAACGATTGCCTTAGAGAGGCTGCTTTAGAACAGTGTTCATTGTCGGCGTCCGAATTTTTCCCATACTGTACGCAGGACACTATTCTGTAAAAAGTATTCATATCCCTCCGCGTTTGGTTGGTGGTTTGATTTGGGGGAGGGAACCAAACAGTGAGGTCATCGGTCCCATGAGATTAGGGAAAGATGGGGAGGGAAGTTGGCTGTACCCTTTCAAGGGACCCATCCCGGAATTTGCCCTAAGCAATTTAGGAAAATCACGGAAACCTAAATCAAAATGATTGGACTCGGGTTTGAACCGTCGCCCTCCCGAATATGAGTCCAGTGTGGTAACCACTGCGCCCCCTCACTCAGTCCTCCACGCTTAACGATTTGTTAAGAACAATGAAGAGACCAAACCCCAACCACGAAAGCACTCCCATTCCGTAACACCACCTCCTCCTGTTGATGCTATACTTGATGGTGCGTAGCGATCTTCAAGCATTCGCCAAACCCAATCCCACAAGCTATAGCGTCATTCATCCCCAAATCGCTCGTTCCGGGCCATCCACCGTCAGGTGGCGTCGGTGTTTTCATCCCCTCAAGGGTCCCTTCGGCTCATGCTGCTCAGGCTGCTCGACCACTGTATGTCATTCTTTGTTACTTCCTACGCACAGTCGTTGCACCAGGGCAGCGTTTGAAGCGCTGAAGTGTTCCCGGCACATTAGTTACTCGGGGTGACATCCAGTTACCTCTCCTAATCGACCCACGCTAGAGTGCCAGCCATATAAACCGGAATTACTTTGAGTCATAACATTTGAACCAATGTTGTTGTTGTGGTCTTCAGTCCAGAGACTGGTTTGATGCAGCTCTCCATGCTACTCTATCCTGTGCAAGCTTCTTCATCTCCCAGTACTTACTGCAGCCTACATCCTTCTGAATCTGTTTAGTGTGTATCTGAATCAATAATTTGAAATATTTCTAAGTTTGGGAGATGATAATATCGACTGGGAAATAACATACATACATACGAAATCCTCGCAGCAAATGCTGAAAGTGTCCTCCAGCAGCACCGATACACAACTGTACGCGTCTCACCACATCTGTGAAACTTATCCTCGCCAATGTTGCTGATTTTGGTGTGTAATGCCCTCAGTGAGTTATGCAGTTGTCCATGGTGTATTCTTGTACACTCGGCTTTTAAGAAACCCCCACAAGAAAAAAATCCAGGGGGGAGGGGGGTTGGTTGGTTTATTTAGGAAAGGGGACCAAACAGGAGGTTGTTGATCCCATAGGATTAGGGAAGGATGGGGGAGGCAGTCGACCAAGGCATTTCAAAGGAACCATCCCGGCATTTGCCTCAAGCGATTTCGGAAAATCACGGAAAACCTAAATCAGGACGGCTGGACGCATGTTCGAACAGTAGTCCTGCCGAATTGCAGTCCAGTGTGCCTCCCATTACGCCACCTCGCTCGGCGGGGAGGGGGTTTAGTTCATGTGACCAGGGGGGGAGGGCATAATTTTTTTTAGATTATTCGGTCAACACAGAACAGTGGTTCCCAACCTTTCTTAGAGCCATATCCCCTGAATCCATCAGATGTTAACCTCACCCTCCCCTCCCTGCCATCTGTTGCCCAACCCCTTCCCGACATTATCGGCAACATTAGCGACTAACTAAACTGTAGAATGAAAAACTTTTCTTGGAACACTTATTTTTAAAATAATGAAAGATATTTAGTGTGTATGTGTGTGTGTGTGTGTGTGTGTGTGTGTGTGTTTGTACAAAAATTACACAACTTCAGGCTATTAATGCTTTGTGTTTAACCCGTCTAATAATAATAATAATAATGATGATGATGATATGTACACCCTTATGTAAATACATCAAAAAAGTTTTGCATCATCCCAGTTCCCAGAACTCCTGAACATAGACGTTTCCGTCAGCGTCTAGAGTAGAGTTGCGCAGCACGTATCGATAGTCCGTTTATGTGCAGAGTTTAGTTTTCCACGGTCTTTAGTAAGGACAGGGACTGCGATTGTTGTGTGCGCATGCGAGCCATGTTGGTGAAACTTTGCTCTCGGCTTCAGCATTCAATTACACAGCTTGAGGCTGCAGTGGATGGACACCACTGTTGTGGGCCGGCCGTGGGGATCCAATGGACGCCCAGCACGTCAGAGTCCTCCGATCGGTCCTCACCGGTGGCCAACCCAGTTACTGCTCGCACTGAGGCTGACCCCTCACCTGTGGTCGAGTGGGAGATCGCCCCGGGGAGAAGCAGGCGGCGAAAGACTTCCCAGACGGCCGCACGTAAGGCCTCCCCGGTTTGTCTGACAAACAGGTTTCAGGTGATGTCTGTGGCTGACACTGTCGCTGAGCCAGATGCTGTCGCCTGTCCTGTTTCAGAGGAAACCACTCAGCCTGCAAGATCCGGGCAATCGCAGAGGATGGGATTATTGGTAGTTGGGAGCTCCAACATCAGGCGCGTTATGGGGCCCCTTAGGGACTTGGCTGACAAGAAGGGTAAGAAAACCAATGTGCGCTCTTTTTTTTTTTTTTTGTTTGTGGTTTTAGGGCGCAAAACTTCTCTGGTCATTAGCGCCCAGCCCGTGACGTAGAAAACAGGAAAAAAACGAAATTTAAAATCAGCAGCAATGGGAACAAAGTCATAAAATTTGAGAAACTAAAGGCAGAAGGAATGCTTAAAAATCCACTATAGAAAGGGGTTGGTTGTCCCCCCAAAAAAAAGGCTTCAAATGACTGACGTCATTTCACTGTCACTAATAAACTGTAGAACGCGGTCAGCTGAGCGCGTGTCATCTGCTAAAATCGACGATAGATCAGGCGATAGCTGTAGACGGGAGCGTAACGGATTAAAATAGGGGCATTCAATTAAAAGGTGTCTGACCGTCCACGGCTGAGAGCAGTGGGGACAGAGTGGGGGAGGATCACCGCTTAAAAGATGTCGATGACTAAAAAGACAGTGCCCTATCCGGAGTCTAGCTAAAATTACCTCCTCCCGACGACGCGTTCGGGAGGAAGAGGTCCAAGCGCAAGGAAGGGCTTTCACTTCCCGCAATTTATTATGGGGAAGTGTTGACCAATGCGCATGCCATAAATGGGCAACTTGGCGACATAAACCGCTCCGTAGATCGGTAAACGGAAGAGACTGAATAGCTGGCCGAGGAAGAGAGACTGCAGCCTTGGCCGCTATATCGGCCGCCTCATTTCCACAGATACCAGCGTGTCCCGGGAGCCAGAGGAACGCCACCGAGACGCCCCCCAGGTGGAGCAAGCGCAGACAGTCCTGAATCCGGTGGACCAGAGGGTGCACAGGGTAAAGAGCTTGGAGACTTAGGAGAGAGCTGAGAGAATCTGAGCAGATTACGTACTGTATCCGCTGATGGCGGCGGATGTAGTGGACAGCCTGGAGAATAGCGTAAAGCTCCGCAGTATAAACCGAACACTGGTCGGGAAGCCGAAAGTGATTTGGGGTGCCGCCAACAATATAGGCACTCCCTACACCTAACGATGTTTTCGAGCCATCGGTGTAAATAAATGTGGCTTCCGTCATTTGTGCACATAGAGCAGCAAATGCCCGACGGTAAACAAGTGTAGGGGTACCATCCTTGGGAAATTGACATAGGTCTCTGAGCAAGTCGATCCGGGGACGGAGCCAAGGCGGTGCTGTACCCCAAGTTGTCAAGAAGGTTTTAGGAAAGCGGAAGGAAAGAGAATGGAGCAGTTGACGGAAGCGGACTCCCGGGGGTAGTAGGGAGGAGGAGCGGCCTGCATACCCGACATCAGGGGAGGCGTCGAAAAAAAGGTCATGGGCTGGATTAGCAGGCATGGAAGACAGATGGCTAGCATAACGACTCAGAAGGACTGCCCGCCGATTGGATAGCGGAGGTTCAGCAGTCTCAGCATAAAGGCTTTCCACAGGGCTGGTGTAAAAAGCTCCAGACACTAAACGTAATCCACGGTGGTGGATAGAGTCGAGACGCCGAAGAATAGACGGCCGAGCAGAGGAGTAGACTATGCTTCCATAATCCAATTTCGAGCGCACTAAGGCGCGATAGAGGCGGAGAAGGACCACTCGGTCCGCTCCCCAAGAGGTGCCATTCAGGACACGGAGGGTGTTAAGGGAA
Source organism: Schistocerca piceifrons (assembly GCF_021461385.2). Taxonomy (NCBI): domain Eukaryota; kingdom Metazoa; phylum Arthropoda; class Insecta; order Orthoptera; family Acrididae; genus Schistocerca; species Schistocerca piceifrons. The sequence goes on along the minus strand of NC_060147.1, from coordinate 78,572,168 downwards.
CGCAGACAGCGAGCCGAAAGATAGGAAACGTGGGAGGACCAGCACAGTTTTCTGTCAAACATAAGACCCAAGAATTTAGCGACGTCGGAAAACGGAAGGTTGACAGGACCTAGATGTAAGGAGGGCGGAAGAAACTCCTTACGTCGCCAAAAATTAACACAAACGGTCTTACTGGGTGAGAAACGGAAGCCGGTTTCGATGTTCCACGAGTGGAGGCGATCGAGACATCCTTGAAGACGTCTTTCAAGAAGGCTGGTCCGTTGAGAGCTGTAGTAGATCGCAAAATCGTCCACAAAGAGGGAGCCCGAGACATCAGGAAGGAGACAATCCATAATTGGATTTATGGCGATGGCAAACAGTACAACACTCAGCACGGAGCCCTGGGGTACCCCGTTTTCTTGGGAGAAAGTACGGGATAGAGTAGTGTTCACCCGCACCCTAAATGTGCGCTCTGCCATAAATCCGCGAAGAAAAAGGGGTAGCCGGCCTCGAAAGCCCCAAGAGAACAGTGTGCGGAGGATGCCTGTCCTCCAACAGGTATCGTATGCTCTCTCCAGATCAAAAAATATTGCTACCGTTTGGCGTTTCCGGAGGAAATTGTTCATGATATAAGTGGAGAGAGCAACAAGATGGTCAACGGCCGAACGATGTTGTCGGAATCCGCATTGGGCTGGTGTTAAAAGACTGCGGGATTCCAGCCACCAAGCTAAACGGTAATTCACCATACGCTCCAAAACCTTACAGGCACTACTCGTGAGAGAAATGGGGCGATAGCTAGAGGGGAGATGTTTGTCCTTTCCAGGTTTCGGAACGGGAACGACAATAGCTTCCCGCCATCGCCTGGGAAAGGTACTGTCGGTCCAAATTCGATTATAAAGGCGAAGGAGGTAGCGCAGACTATGGGTTGATAAATGCAGCAACATTTGGACATGGATACCATCCGGTCCTGGGGCGGAGGAGCGAGAAGAAGAGAGTGCATGTTGGAGTTCGCGCATGGAGAAAACAGTATTGTAGCTTTCGCGATTTTGAGAGGAGAAAGCAAGATGTCGCACTTCCGCTGCACGTTTCTTCGGGAGAAACGCTGGCCGGTAATTTGAAGAGCTCGAAATCTCAGCAAAGTGCTGACCCAATGAGTTAGATATTGCGACGGGGTCCACTAAGGTATCATGCGCGACAGTGAGCCCAGAGACCGGAGAGAAACTAGGCGCGCCTGAGAACCGTCGAAGCCGACTCCAAACTTCCGAGGAGGGAGTGAAGGTGTTAAATGAGCTAATAAAGAATTGCCAGCTTGCCTTCTTGCTATCGCGGATGACGCGACGGCATCGCGCACGGAGCTGCTTATATCGGATACAGTTGGCCAAAGTTGGATGGTGACGGAAAATGCGAAGAGCACGTCGCCGCTCACGTATTGCGTCCCGGCATGCCTCGTTCCACCAAGGAACTGGGGGGCGCCGGGGCAATTCGGAGGTGCGTGGTATTGAACGTTCCGCAGCTGTGAGAATAACGTCGGTAAAATGTGTGACCTCATCGTCGACGCTGGGAAAGCGACGGTCATCGAATGTCGCTAGAGACGAAAAAAGTGTCCAATCGGCTTGGGCAAACTTCCAGCGTCGCGAGCGCATATATGGCAGTTGAGGCTGCAGTCGAAGAACACATGGAAAGTGGTCACTCGAGTGTGTATCATCAAGGGCGAACCATTCGAAGCGCCGAGCTAGCGGAACAGTGCCGACCGCAAGGTCCAAATGAGATAAATTTGCCGTGGAGGGAGACAAAAATGTGGGAACCCCAGTGTTGAGGCAGACTAGATCCGCTTGGTGGAAGACGTCTAGCAATAGTGAGCCACGTGGACAAGGATGTGGAGATCCCCAAAGCGGGTGGTGGGCATTGAAGTCCCCAACCAGCAAATAGGGGGGTGGAAGCTGATCAAGAAGATGAAGGAGATCAGCTCGTGCCAGTGGTGTAGACGATGGAATGTATACCGTACAAAGAGAGAACGTGTATCCAGAAAGGGGAAAGACGGACGGCGACAGCTTGGAAGGAACTGTTTAAGGGGATTGGGTGATAATGGAGAGTATCATGGAGCAGAATCATGAGTCCTCCATGGGCTGGAGTGCCTTCAACAGATGGGAGGTCATATCGGATGGACTGAAAATGAGGGAGAACAAAGCGGTCATGGGGACGCAGCTTTGTTTCCTGAAGACAGAAGATGACCGGCGAGTAGGATCGTAAGAGGATCGACAATTCATCCCGATTGGCGCGAATGCCGCGGATATTCCAGTGGATAATGGACATAGGGTGAACAGAAAATGGAGAAACGTGACCAACGGTGCTGTCAACTCAACGACTGCTCAGAGCTTGCGACCGACAGCATGGAATGGCATTCAGTCGAAGGCAGAAGGTCCTGATCCATAGGTTGGTCAGGAGCAGCTCCTGCCACCAACGATCGGCCAGTTGACCGGCCACCAGCAGTGCGCCTCGGCGACACAGAAGATGGCCGAGGGCGATTTCCGCCAGGTGGTGCTGTAGTTGGGACACGCCTTGGCGGAGAAGGAGAGGAACTGTGTTTCTTCGTAGCCTTCTTGGAGGTATGATGTTTAGATGAAGGAGGAACCGATGGTTGTGAAGTTGCGGTACGTAAAAACTCTTCACGAGAATGCTCTTTTTTCGAAGACTTGGCGTCTGACTTCTGGGCTCGAGATTTAGCAGAACCCGACGAGGGGTGAGCCATAGAGTAGGCAGGCGAAAGTGGTGAGGTTGAACGGGCGATCTTTGCGCTGGCCGATCTGACGACCGTGGTACTAAATGTGAGGTCGCAAGTCTGCGTGGCCGCCTCCTTTGTTGGCCGAGGAGAAGCAAGGACAGTGCTGTATTTTCCTTTCTGAGGCACAGTGGGCTGTCGACTGGCGAGTAACTTTCGAGCAGCAAAGGTCGACACCTTTTCCTTCACTCTTATTTCCTGGATGAGCTTTTCATCCTTAAAAACGGGGCAATCTCGAGAGGAAGCAGCGTGGTCACCCATACAGTTGATGCAGTGAGGGGATGGAGGTGGACAAGCACCCTCATGGGCATCCTTGCCACACGTAACACATTTGGCCGGATTGGAACAGGACTGGCTGGTGTGATTGAACCGCTGACATCGATAGCAACACGTAGGGTTTGGGACATAAGGGCGAACGGAAATTATCTCATAGCCTGCTTTGATTTTTGATGGGAGTTGAACTTTGTCAAATGTCAAGAAGACAGTGCGGGTTGGAATGATGTTCGAGTCAACCCTTTTCATAACCCGATGAACAGCGGTGACGCCCTGGTCAGACAGGTAGTGCTGAATTTCTTCGTCAGACAATCCATCGAGGGAGCGTGTATAAACGACTCCACGCGAGGAATTTAAGGTACGGTGCGGTTCCACCCGGACAGGGAAGGTGTGGAGCAGAGAAGTACGCAGCAATTTTTGAGCCTGGAGGGCACTGTGTGTTTCTAACAACAGGGTACCATTCCGTAATCTGGAACAAGACTTTACAGGACCCGCAATTGCGTCGACACCTTTCTGAATAATGAAAGGGTTGACCGTGGAAAAGTCGTGACCTTCGTCAGACCGAGAAACAACAAGGAACTGTGGCAACGATGGAAGAACCGTCTGTGGCTGAGACTCAGTGAACTTACGTTTGTGAGCAGACATAGTGGAAGGTGAGGAAACCATTGCGGAAGAATCCCCCATGATTACCGGCGTCTCCGATGGCGCGCTCCTCCCTTGTGGGGGCCCTCACCGAGGGCACACCCGCCTTAGGTGATTGTTCACACCTCAGGTCACACCTCCCGACAAACGGACGGAGGGACCAATCGGCATTTTCGGAAGGTATCAGCTCGGGTAATCACCCCTCCCTGGGCCTGGCCGTTACCAGGGGGTACGTACGTGTCCTACCTGTCTACCCGGGGCGGGGAATTACGCGTTACCCCGTCACCGGCTACGCATGGAAGTGCGTGGGTCGGCCTTCAGACACGCACAGGGAGGAAAAAAGAGAAAGGGAAAGGAAAGAAAAGGGGGTCTCAAACGCCGCAGCGGAGAAAAGGGCAAGGAGAAGAGGGAAGGAAAAGAGAAGGACAGAGGAAGGACGAGGACTTGCAAGTGTAAAAGCAAGGAATTTGGAACAGTTTCGAGCGTCCGTCTCCGGACGTAGGCACAAACCATACTCCCAGAGGGGGAGAAAGGGAAGGAAAGAGACAGAGGTGAGGGGGGGGGGCGAAGATGGGGGAGGGGAAGGGATGCGGAAAGGGAAGGGAAGGTATGCAGCCCGGAAAGGAAGGAGGGCCACATTAGCTCGGGGTCCCGTGCTCGCTACGCACGTGTCCACAAAAGAGTTGTGGACCCCCTGGGGGAAATGTGCGCTCTGTGTGGATACCGGGAGGAGTCATTCCAGATGTGGAAAGGGTCCTCCCGGATGCCATGAAGAGCACAAGGTCCAGCCAACTGCAAGTGGTTGTTGTCGTCGGTACCAATGATGTGTGGATCAGAAGAGATTCTCTCTGGTTTCGAGCGGCTAACAGAAGTGGTAAAGGCTGTCAGTCTTGCTTGCGAGATGAAAGCAGAGCTGACCATTTGCAGCATAGTCGACAGGACCGATTGCGGGTCTCTGGTACTGAGCCGAGTGGAGGGTCTGAATCAGAAGTTTTTGCGACCGTGTAGGCTGCAGATTCCTCGACTTGCGCCAAAGGGTGGTTGGGTTTCGGGTTCCGCTGAATAGGTCAGCTGAATAGGTCAGGTGTAAACTATACGCAGGGGCTGTGTGGCGTGGACTGTGTGGTTTTTTGGGTTAGAGGGTCTCGGGAAAACACAAGAAGGGCTTCAGTCACAAAGGGTGCAGGCTGAACACGGAAGAACGTCGATACCGGAACCATTGGTATAACAGTTGTAAATTGCAGCTTTGTTGGGAAAGTACCAGAGCTCCAAGCGCTAATAGAAAGCACTGATACTCAAATCGTTAAACGCACTGAAAGCTGGCTAAAGCCGGATATAAGCTCAGCCGAAATTTTTGCGAAGAACCTAACGGTGTTCCGAAAGGATAGGCTAAACACGGTTGGCGGTGGCGTGTTTGTTGCTGTCAGAAGTAGTTTATCTTGTCGCGAAATTGAAGTAGTTACTTCGTGTGAATTAGTATGGGCAGAGGCCATCGTTGGCAACCGAAATAAAATAATAATTGGATCCTTTTACCGACCTTCCAATTCAGATGATAAAGTTGCTGAAAGGTTCAAAGAAAAGTTGAGTTTGATTTCAAACACGTACCCGGCTCATACGACAATAGTTGGTGGTGACTTTAAATTACCCTCGATATGTTGGCGAAACTACATGTTTAATTCCGGAGGTACGCATAAAATATCATTCGAAATTGTACTAAACGCATTCTCTGAAAAATTATTTCGAGCAGTTAGTTCATGAACCCACGCAAACAGTAAACGATTGTGAAAACACACTTGGCCTCTTAGCAACAAATAATCCTGAGTTAAAAACGAGCATCAAAACCGATTCAGGGATTAGTGAACACAGGGTTGTCGTAGCGAGATTGAATACTGTAATCCTCAAATCCTCGAAAAGTAAGAGAAAAATATACCTATTCAAAAAAGCAGATAAAAATTCAGTTGACGCCTTCCTAAGAGACAATCTCCACTCATTCCAAATTAATAATATAAGTGTAGACCATATGTGGCTTAAATTCAAAGAAATAGCATCGGCAGCAATTGAGAGATTTATACCAAATAAAGTAACAAACGACGGAGCTGATCCTCCTTGGTACACAAAACGGGTTAGAACACTGATGCAGAAACAACGAAACAAACATGCCAAATTTAATCAGACGCAAAATCCCCAAGATTGGCGATCTTTTACAGAAGCTAGTAATTCAGCGCGGACTTCAATGCGAGATGCCTATGACAGTTTCCACAACGAAACTTTGTGTCGAAACCTTGCAGAAAATCCATAGAGATTCTGGTCGTATGTGAAGTATGTTATCGGCAAGAAACAATCAGTGCCTTCTCTACGCGATAGCAATGGAGATACTATCGAAGACAGTGCTGCCAAAGCAGAGTTACTAAACACAGCTATCCGAAATCCCTTCACAAAAGAAGACGAAGTAAAAATTCCAGAATTCGAATCGAGAACAGCTGCCAACCTGAGTAACGTAGAAGTAAATATACTCAGAGTTGTGAAGCAAATTAAATCACTTAATAAAAGGAAGTCTTCTGGTCCAGACTGTATACCTATTAGGTTCCTTTCGGATTATGCTGATGCATTAGCTCCATACTTAACAATCATATACAACCGTCCACTCGACGAAAGATCCGTACCCAAGGACTGGAAAGTTGCACAGGTCACACCAATATTCAAGAAAGGTAGTAGGAGTAATCCACTAAATTACAGGCCCATTTCGTTAACGTCGATTTGCAGCAGCGTTTTAGGACATATATTGAGTTCGAACATTATGAATTACCTCGACGAAAACGGTCTATTGACACACAGTGAACATGGATTTAGAAAACATGGTTCCTGTGAAACACAACTAGCTCTTTATTCACATGAAGTGCTGAGTGCTATTGACAAGGGATTTCAGATCGATTCCGTATTTCTGGATTTCCGCGAAGCTTTTGACACTGTACCACACAAGCAGCTCGTAGTGAAATTGCGTGCTTATGGAATATCGTCTTAGTTATGTGACTGGATCTGTGATTTCCTGTCAGAGAGGTCACAGTTCGTAGTAATCGACGGAAAGTCATCGAGTAAAACAGAAGTGATTTCTGGCGTTCCCCAAGGTAGTGTTATAGGCCCTTTGCTGTTCCTTGTCTATATAAACGATTTTGGAGACAATCTGAGCAGCCGTCTGCGGTTGTTTGCAAATGACGCTGTCGTTTATCGACTAATAAAGTCATCAGAAGATCAAAACAAACTGCAAAATCATTTAGAAAAGATACCTGAATGATGCGAAAAGTGGCAGTTGACCCTAAAGTGTGAGGTCATGCACATGAGCGCTAAAAGGAATTCGTTAAACTTCGGTTACACGATAAATCAGTCTAATCCAAAAGCCGCAAATTTAACTAAATACCTAGGTATTACAATTATGAACAATTTAAATTGGAAGGAACATACAGAAAGTGTCGGGAGGGCTAACCAAAGACTGCGTTTTATTGGCAGGACACTTAGACAATGTAACAGACCTACTAAGGAGACTGCCTACACTACGCTTGTCCGTCCTCTTTTAGAATACTGTTGCGCGGTGTGGGATCCTTACCAGATAGGACTGATGGAGTATATCGAAAAAGTTCAAAGAAAGGCAGCACATTTTGTATTATCGCGAAATCTGGGAGAGAGTGTCACAGAAATGATACAGGATTTGGGCTGGAAATCATTAAAAGAAAGGCGTTTTTCGTTGCGACGAAATTTTCCCACGAAATTCCAATCTCCAACTTTCTCCTCCGAATGCGAAAATATTTTGTTGACATCGACCTACATAGGGAGGAACGATCACCGTGATAAAATAAGGGAAATCAGAGCTCGTCCGGAAAGATATAGGTGTTTATTCATTCCGCGCGCTATACAAGATTGCAATGAGAGAGAATTGAGAAGGTGGTTCGATGAACCCTCTGCCAGGCACTTGAATGTGATTTGCAGAGTATCGATGTAGATGTTGACTGTGGATATTGTATTACAGTCCCTTTGACTGTTCAGAGATGTCACTAAACCCCCCCAAAGATGTAAACAACCATGCATGAGCAGCGCCTGTCAGACAGAGGGTGTCCGGCAGCCGATCAGTTCCAGTCATTCCATCGGAAAGGGAGTACACGGCTCGTGTTGTCTGTAGTGCAACCGAGCCTAAACGGTCAATACAGCGGTTCGATCGTGTCGGCATTGTTGTGCCGCCGGCCGCGGTGGTCTAGTGGTTCTAGGCGCGCAGTCCGGAACCGCGGGGCTGCTACGGTCGCAGGTTCGAATCCAGCCTCGGGCATGGATGTGTGTGATGTCCTTAGGTTAGTTAGGTTTAAGTAGTTCTAAGTTATAGGGGACTGATGACCACAGAAGTTAAGTCCCATAGTGCTCAGAGCCATTTGAACCATTGTTGTGCCAGGAAGGGCTCTCAACAAGGGAAGTGTCGAGGCGTTCGGACATGGAGGAGATACCGAGAGACAGGAACTGTCGATGACATGCCTCGCTCAGGCCGCCCGAGGTCTACTACTGCAGGTAGGATTATGGCTCGGAGGAATCCTGACAGCAACGCCACCATGTTGCATAATGCTTTTCGTGCAGCCACAGGACGTCGTGTTGCGACTCAAACTGTGCGCAATAGGTGCATGATGCGCAACTTCATTCCCGACGTCCATGGCGAGATCCATCTTTGCAACAACGACACCACGAAGAGCGGTACAGATGGGCCCAACAACATGCCGAATGGACCGATTGGCATCTCGTTCTCTTCATCGATGTGTCGCATATGCCTTCATATAGACAATCGTCGGAGACGTGATTGGAGGCAACCCGGTCAGGCTGATCGCCTTAGACACACTGTCCAGCGAGTGCAGCAAGGTGGAGGTTCCCTGCTGTTTTGGGGTGGCATTATGTGGGGCCGACGTACGCCGCCGGGGCCATGGAAGGCGCCGTAACGGCTGTACGATACGTGAATGCCATCCTCAGACTGATAGTGCAACCACATCGGCAGCATAATGGCATTGGTCTTCATAGATGACAATTCGCGCCCCCATCGTGCACATCTTGTGAATGACTTCCTTCAGCATAACGACATCGCTCGACTAGAGTGGCCAGTATATTCTCCAGACGTGAACCCTATCGAACATGCCTGGGGTAGATTGAAAACGGCTGTATATGGATGACGTGACCCACCAACCACACTGAGGGATCTACGGCGAATCGCCTATGAGGGATGGGACAATCTGGACCAACAATGCCTTGAACTTGTATATAGTATGCCACGACGAATACAAGCATGCATCAATGCAAGAGGACGTTCTACTGGGTATTAGAGGTACCGATGACTACAAAAATTTGGACCACCACCTCTGAAGGTCTCGCTGTACGGTGATACAACATGCAAAGTGTACTTTTCATGAGCAATAGAAAAGGCGGAAATGATGTTTATGTTGATCTCTATACCAATTTTCTGTACAGGTTCTGGAACTCTCGGAACCGAGGTGATGCAAAACTTTATTTGATGTGTGTTGATACTGCTGTGTCGTGCTCTCAACTAATTCATTTATCCTTCTCGAAACGAATAATGAGGCAATTTCTGGTACTATCTACAAACTGGAGAAGACATTTTCTTGAAATATTTAGCATTTGTTACGTATGTTGTTGTTGTGGTCTTCAATCCAGAGACTGGTTTGATGCAGCTCTCAATGCTACTCTATCCTGTGCAAGGTTCTTCATCTCCAAGTACTAACTGCAACCTACATCCTTTTGAATCTGTTTAGTGTATTCATCTCTTGGTCTTCCTCTACGATTTTTACCCTACACGCTGCCTTCCAATACTAAATTGGTGATCCGTTGATGCCTCAGAACATGTCCTACCAACCGATCCCTTCTTCTAGTCAAGTTGTGCCACAAACTCCACCCCAATTCTGTTCAATAACTCCTCATTAGTTAAGTGATCTACCCATCTACTATACTCGATGTTAACAAATTTCTCTTCTTCAGAAACGCTTTCCTTGCCATTGCCAGTCTACATTTTATATCCTTTCTACTTCGACCATCATCAGTTATTTTGCTCCCCAAATAGCAAAACTCATTTACTACTTTAAGCATCTCATTTCCTAATCTATTCCCGCAGCGTCACCCGATTTAATTCGACTACATTCCATTATCGTCGTTTTGCTTTTGTTGATATTAACTGATAACTTCCTTTCAAGACAGTGTCCATTCCGTTCAGCCGCTCTTCCAGGTCCTTTGGTGTCTCTGACAGAATTATAATGTCATCGGCGAACCTAAAAGTTTTTATTTCTTCTCCGTGGATTTTAATACCTACTCCGAATTTTTATTTTGTTTCCTTTACTGCTTGCTCAATATACAGATTGAATAACATCGGGGATGGGCTACAACTCTGTCTCATTCCCTTCCCAACCACTGCTTCCCTTTCATGCCCCTCGACCCTTGTAACTGACATCTGGTTTCTGTACATATTGTAAAATAGCATTTCGCTCCCCGTATTTTACCCCTGCCAGCTTTAGAAATTGAAAGAGAGTATTCCAGTCAACACTATCAAAAGGTTTCTCTAAGTCTACAAATGCGAATAAGGTAGGTTTGCCTTTCCTTAATCTATTTTCTAAGGTAAGTCGTAGGGTCAATATTGCCTCACGTGTTCCAACATTTCTACGGTATCCAAACTAATCTTCCCTGAGGTCGGCTTCTACCAGTTTTTCCATTCATCTGTAAAGAATTCGTGTTAGTATTTTGCAGCCGTGACTTATTAAACTGATAGTTTGGTAATTTTCACATCTGTCAACACCTGCTTTCTTTGGGACTGGAATTATTATATTCTTCTTAAAGTCTGAGGGTATTTCGCCTGTATCATACATCTTGCTCACCAGATGGTAGAGTTTTGTTAGGCCTGGCTCTCCCAAGGCTGTCAGTAATTCTAATGGAATGTTGTCTACTCCTGGGGCCTTGTTTCGACTGAGGTCTTTCAGTGCTCTGTCAAACTCTTCACGCAGTATCTTATCTCCCATTTCGTCTTCATCTACATCCTCTTCCATTTCCATAATATTGTCCTCAAGTACATCGCCCTTGTATAAACCCTCTATATACTCCTTCTACCTTTCTGCTTTCCCTTCTTTGCTTAGAACTGGGTTTCCATCTGAGCTCTTGATATTCATGCAAGGGGTTCTCTTTTCTCCAAAGTTCTCTTTAATTTTCCTGTAGGCAGTGTCTATCTTACCAAGAGTGATATGCTCCTCTACATCCTTACATTTGTCCTCTATCCATCCCTGCTTAGCCATTTTGCACTTCCTGTCGATCTCATTTTTGAGACGTTTGTATTCCTTTTTGCCCGCTTCATTTACTGCATTTTTATATTTTCTCCTTCCATCAATTAAATTCAATATCTCTTCTGTTACCCAAGGATTTCTATTAGCCCTCGTCTTTTTACCTACTTGATCCTCTGCTACCTTCATTATTTAATTTCTCATAGTTATCCATTCTTCTTCTACTGCATTTCTTTGCCCCATTCTTGTCAGTCGTTCCCTAATGCTCTCCCTGAAGCACTGGTTCTTTCAGTTTATCCAGGTCTTATAATGTCTCACTTTATCATTAGCGATGTACGGGACAAAGCACGACACGTGTGGGTTATGAGACGAATCTGTAACTCCCGTCGGATTAATGCTACTAATTGAGAAAAAGTAATTATTAGTAACTTATATAAACAGTATTAGAGTCTCACAGAGATATGATAATAGTAATGACCTGAAAATAATTTAGTTTGGTGCCTGAAACAGAATCGAATCATTTAGTTCTTACGCCTCAGAAAATTTAACATCTGTGGTGATCATTCCCCTAGGACTTTAAAACCTAACTAACCTAAGGACATCACACACATCCATGCCCGAGGCAGGAATCGAACCTGCGACCGTAGCGGTCGCGCGGTTCCAGACTGTAGCCCCTGGAACCGCTCGGCCACCCCGGCCGGCACGTCGTGTGTTTATTGTTAGTTTCTAACTGTAGGCGTTACTCTTAAAATAGTGCGGCTCGCTTTTCCCAATTTCTATAACAATCCTACATTTCAACGCAATGGAAAATTTACGAATAAACAATACACGCTGGTTCCTTTATCTGACCCTCCCATCCCTACTTCTGGTTCTCCCAAAGCTACTGAGAGTATTATAACAACATTCCTATTTCTACAACATTTCGTAGTGAAATTATGACCCATAGAAGTAGTTCAGGTTTATAGAGATCGTCGTGTCCTATTACTGCGTCTCTACAGACAATACTCCTATCATTTAATACTGGTGGGTCCGCCTCCCTGTGTGGTCAATTCCGCATTAGACAGGGATGTCCGGATAGATGATTTGCCAGATGTCTCTGTGCCGGGGATCAGGCAGGACAAAAGAGGCCCCGAGACAGCGCAGGGTGGCGGCCGGCTGCTCACCCCTGCGGCTGGGAGCTCGTTAGACACGCCATGCCGCCCGGGTGCGCCGACTTCCCCCCCTGACTGGGGTTCGCAGCCTATCCCAGAGTGCGCTTCGCCTGCGCCTGTTCTTCGTCGCCGTCTCGTTAGGGGCGGCACTCCAGATGTGTCTGGCAGTCCCTGTGGCAGCACTCACCACGTCTGCCTCTGTTTATCTCTGTGTCCCTGTCTGCCGTTGTGGAGTACCACAGGGCTTCATCCGAGGTCCAGCTTTACCGTCCACGTCTATCCTACACAAATCAATGCAGTTTTAACTCCTTTCCCCATAAAATTGAAGTTAAATTATTATGACTGAATAATATCTACGAGGGTCTTTTGAAAAGTTCTCGAAACTAAATAGAAAAAAGTACACTAATGCTCATTAAAATTGCTACACCACGAACATGACGTGCTACAGACGCGAAATTCAACCGACAGGAAGAAGATGCTGTGATACGCAAATGATTAGTTTTTCAGAGCATTCACACAACGTTGGCTCCGGTGGTGACACCTACAACGTGCAGACACGAGGAAAGTTTCCAACCGATGTCTCATACACAAACAGCAGTTGACCGGCGTTCCCTGGTGAAACGTTGTTGTGATGCCTCGTGTAAGGAGGAGAAATGCGTATCATCACGCTTCCGACTTTGATAAAGGTTGGACTGTAAACTATCGCGACTGCGGTTTATCGTATCGCGACATTGCTGCTCGCGTTGGTCGAGATCCAATGACTGTTAGCAGAATATGGAATCGGTGGGTTCAGGAGGGTAATACTGAACGCCGTGCTGGATCCCAACGGCCTCGTATCACTAACAGTCGAGATGACAGGCATCTTATCCGCATGGCTATAACGGATCTTGCAGCCACGTCTCGATCCCTGAGTCAATAGGTGGGGACGTTTACAAGACAACAACCATCTGCACGAACAGTTTGACGACGTTTGCAGCAGCATGGACTATCAGCTCGGAGACCGTGGCTGCGGTTACCCTTGACGCTGCATCATAGACAGGAGCGCCTGCGATGTTGTACTCAACGACGAAACTGTGTGCACGAATGGCAAAACGTCATTTTTTCGGATGAGTCCAGGTTCTGTTTACAGCATCATGATGGTCGCATCCGTGTTTGGCGACATCGCGGTGAACGTAAATTGGAAGCGTGTATTCGTCATCGCCATACTGGCGCATGACCCGGCGTGAAGGTACGGGGTGCCATTGGTCACACGTCTCGGTCACCTCTTGTTCGCACTGACGGCGCTTTGAACAGTGGACGTTACATTTCAGATGTGTTACGACCCGTGGCTCTACCCTTCATTCGATCCCTGCGAAACCCTACATTTCTTCAGGATAATGCGCGCCCGCATGTTTCAGGTCCTGTACGGGCCTTTCTGGATACAGAAAATGTTCGACTGCTGCCCTGACCAGCACGTTCTCCAATTCTCTCACCAACTGAAAACGTCTGGTCAATGGTGGCCGAGCAACTGGCTCGTCACAATACGCCAGTCACTTCTCTTGATGAACTGTGGTATGGTGGCTGGCTGGCTGGCTGGCTGGCTCTGAGCACTATGGGACTTAACATCTTAGGTCATCAGTCCCCTAGAACTTAGAACTACTTAAACCTAACTAACCTAAAGACATAACACACATCCATGCCCGAGGCAGGATTCGAACCTGCGACCGTAGCAGTCCTACGGTTCCGGATTGCAGCGCCTAGAACCGCAAGACCACCGCGGCCGGCATGGTATCGTGTTGAAGCTGCATGGGCAGCTGTACCTGTACACGCCATTCAAGTTCTGTTTGACTCAATGTCCAGGCGTATCAAGGCCGTTATTACGGCCAGAGGTGGTTGTTCTGGGTACTGATTCCTCGGGATCTATGCATCCAAATTGCGTGAAAATATAATCACATGTCAGTTCTAGTATAATATATTTGTCCAATGAATACCCGTTTATCATCTGCATTTCTTCTTGGTGTAGCAATTTTAATGTCCAATAGTGTAGTAGCTCATGGTGTGGGTTCCTGTAGTCATGTCCTAGTTCATGAACCACGGGCAACGTATGAGTGGCCAAGTAAGTGGTCCCGACAGTCGGGATACCAGTTACTTTGGAATAAGGCTGGGCATCTCGGACATATTCTGAGTCGTGGTCACCTTTGTGCTCATACGGCAAAGACTACCAAATCCTCCGGTTAGTCCCTCGGCCGTTAGCGGTAAAACCCAATGGGACCTGGGGCAAGTAAGGCTAGCAACCTGTTTCCCTGGTACTTTAAATATGATGCAACAATCAGAGCAAAATGCCTCGGACCTTTGGAGGTGTCGGAGTCCCACCTCTAACTGACAAACCAGGGACTCCTAAGATACGACTTGGCAATCAAATGGTAATGAGATGGGGAGCTATTAATATCAATGGGGGCTACTCTGGGAAGAAGGTAGAGCTGGCAGAGGCTGCAAGTAAGATGGGGCTGGACGTTTTAGCTGTTAGTGACATTCGGGTAAGGGGTGAGAAAGAAGAGGAAGTGGGAGAATACAAGGTCTACCTGTCAGGAGTCAAAGCAGGAATAGCACAATGGGGTGTAGGGCTTTACATCAGGAAAGAAATGGAACCCAGCGTAGTTGCAATAAGGTATGTAAACGAACGACTGATGTGGATAGATTTGACAGTGTCTAGCAAGAAAATTAGGATTGTGTCAGTATATTCGCGTTGTGAAGGGACAGATCAAGATAAGATGGATAGTTTTTATGAGGCACTCATTGATGTAGTTGTTAGAGTAAAGGACAAGGACAGTGTTCTGCTCATGGGTGATTTTAACGCCAGGATTGGAAATCGAACAGAAGGGTATGAAAAGGTTATGGGTAAATTTGGAGAGGATATGGAGGCCAACAGGAACGGGAAACATCTTTTGGATTTCTGTGCCAGTATGGGCTTAGTAATCACAAACTCCTTTTTTAAACATAAGAACATTCACCGGTATACTTGGGAAGGCAGGGGAACCAGATCTGTCATTGACTATATAATAACAGATCAGGAATTCAGGAAGGCTGTGAGGGACACACGTGTATTCAGGGGATTCTTTGATGACACTGATCATTATTTAATCTGCAGTGAAATTGGTATTGTGAGGCCGAAAGTGCAGGAGGTCAGGTCCATACGTAGGAGGATAAGAGTGGAGAAACTTCAGGATAAGGAAATCAGGCAGAAGTACATTACAGCGATCTCAGAAAGATACCAGTTACTTGAATGTATTCAATTACAGTCATTGGAAAACGAATGGACAAGGTACAGGGACACAGTACTAGAAGTGGCTAAAGAATGTCTTGGAACAGTAGTGTGTAAAAGTAGGATGAAGCAAACAACTTGGTGGAATGACACAGTCAAGGCAGCCTGTAAAAGGAAAAAGAAGGCCTATCAAAAATGGCTACATACTAGAACTCAGGTAGACAGAGAAAGTTATGTTGAAGAAAGAAACAAAGCCAAACAGATAATTGCAGCATCCAAGAAGAAATCGTGGGAAGACTTTGGAAACAGGTTGGAGACTATGGATCAAGCTGCTGGAAAACCATTCTGGAGTGTAGTTAGCAGTCTTCGAAAGGGAGGTAAGAAGGAAATGACAAGTATTTTGGACAGGTCAGGAAAACTGCTGGTAAATCCTGTGGATGCCTTGGACAGGTGGAGGGAATATTTTGAAGAGTTGCTCAATGTAGGTGAAAATGCGATCAGTAATGTTTCAGATTTCGAGGTAGAATGGGATAGGAATGATGATGGAAATAGGATCACATTTGAGGAAGTGGAAAAAATGGTCAATAGATTACAGTGCAATAAAGCGGCTGGGCTGGATGAAATTAAGTCGGAACTCATCAAATACAGTGGAATGTCAGGCCTTAAATGACTACACAGGTTAATTGAAATGGCCTGGGAGTTGGGACAGGTTCCATCAGACTGGACAAAAGCAGTAATCACACCAATCTTTAAACATGGAAACAGAAAAGATTGTAACAACTACAGAGGTATCTCTTTAATCAGCGTTGTGGGTAAAATCTTCTCAGGTAGTGTTGAAAGGAAAGTGCGAGTATTAGTTGAGGACCAATTGGATGAAAATCAGTGTGGGTTTAGGCCTCTTAGAGGTTGTCAGGACCAGATCTTTAGCTTACGGCAAATAATGGAGAAGTGTTATGAGTGGAACAGGGAATTGTATCTATGCTTTATAGATCTAGAAAAGGCATATGACCGGGTTCCTAGGAGGAAGTTATTGTCTGTTCTACAAGATTATGGAATAGGAGGCAAACTTTTGCAAGCAATTAAAGGTCTTTACATGGACAGTCAGGCAGCAGTTAGAGTTGACGGTAAATTGAGTTCATGGTTCAGAGTAGTTTCAGGGGTAAGACAAGGCTGCAACCTGTCTCCACTGTTGTTCATATTATTTATGGATCATATGTTGAAAACAATAGACTGGCTGGGTGAGATTAAGATATGTGAACGCAAAATAAGCAGTCTTGCATATGCGGATGACTTAGTTGTGATGGCAGATTCGATTGAAAGTTTGCAAAGTAATATTTCAGAGCTAGATCAGAAATGTAAGGACTATGGTATGAAGATTAGCATCTCCAAAACGAAAGTAATGTCAGTGGGAAAGAAATATAAACGGATTGAGTGCCAAATAGGAGGAACAAAGTTAGAACAGGTGGACGGTTTCAAGTACTTAGGATGCATATTCTCACAGGATGGCAACATAGTGAAAGAACTGGAAGCGAGGTGTAGCAAAGCAAATGCAGTGAGCGCTCAGCTACGATCTACTCTCTTCTGCAAGAAAGAAGTCAGCACCAAGACTAAGTTATCTGTGCACCGTTCAATTTTCCGACCAACTTTGTTGTATGGGAGCGAAAGCTGGGTGGATTCAGGTTACCTTATCAACAAGGTTGAGGTTACGGATATAAAAGTATCTAGGATGATTGCAGGTACTAGTAGATGGGAACAATGGCAGGAGGTTGTCCACAATGAGGAAATCAAAGAAAAACTGGGAATGAACTCTATAGATGTAGCAGTCAGGGCGAACAGGCTTAGATGGTGGGGTCATGTTACACGCATGAGAGAAGCAAGGTTACCCAAGAGACTCATGGATTCAGCAGTAGAGGGTAGGAGGAGTCGGGGCAGACCGAGGAGAAGGTACCTGGATTCGGTTAAGAATGATTTTGAATTAATAGGTTTAACATCAGAAGAGGTACCAATGTTAGCACTGAATAGGGGATTATGGAGGAATTTTATAAGGGCGGCTATGCTCCAGACTGAACGCTGAAAGGCATAATCAGTCTTAAATGATGATGATGATGATCACTAGTTATGTATTTCACTGTTATTGTCTAATCTGCTGTCAGAAAACACTTGATAATGGCACTTTGAAGCCGAAATCATGATTGTGTAAGTGTAAATGTAACACTGTAAATAAAAAACAGTCTAATGGCGGTACTGACTTTAAAGAAATATGGTATGGCTGTGGCCTCGCATTACGAAAAAATTATTAAGTGTATATGTGTGTTCCACTTCTCTTAAACCACTAGACCGATTTCAACCAAACTCGGTAGACGTATCATTTACTGCCTCTAAATAAACACTCTGGTGCTAAGAACCACCTGCTTCTCAAAGGGCATGGAGTTGAGGTGAAAAAGTGACGTAGCCGAAGTCGCGCGAAAAGCCGGACTATATTCATCCGTTATATGAATGCGTGGTGTCTGTTCTTTCGGACATGTCCAAAAGAACAGATACCACGCATTTATACGAAGACCACTCCAAAATAAATGCACACTGTTTTTTTAAAAATCCATCTTTTATTCTATATGTTCGAAAGTTTTACAGTGTGTAGATACATCCTTTACGAACAATATTTTCATTCATCCACATAGTTTCCACCTCTCTCAACTGCCTTATGCCATCTTGGAACCAGCGCCTGTATACCCGCATGGTAAAATTCTCGACCATCCTGTTGGATCCACTGTTTGGCAGCGTGCACAAGGGAGTCATCATCTTCAAACCTTGTTCCACGAAGAGAGTCCTTGAGTTTCCCAAAGAAATTATAGTCACATGGAGCCAGGTCAGGACTATAAGGCGGGTGTTTCAGTGTTGACCATCCGAGTTTTGTGATCGCTTCCATGGTTCTTTGACTGATATGTGGCCGTGCATTGTCGTGCAACAGCAAAACATCCTGCTTTGGCCGATGTGGTCGAACACGACTCAGTCGAGCTTGAAGTTTCTTCAGTGTCGTCACATATGCATCAGAATTAATGGTTCCACTTGGCATGATGTCCACCATCAAGAGTCCTTCGGAATCGAAAAACACTGTAGCCATAACTTTTCCAGCAGAAGGTGTGATTTTGACTTTTCTTTTTTTTTCTTGGGTGAATTTCCATGATACCACTCGAATAATTACGTCTACGTTTCTGGTGAAAAATGATGGAGCCGTGTTTCATCACCTGTCACAATTCTTCCAAGAAATTCATCTCCACCATTCTCGTACTGTTCCAAAAGTTCGATGCATACCGTTTTTCTTGTTTCTTTGTGAGCCACTGTCAACATCCTGTGAACCCACCTGGCACAAACCTTTTTTAACTCCAACTCTTGCAGTATTATGCAAACACTTCCTTCCCCTATCCCAGCGTAGCGTGACAATTCGTTCACTGTGATGCGTCTGTCAGCAGTCAGCAATTCGTTAACTCTCTACACATTGTCTGGAGTGTATGCAGTAAGAGGCCTGCCGCTGCGAGGACAATCCTCAATATTGCCGTGCCCGCTTTCATCACGTAACCTGCTTGCCCACCGACTAACTGTACTGCGATCGACAGCAGCATCTCCATACGCAACCTCTTGTGGATGTTTCCCACTGTCTCGTTTACACAGCACAGGAATTCTATGTCAGCACGTTGCTTCTGACGAACGTCAAGTGTAGCAGCCATCTTGAAGACATGCTGTGACGGCGCCACTCACGGGAACAGGTTGAACTAAGTTTGAAAACAAGCGGGAAGGATGTATCTACACACTCTAAAACTTTCACACGTGCTGAATGAAAACTGTATTTTTACAAAAATAGTGTGCATTTTTTTGGAGTGACCCACGTATAACTGATACGTCTAGGTAGGCAATGGATCCGCCTTCTTCTGTACGGATGCACAAATACTTCCGACCTCCTGTGGGAATCTCCGAGCAGCGAGCATGGAGGAAATTGCCAGGGACTGCTGACAGGTGGCGCTCGGTGAGAATGTGGAGCTGCCGTAAGGGGTGCCAAGATACTCCCCGC
This sequence comes from Schistocerca piceifrons, assembly GCF_021461385.2. Classification (NCBI taxonomy): domain Eukaryota; kingdom Metazoa; phylum Arthropoda; class Insecta; order Orthoptera; family Acrididae; genus Schistocerca; species Schistocerca piceifrons. The sequence goes on along the minus strand of NC_060147.1, from coordinate 78,552,739 downwards.
AGTTTCGATAACGCTGTGTCTCAGTTGGAGCAGTGGTTAACACACCTACCTAGCAAGCAGGAGGTCCCAGGTTCGATTCCCGGTCCGGTACATTTCTTCTCGTCGTCATTGACCCGGCATAATGTTCCTATGCAGAGGGCGGCAGTGATCCAATCCCTCTCCACCTTCAGTTTACATATACTAGATATAGATGTAGATTTCCCTATAGATGGTGCTAGCCGTCAATGTAAGGCTCGTGAGACCGCATCTGCAGAGCTTTGTGTAACAGCTGACGACAAATGTCAACACACAGTAACCCTATTTCAATACATCGGTATGCTGGCCGTTGTGGTCGAGTGGTTCTAGGCGCTTCAGTTTGGAACCGCGCGACCGCTACAGTCACAGGTTCAAATCCTGCCTCGGGCCTGGATGTGTGTGATGTCCTTAGGTTAGTTAGGTTTAAGTAGTTATAAGTTCTAGGGGACTGATGACCTCAGATGTTAAGTCCCATAGTGTTCAGAGCCATTTGAAACATTTTGAACCATATATCGGTATCTTTTTCAGACCGGAAAACATGTCGAGTTTTGTGACTACGAACTACGAGTTGCAGACAGCATTGCTTTTCAGTTACCATTTGAAGAAAACTGCTGCAGAATCGCATCGAATACTTTCGAAGCTTTCGGCGAACATGCTCTTGGGAAATCACAGTGTTTCGAGTGGTTCAAAAAATTCAAAAGTGGTGATTTTGACATGAGAAACGACGATCGCGGGAAACTACCGAACAATTAAGAACGGATTGCAGGCCTTATTGGATGAAGATCATACTCAAACAGGAACTCGTGGAACAATTGAATGTGACGCAGAAAGCCGTTTCTCTTCGGTTGAAAGCTATGGGAAAGGTGCAGAACGTGGGAAAATGGATTCCGCATGAAATGAGTGAAAGACAGCAAGTAAATCGAAAGACCACTTGTGAAATGCAGCTGGCCAGATACAAGAGTGACAAGTGATGAAAAATGGATATACCGGGTGGTCAAAAAGTCAGTACAAATGTGAAAACTTAATAAACCACGGAATAATGTAGACAGAGAGGTAAAAATTGACACACATGATTGGAATGAGATCGGGTTTTATTAGAACCAAAAACAAACAAAGTTCACAAAATGACCGACAGATGGCGCTGGACATCAAAACGTCAGTGACTGCGCATGACAATCGTGTACAAAAGGAGCTGTAATGAGAGAGAGAATGAGATGCGCCAGCAGTCGCAGCATGTTGACGTTACCTGAAAAGGCGCTTTGAGTGAAGCTGTATTATCAGAATGGGGAATGTGCTAGTTCAGCGTTACGATCCTATCGCCATAGGAAGGGGATTCGAACGGGTAAAGGTCCGTTGACAAATGCAGCTGTGGCAAGAATGATCTCGAAGTTCGAAGCCACGGGTTGTTTAGACGATAGACCCCGTAGTGGCCGACCGAGCACAAGGCGTAATGCTGCTGATACAGTTCAGGAAGAAATGGAGACTGTAGCGGGTTCGTCTGTGCACGGGGAAGTCAGCGCTCGTGCAGTCGCATGTCGCACCGGCATTCCATACACTACTGTTTGGTTGGCACTTAGGCGTGCCCTCCGATGCTATCCGTACAAAATCCATCTGGATCATGAACTGTTACCTGGCGATTTTGTGAAGCGGAGGGCATTTGCGGTGTGGGCGTTTCAAAAGATGGCGGAAGATGACGATTGGTTGAGTAACGTGTTGTGGACCGACGAAGCTCATTTCACGCTCCGAAGGTCTGTCAACGCCCACAACTGCAGAATTTGGGCTACCGAAAATCCTAGAACTGTCGTGGAAACTCCACTGCACGACGAGAAAGTCACGGTATGGGTTGGATTTACCACATCTACCGTCATCGGGCCTTTTTTCTTCGAGGAAATGCGAGATTCTGGTTTTGTAACTGCTACCGTGACGGGTGAGAGGTACGCCGATATGTTACAGAATCGCATCATCCCCAGCCTGGCTGATAAACACCTGCTGGAACGTACGATGTTTGTGCAGGATGGCGCTCCACCCCATATTGCTAGACGCGTGAAAGATCTCTTGCGCGCGTCGTTTGGTGATGATCGTGTGCTCAGCCGCCACTTTCGTCATGTCTGGCCTCCCACGTCTCCAGACCTCAGTCCGTGCGATTATTGGCTTTGGGGTTACCTGAAGTCGCAAGTATATCGTGATCGACCGACATCTCTAGGGATGCTGAAAGACAACATCCGACGCGAATGCCTCACCATAACTCCGGACATGCTTTACAGTGCTGTTCACAACATTTTTCCTCGACTACAGCTATTGTTGAGGAGTGATGGTGGACATATTGAGTATTTCCTGTAAAGAACATCATCTTTGCTCTGTCTTACTTTGTTATGCTAATTATTGCTATTCTGATCAGATGAAGCGCCATCTGTCGGACATTTTTTGAACTTTTGTATTTTTTTGGTTCTAATAAAACCCCATGTCATGCCAAACATGTGTGTCAATTTGTACCTCTCTATCTACATTATTCCGTGATTTATTCAGTTTTCAAATTTATACTGACCTTTTGATCACCTGGTATTTTGAGAATCCTAATCATGATTATAAAGAATCCGCCTCGATTGCAAATAGAAACCGGATGTTGACCTAGGTTTCGGCACGAATAACCACGCCTTCTCCGGAACACAGTAAAACTACAAACTGCCTAGAGAAGCATGGTCCATCATTAGGCAGTGCCGAAACCTAGGTCAACATCCGGTTTCTATTTGCAACCGAGGCGGATTCTTTACAATCATTAAATTATTCTCGATTGCTGACGCCCTGCAATGTTCAACTCAAAATCCTAACCGTCATAAATCATGGATAAATACAGGAAAGCCGCGCGGAGTGGCCGCACGGTTTGAGGCGCCATGACACGGACTGCGCGGCCCCTCCCGCCGGAGGTTCCAGTCCTTCCTTGGGTATGTATGTGTGTGTTGTTATTAGCATAAGTTAGTTTACGTTAATTTACGTAGTGTGTAAGACTACGGATCGATGACCTCAGCAGTTTGGTCCCTTAGGAATTCACACACATTTGAATTCAGGCAAACCGCCGATATCCACTGCAAGACCAAATCGCTTTTTGGAAGAAGACAATGCTCTGTGGTGGGATCAGAAAGGTGTCATCTATTATAAGCTGCTAAAACCTCGTGAAACCGATAGCACTGATTGGCACGAACAGCAAATGATCGATTTAAATCTAGCATTACGTGAAAAACGACCGGAATATGGTAAAAGGCAACACAAAGTCATATTGCTCCTTGATAAAGCCCCATCGCGGACAGCAAAACGGGTCAGCGAAACGATCGAGGCGTTCAGTTGGGAAATACTAGGGTGTGCGGCTTGTTCTCCACACTTGGCTCCGTCAGATTATCATCTACGCCCATCACTGGGACACGCTCTCGCTGAACGACGCTTCGAATCGTATGAAAATGTGCGAAAATGCCTCGCTGACTGGTTCGCTTCAAAAGATGAACTTTTTTTTTGGCGTGGCATTCATAGCCTGCCAGAGAGATAGGAGAAATGTGGAGATTTTTTTGAATAGAATACAACCAGTTTCAAACAACAAACGTGTAATTATTGAAACCAAATTCCGGTTTCGTATTTCTACATCTCGCAATATATTCAACCAGATTTTTCAGAATGACAGCATTTTTAGTGACTAGCCTGTATAGGCAGTTGCTCCATACTGTTGGATGTAACTATAGAGGTGTGGTTATATGCATATATTCACTTCCAATCGTATCCACTTGTCTGGGCCACTTTTATTTGCCCACCCTCCATAATTCGTCAGGTACATTCGGTCGTACATCTGAATACTGTCTGCAAAGTATGTCACGAATACAGTTACTAGTAAAGAAGTTGTAAATTTAAATCGTGCTTGATGCGGCTGTTTCAATGCATTAACAGCAAATGTGTATTACGGGACAAAATTCTCGCAATCAGTCCAGTGGCTCAAGGACAAATTAGAACATAGATACAAACGAGTGGGATGCTAAAAAGCAATGCTTCCGAATGTTGCATGTGGAGACTCATAAACCTTTTTAATTAAAACAAACTTTATTGACATTCTATATTTTTATTCTTCATGTCTATTTATTTATCACCATTGTCACCCTGGCGACTAACATAGTTCTGCCAACGAGAGATTGTAAGTAGGCTGTTTAGGTTTTTATGTTGGTAATGCCACGTAGCGCTCTGTATGAAAATCACTGACTGTGCTGTGTGCAGTCTGCGGCTGGTTTGCATTGTTGGAATATTCGCTATTGTAGTGTTGGGCAGTTGGATGTGAACAGCACGTAGCGTTGCGCAGTTGGAGGTGAGCCGCCAGCAGTGGTGGATGTGGGGAGAGAGATGGCAGAATTTTGGGAGCGGACAATCTGGACGTGTGTCCGTCAGAAAAACCAAATTTGTAAGTCTGGATACCATGAACTGATATATAATGACTTTTGAACATTATTAAGGTAAATACATTGTTTGTTCCCTATCAAAATCTTCCATTTGCTAACTACACCGATCAGTAGTTAGTGCCTTCAGTAGTTAGAATCTTTTATTTAGCCGGCAGTATTGGTGCTCGCTGTATTGCAGTAGTTCGAGTAACTAAGATTTTTGTGAGGTAAGTGATTCATGGAAGGTATAGGTTATTTATTGTTAGTCAGGACCATTCTTTTGTAGGGATTTTTGAAAGTCAGACTGCGTTGCGCTAAAAATATTGTGTGCCAGTTTAGCAAAGAGAGTAATGCCTGAGTGCGTTCAGATTTGCTCAGCTGTTTGAAAATCAAATAATGTAAGGGGTTTACCAGCACTCTCTTTACTTATTCTGATCGACGCTAAACTGACACACAATATTTTTAGCGCAACGGAATCTGACTTCCAAAAATCCCTACAAAAGAATGGCCCTGACTAACAATAACCTAGCCGGCGGCGGTAGCCGAGCGGTTCTGGGCTCTTCAGTCAGGAACCGCGCGAATGCTATGGTCGCAAGTTCGAATCTCGCCTCGGGCATGGATGTGTGTGATGTCGTTAGGTTAGTTAGGTCTAAGTAGTTCTAAGTTCTAGGGGACTGATGACCTCAGATGTTAAGTCCCATAGTGCTCAGAGTCATTTGAACCATTTTTAACAATAACCTATACCTTTCATGAATCACTTACCTCACAAAAATGTTTGTTACTCGAACTACTGCAATACAGCGAGCGCCACTACTGCCACCTAAATAAAGGGTTATAACTACTGAAGGTAATAACTACTGATAGGCATAGTCAGCAAATGAAAGATTTTGATAGAGAACAAGCAATGTATTTACCTTAATAATATTCAAAAGTCATAATATGTATCAGTTCATGATATCCAGTATTACAAATTTACTCTTTCTGGCGGACACACGTCCAGATCGTCCGCACTTAAAATTCTGCCATCTCTGTTCCTACATCCACCACTGCTGGCGGCTCACCTCCGACTGCGCAACGCTACGCGCTGTTCACATCCAACTGCCCAACACTACAATAGAGAATATTCGAACAATGCCAACCCGGCACAGACTGCACACAGCACAGTCAGTGATTTTCATACAGAGCGCTACGTGGCGTTAGCAACATAAAAACCAAAACAGCCTACTTACAAGAGTAGTTTGAAGCTTCCTAGCAGATTAACACTGTGTGCCAGACCGAGACTCAAACTCGGTTCTGCAAGGTTCGCAGAAGAGCTTCTGGAAGGTAGGAGACGAGGTACTGGCAAAATTGAGGCTGTGAGGACGGGTCGTGAGTCGTGCTTGGGTAACTCAGATGGTAGAGCACGTGCCCGTGAAACGCAAAGGTCGCGAGTTCGAGTCTCGATCCGGCACACAGTTTTAATCTGCTAGGAAGTTTCGTATCAGCGCACACTCCGCTGTAGAGTGAAAATCTCATTCTAGAGATATTAGTTTGTTGCCAACGTCAATGTGAAATGTTTGGACTAGCCATAACCCCGCCTCTGCTTACACCGCTTCATCAGTATCAAAGCGATACCCTCGAATGTGTTCTTTACGTTTTGGAAACAGATGAAACTGTGACGGGTCCAAGTCGGCAGTGCATGGAGGATGATCGCTGACAGTGAACCCAAGGCATCGGATTGCTGCGAATTTCTGAGTGCTCTTGCATTCTCATACTGAAGGGGAGAGTGCTCCATGTGCGACGAACTCTTCTGCAGCCAGAAATTCGATTGCAACACCCAGTTTCTCAAACAATGACATACACTGATGCGCTAAAGGCTTGCGTATTCAGAGATATGTGAACGGGTAGAAAACGGCGCTGCGGTCGGCAACTCCTGTATAAGACAACAAGCATCTGGCGCAGTTGTCGATCGGTTACTCCTGCTGCAATAGCAGGTTATCAAGATCTGAGTGAGTTTCAACGAGGTGTTATAGTCGGCGGACGAGTAATGGGACACAGCTTCTCCGAGGTAGCGATGAAGTGGGGACTTTCCAGTACGACCATTTCAAGAGTGTACCGTAAATATCAGTAATCCAGTAAAACATCAGATCTCCGACATCGCTGCTGCCGGGATAAGACCCTGCAAGAACGGGATCAACGATGACTGAAGAGAATGGTTCAACGTGACAGAAGTGCAACCCTTCATATTGCTGCAGACTTCAATGCTGGGCTATCAAAAAGTGTCGGCATTCGAACCATTCAACGACAAGTGATCGGTAGGGGCTTTCCGAGCCGAAGGACCACACGTGTATCTCTGATGACTGCACGACACAAAGTTTTGCGCCTCGACTGGGCCCGTCAATACCGACAGTGTATTGTTGCTGACTGGAAACACGTTGCCTCGTTGGACGAGTCTTGTTTCAAATTGTATCGAGAGGATGGACGTGTACGGGTATGGAGACAAGCTCGTGAATCCATGGACCCTACATGTCAGCAGGGGGCTGTTCATGCTGGTGGAGGCTCCATAATGGTGTGAGGTGTGTGGAGTTGGAGTGATATGGGATCCCTGATACGTCGAGATACGACTCTGACAGATGACACGTACGTAAGCTTCCTGACTGACCACCTGCATCCATTCATGTCCATTGTGCATTCCGACGGACTTGGGCAATTTCAGCGGGACAATGCGACACCCCACACGTCCAGAATTGCTACAGAGTGGCTCCAGGAACACTTCCGCTGCCCACCAAACTCCCCTGACTTGAACATTATTGAGCATGCCTGGTATGCTTTGCAATGTGCTGTTCAGAAGAGATCTTCATCATCTCGTACTCCTACGGATTTATGGATAGCCGTGCAGGATTCATGGTGTCACTTCCCTCCAGCACTATTTCAGACTTTAGGCGAGTCTCTGCCATTTCATGTAGGTGTCGTTACATGATTTAAAAAATGAGTGATGCAACTAATTAATCTCAGCCTCAACAACCGCATGAGTCTACACATTTCTTTTTTCATTCTAATGTGCACGTCCTGTGTCCTGATTTCCATTTTTCACCCTTCCTGAAAGTGTGTGGTCAAGTGTGAATGATTTGGATGCAGTAGCAGACGAACCAGAGAAGTGGCGGGTTTCTCAATCTTCTACCAATCTAAATGGTGTCTCTGGGAGGCAGAGAGCAGAAATAGCAGGCCTTGGCCAAAGATGAGTAACGCAAAACGTTTTCCTAGCAGAGGTTGGTCATGGGCCTCCCCCACCACGTCGGGTGGTTCGGAGAGAGCTCCGCGAGACGGTTACAGGTTGAGTTGTTCTGAAGACAGGTAAGCGACTAGAGTTCCCTCAGAACATCTATGTCGAACAAGGGACAAAAGGTATTTGAATCTGTTAATAATAATTTGTTAATCTCAACAATTTCTTCTCCTAGCCATTTTTTGAATTACCATTTAGGATCTGGTTACAATTTTTGGTTCAGATAATCAGTGTCATAATAGTGTGATTTCCGTTAGGCGCGACCACGCGGTCTACAGATTCGAAGCGCAGCCCAAGCCTTAAAAGTTACTGTCTGCCATTTTATTTTATTTGTGCGGGACATTATAAATTATCAATAAAACTGTACCGAGTGTACATTCGGCAAGATGAATCGGTTTGATTCCAAGCGCTTCACGCAATGATATACAGCCACCAAAATCCTGCTCGATTCTAGCCACAAGGTGCATACAATTCTTCCCACTAATAAATGCGGTGCGAATTAGTGCATGTGAATGTCTGTGTTACAAACTTGAGCAGTGACCACCCCACAGGACTGTACATATTAAGGCCAACGTGGCTTGTTATTCTTGTATGAGAAAGCCATAGAATCGTATATAAATGTACCAGGAATGTTTTGTCCATCTATTAAATGAAAAAAAGATTATTGTTAACATGCAAAATATTAGTCAAAAAATAAATATTTTATCATTTGAAGCTATTTATGTGATGGTTAATTCATTTTCAATGCATCTGAAAATACAGGGTGATTCAAAAAGAATACCACAACTTTAAGAATTTAAAACTCTGCAACGACAAAAGGCAGAGCTAAGCACTATCTGTCGGCGAATTAAGGGAGCTATAAAGTTTCATTTAGTTGTACATTTGTTCGCTTGAGGCGCTGTTGACTAGGCGTCAGCGTCATTTGATGCTAAGATGGCGACCGCTCAACAGAAAGCTTTTTGTATTATTGAGTACGGCAGAAGTGAATCGACGACAGTTGTTCAGCGTGCATTTCGAACGAAGTATGGTGTTAAACCTCCTGATACGTGGTGTATTAAACGTTGGTATAAACAGTTTACAGAGAATGGGTGTTTGTGCAAAGGGAAAAGTTCTGGACGGCCGAGAACGAGTGATGAAAATGTAGCACGCATCCAGCAAGCATTTGTTCGCAGCCCAGGAAAATCGACTCGCAGAGCTAGCAGAGAGCTGCAAATTCCACAATCAACTGTATGGAGAGTCCTACCAAAAAGGTTAGTTATGAAACCTGAACGTCAACTACCCGAGGCGATGGATCGGCCGCCAGGCAGCCCGTGACAGAGCACTTCATCACTGGCCTCCAAGAAGCCCTGATCTTACCCCCTGCGATTTTTTCTTATGGGGGTATGTTAAGGATATGGTGTTTCGGCCACCTCTCCCAGCCACCATTGATGATTTGAAACGAGAAATAACAGCAGCTATCCAAACTGTTACGCCTGATATGCTACAGAGAGTGTGGAACGAGTTGGAGTATCGGGTTGATATTGCTCGTGTGTCTGGAGGGGGCCATATTGAACATCTCTGAACTTGTTTTTGAGTGAAAAAAACCTTTTTAAATACTCTTTGTAATGATGTATAACAGAAGGTTATATTATGTTTCTTTCATTAAATACACATTTTTAAAGTTGTGGTATTCTTTTTGAATCACCCTGTAGTGTCACATTTGTAGTATTGACAATTACGCTCCTAAAATCCAAAATGCATGGCTCAAGTTTAGCTAACGGTACGTAGCTTTCTCTGACTGCCCCATAGAATAACCTTGCGTTATCCGTTGCGACCTTAATAAATTCAATCAGTGAAGGAATTGTTCCTAAAATTAAGATGGGCCTAAATCTATTTCAAATAAGGGGCAAAACTATTCAGAGAAGGTTACGTCGCCAAAGAAAAATAAGAGCGAATGTGGACAGGATATGCCACCATAGCAGGCTGGAACAAAAGAAATAATAATAATACTCAAAAGAAGCTCCTGCTAGTGAAAGTAAGTAGAATCCCATAGGCAGCCACTCAATGAATAGTAAGATGCCAGGGGTGAGTTACATCCGGACAGCCCCAAAAACATACGTTTTCCATATTAGGTGCATTGTGCTGCCACCTACTGCCAGGTATTCCATATCAGCGACCTCAGTAGTCATTACCCATCGTGAGAGAGCAAATGGGACGCTCCGCGGAACTCACGGACTTCGAACGTGGTCAGGTGATTGGGTGTCACTTGTGTCATACATCTGTACGCGAGTTTTCTGCGCTCATAAACATCCCAAGGTCGACTGAGTCAGATGTGATAGTGAAGTTCATACGTGAAGGGACACGTACAGCACAAAAGCGTACAGGCCGACCTCGTCTGTTGACTGACAGAGACCGCCGACAGTTGAAGAGGGTCGTAGTGTGTAATAGGCACACATACATGCAGACCATCACACAGGAATTCCAAACTGCATCAGGAACCGCTGCAAGTACTATGACAGTTAGGCGGGAGGTGACAAAACGTGGATTTCGTGGTCGAGCAGCTGCTCATAAGCCACACATCACGCCGGTAAATGCCAAACGACGCCTCGCTTGGTGTAAGGAGCGTACACATTGAACGATTGAACAGTGGAAAAACATTGTGTTGAGAGACGAATCACAGCAAGCAATGTGGCGATCCGATAGCAGGGTGTGGGTATAGAGAATGCCTGGTGACCGTTATCTGCCAGCGTGTGTAGTGCCAACAGTAAAATTCGGAGGCGGTGGTGTTATAGTGTGGTCGTGTTTTTCATGGAGGGGGGCATGCACCCCTTGTTGTTTTGCGAGGCACTATCACAGCACAGGCCTTCATTGATTTTTAAGCACCTTCTTGCTTCCCACTGTTGAAGAGTAATTCGGGGATGGCGATTTCATCTTTCAACACGGCCAAACACCTGGTCATAACGCACGACCTGTTGCGGAGTGGTTACACGACAATAACATCCCTGTAATGGACTGGTCTGCACTGAGTCCTGGCCTGAATCGCATGGAACACCTTTGGGATGTTTTGGAATGCCGACTTCGTGCCAGGCCTCACCTATCGACATCGATACCTCTCCTCAGTGTAGCACTCCGTGACGAATGGGCTGCCATTCCCCAAGAAACCTTCCAGCACCTGATTGACTGCGAGACTGGAACCTGTCATCAAGATTGAGGGTGGGCCAACAGCATATTGAATTCCAGCATTACCGATGGAGGGCGCCACGAACTTGTAAGTCATTTTCAGCCAGGTGTCCGGATGCTTTTGATCACATAGTGTAGTTTTACAGGTGGCCTGAAGTCCCCGATGGCATGGTTGTCCGTTGACCAGAATGCCATCTTCCGTACATAACATGATCGTACGGAGATGTTGACAGTCTGTATGGTTATATCGTGAATGAGACACAGAACGCGGATCATAGCAATTCGTTGCTTTAATTTTGGACACCAGTGTACGTATGGATTAGATCGACTGATCAGATTTAGACTCTATGACGCATAATAATTTTTTCATAATTTCTTTAAAGTCAGTTCCGCCATTAGACTTTTTTATTTGCAGTGTTACATTTACATGATCATGATTTCGGCTTTAAAGTGCCATTATCAAGCGTTTTCATGTTAACAGTGCCTAAGATGACATACTGTCGTATTTAAAATACACTATTAGACACATTGTCTAAGGGTTAATCAATTGACCCTTAGACAATGTGTCTAATAGTGTATTTTAAATACAACAGTATGTCATCTTAGGCAGTGTATAACATTAAAACACTTGATAATGGCACTTTGAAGGCGAAATCAAGGTCATGTAAATGTAACACTGCAAATAAAAAACAGTCTAATGGCGGTACTGACTTTAAAGGGATCTATAGTGTATGTCGTCAGGTGAATTAGAAAATAAGAAAGAACGGGAGCGTCTGAGCTGTACTAAAATGGCGTGAATGTGAGACCAAGTTTTTATGTTGGCTTCAAGAAAAATGGTACCGATGTTTTTAGTGGTTTAGTCGCCATTTGGAGTGGCAGCACGGTCCGCTAGTTTCACCGTCAGATGGGGACTAAACTGGGCTTCGAACGGACATCTCCCTAACCGGGCTTCCGCCACGGTCGGATGTCAACGCGCTTACGAGCCGCGTCGCAGCCACCGCCCCGGCGACGCAGATATCGACGTCCGACGCCGCGGCGCCTGTGCGAGGCGACGCCTGGCGCCGGCTTCGATCCCACCGTGTGACGTCACGGCGGCCCCATTCAACGCTTCGCCCCCTCCTCTGTCCACCTTATTTACATCTCGCTCCCCGTGGCGCTCCATTAAACAGCACTTTTTTGCATATCTGCTTTGTGAATGCGCCAATTGTATATCGCTTGCTGCCGTGAATATTTGCCACACACACACACACACACACACACACACACACACACACAAGCCAATAACAGTTAGATAAATCAAAGCCGTTTATTTACCTCCGGCTTCCGCAAATCAGAATGTATTTCCTTTCTTTCTCTTCTTTTTTAGCACCCAAACATTCAAAATTAGCGTGTCACTAGATAGAAAAAACAATAAACAAATAAGCGGCATCAGTAATATTGCGTCTCTCGATGAACGCTCCGACATGTCTTTTTCCAAAAGTTGTTTTTCCGCATGAAAACTTACGAAAGCAAGTGAGAGCGAAGTGAAAAGACAGTGGAAAACAGCGTGTGTAATTACAACTAACCCAGAAAACAGACCGACAGCGTGCAACACGAAGGCGAGGGTAAGCAAACAACATCCGCTGTCATAAGCCGTTGGGGAGAGGATATTAAAAATAATCACTTTTTGAACAAAGAGATCTATTCTTCGGACTACTTCGCAGATTTTATTTCTCCAAGCCCAAAAAGAGCTCAAACACAATTCTGTTCCTCTTTTTCTGCACTTTCTGTATTTGGCCAATACTGGCCTCTCACGTTTCCCATCTTTTTCTCGGTCTGCCACGATGTATTTCCTCCTTCGGTTTAAATTTCTGTAACTAATCTGCAAGTCTCTCCGGATCCAACTTTGTAGATGTTCATTCCTTTGCTATTTTTTCCATCAAATTCCTCTTCCACAATCCAGATTGGGGCTTCAGTGTATATTTACCTGGTGCGCCAACGTCCTAGGTCTTCTTCGCTGTCGTTTCCGGTGTGATTCTCCTCTTGCTACCAGCAACGGTCGTTCGCTACAGCACGGAAATACAGAATCCTTCACGCTTTTTCCTTCTTGTTATTCTCTTGCATGTGTATTTCTACAGCGTCTCCGGACAAGCAGGTGCCGGCCGAAGTGGCCGTGCGGTTAAAGGCGCTGCAGTCTGGAACCGCAAGACCGCTACGGTCGCAGATTCGAATCCTGCCTCGGGCATGGATGTTTGTGATGTCCTTAGGTTAGTTAGGTTTAACTAGTTCTAAGTTTTAGGGGACTAATGACCTCAGCAGTTGAGTCCCATAGTGCTCAGAGCCAGCCACAAGCAGGTGTGATAGCTCTTCTCTACAGCCATAACTTCAGTGTTGGCGAATTTTATTATGTGGTCGGTCTCACCGTGCTCTGACATGGCCGATTTGTCCACCTGACCCAACCTGCAATGAAGCTTATGTTCTGCGATCCTGGTGTTGGTTGATCATCCAGTCATTCCAACAAAACCATTCCCCATGTGCATGGTATGCGGTTGTAAGGTGGCAGAGTAATTGAATGTCAGATTCACACCTCACTTGAGAGCTTTATACATGGCAATGGGAAGGTGAATTCGGTGGTAATGCGAAAATTTGCCTAGGAGTATGTAATGCAAAAAGGAATGACATTCAATCGATGGTAATTAACACACTGTTCCTATAATGCATGTTTGAGCAGGAGTGAAACCAGCAGCGAGAGGGGCTTCAGTCTGGAATTCAGAGGGATGGCGCAGAGGCAAGGCCGCGCTACAGCGGAAACCACTTAAAGGGGAGTCCCAGGCGGAAAGTCAATGGCCGACCAGGTGACTCAGACAGGGAGAGCGAGTGTAACTGCCTATCTGAGAGAGGACAGCAAAGAAAGCTTTTAGAAAACTGCGTTTTGGAATTCCAAATGGATCATGTCTCCAGCGAGTGGTACACACATGAAAGAGTCAATGTATGCATTTAGGGGTCTGGAATGGGCACAAAACGTCCGATTGGCGGAAACGCACTAGGAACGAGAAAAGAACCAAAGTTTCGACACAATTTAGTGGTAGGGACCCTGCGATTGGTAGAGTGAGTTTCCACAAAGTAAGAGGAACGCTGCTATTGGTCGAAAAAAAGCAGTGACTTGAAAGAACGAAAGAACAGTTCGGCCATGAGTAAGACAAGACGGAAATTTTTGTGGGACTCTTCTCTGAACCAGCATCAAGTGCAGAAGAGAGTGTGTGACGCTCTGTATGACGCAGAGGAGTAATTTGTGTGACCACTGCGTTCACAGCGGCTGATATACAGCTAGAAATTAGCTGTAGCATCGTTTGGCTCCAACTGTGGAGAAACGAGCCAACCAATTAGTTAATTATTCTTGTAAGAACTGAGAGGGCACTATAATATGCACGCTGCTCCAAGCATGCGCGTGTATATCGCCACATTCTAAGACTAGGGATGAGTACATGTTCTCTCGCATAACGAGAAACATAGGGAAAGTTTCTGCTGTAAAATTCAGCAAAGGTGTAATTAGTTTAATAGGAATTTCAGTGAAAGAGAGCGGCCAAGCAGACGATAGCTCATCGCAGCTTAAGGTAAATACCGCGTGCAGAGGCGTAAAATTGTTGGTTCACCAGCTTGTGTCCACTGTAAACTCGAGCGACCTTGGGTAATCTTTTGCTCAATTTGTCACATAACTAACCATCCACCATAGACTTGATTGTCATCCTAAAAGTAGTACCAAACTTTGAACCGGAATCGGACGATTTTCGTAGTACTGACCAACATCATAACGTAAGTGTTGGAACAATTTTGTAAAGAAACTTCTAGTTAAACTTTAATATTGTCATGTTAGGAAAATTTAACATTCTGAGAGTTAATATTTAATTAATTTATAATTTTGATGTTGACGAGATGCGTTATCCTGACAACTGTTTTTTGTTGTCACATTGAAAACTGTGTAAAAGCGTGTATTTTTGTGCTAATATTGCAACATTAAATATGTCATTTCAACTTACACAATTGTCGTCAATCCTAGAATACGTAAACCCAAAATATTGCACCTTACACGGTATATTCCCGACATTGATGGTGCGTCCGTTTTCTCCTTTGCCGATCTGAGACACCCTTTGATCATCTTTGTCGGTTTGTAAACAGTCTTTACACCGTGTTTGGGCAATGTACTGCCGATTCTGGCCAACGCTCTGGGAATGTTTGGCAGATGTGTCACTTCGCCGAATGTTTGACTCTGTTGTACTTCTAACATAACTGGTGGAGTATCCATTGCTCCTTAGATCACTTTCCAGGCGCTGCATTTCTCGTCTGAGGTGCTGCGGCTCACATATTGTTATCAATGGAGAGACGTCTACAGACGTTAAAGTAACCTCTGGCGTGCCACAGGGGAGTGTTATGGGACCATTGCTTTTCACAATATATATAAATGACCTAGTAGATAGTGTCGAAAGTTCCATGCGGCTTTTCGCGGATGATTAGTATACAGAGAAGTTGCAGCATTAGAAAATTGTAGCGAAATGCAGGAAGATCTGCAGCGGATAGGCACTTGGTGCAGGGAGTGGCAACTGACCCTTAACATAGACAAATGTAATGTATTGCGAATACATAGAAAGAAGGATCCTTTATTGTATGATTATATGATAGCGGAACAAACACTGGTAGCAGTTACTTCTGTAAAATACCTGGGAGTATGCGTGCGGAACGATTTGAAGTGGAATGATCACATAAAATTAATTGTTGGTAAGGCGGGTACCAGGTTGAGATTCATTGGGAGAGTCCTTAGAAAATGTAGTCCATCAACAAAGGAGGTGGCTTACAAAACACTCGTTCGACCTATACTTGAGTATTGCTCATCAGTGTGGGATCCGTACCAGATCGGGTTGACGGAGGAGATAGAGAAGATCCAAAGAAGAGCGGCGCGTTTCGTCACAGGGTTATTTGGTAACCGTGATAGCGTTACGGAGAAGTTTAACAAACTCAAGTGGTAGACTCTGCAAGAGAGGCGCTCTGCATCGTGGTGTAACTTGCTCGCCAGGTTTCGAGAGGGTGCGTTTCTGGATGAGGTTATCGAATATATTGCTTCCCCCTACTTATACCTCCCGAGGAGATCACGAATGTAAAATTAGAGAGATTAGAGCGCGCACGGAGGCTTCCAGACGGTTGTTCTTCCCGCGAACCATACGCGACTGGAACAGGAAAGGGAGGTAGTGACAGTGGCACGTGGAGCGCCCTCCGCCACACATCGTTGGGTGGCTTGCGGAGTGTAGATGTAGATGTAGATTCGTCTTGCTCGCATTACGAGCGCATTAATCATACCTCTTTCATGGCTCAGGTGGTGGTTTGACGGTTTGTGCAAGTATTAGTCCGTGTGCGTCGGTTTTCGATACGAGCTGTGTCCCGGGTTTTCACCATCCCTTGTGACCAGCACATCTAGAAAGGTTAGCTGTCTGTCCGTTTTTACTTCCACGGTAAATTTTATGTTGCCATGGAGGCTGATCAAGTGTCTTAGGAAGTCACCGAGCCGTTCCTAAGCATGGCTCGATACAACGAAGGAATCATCGATGTATCTGTACCACGCCTTAGGTTTACAAAGTGCAAAATCCAGTTCCTGTACTTCGAAATGTTCCATGAAGAACTTGTCCACCATTGGACAAAGAGGACTACGCATGGCGACGCCTTCCAGCTGTTTGAAGAAGATGCCGTTCCACGCTAAATAGCTCGTGGTGAGACATGTATAAAAGAAGTTGGTCATGTCTTGCGGCAAAATGGAACCGATGTGCTCCAGAGAGTCACTGAATGACTCTTTCGTAAATAAAGAAACAACATCTGAGCTGACCAGGATGTCGTTTGGTGCAAGTTTTAGTTTCTTCAGCTTCTCAGTGAAGTGCTCTGAGTCCTTTACGTATGTGCCAGTCTTCCCCACCTGCGGCTGAAGCAGAGAGGCCAATTTATACGCGAGACAGTACTGAATGTACGCATTCTCGTAGAAGATGGGTTAAGGAATGGCAAACCTACGTCTGTAGCATTTGTAAACTTAGAGAAAGCTTTTGATAACGTTGACTGGAATACTGTCTTCGGAATTCCAAATGTGGCATGGGTAAAATGCAGGGAGCGAAAGGCTATTTACAATTTGTACAGAAACCACGCGGCAGTTATAAGAGTCGAGGGGCATGAAACGAAAGCAGTGGTTGAGAAGGAAGTGAGACAGGGCTGTAGCCTATCCCCGATGTTACTCAATCTGTATATTGAGTAAGCAGTAAAGGAAACAAAGGAAATACTTGGAGCAGGAATTAAAGTCCAGGGAGAAGAAATAAAATCTTTGAGGTTTTCCGATGACATTGCAATTTTATCAGAGACAGCAGAGGACTTGGAAAACAGTTGAATGGAATGGACAGTGTCTTGAAAGGAGGATGAAAGATGAACATGAACAAAAGAAAAATGATTATACCGGAATGTAGTCGAATTAAATCAGGTCATCACCTGAAGAAATTAGATTAGAAAATGAGACACAAGGTAGTAAATGAGTTTTGTTATTTGGCAAGTAAAATAACTGATGATGGCAGGATAAAATGTAGACTGGCAATGGCAAGAAAAGCGTTTCTGAAGAAGAGAAATTTGTTAACATTGAGTACAGATTTAAGTGTCAGGAAGTCATTTCTGAAAGTATTTGTATGGAGTGTAGCCATGCATGGAAGTGAAACACGGGCGATAAACACTTTAGAGAAAAAGAGAACAAAAGCTTTTGTGTGAGGCGCAATGGGGAGTTTCCCTTGTAAGCAGCTTATATTCTTCCCAGTATTTTACACTGAACATTCTTTAGGCACAAGCGAATTCAATAGCCGACGTAGGAGGTCTAAAGCTACGTACGTCATCTTAACAATCCATTTGAAAATAAGAAATGCCGTAGGCACTAATATTAATCCCTGTGGAACACGTCTTCCGTCTCTGGGATGGTGTAGCACGTAATTCCCGGGAATAATTTGGCACTTCAGGAGTGTATTTTTCATAGTGAGTTTTCTGCAGTCTTACGAAATATTATAAGAAAATCAGCGAGTGGGTCTTCCAGCTTGCCGTTTTCCTCTGGGTACCACCGGAGGGTCACTGGAGCGAACCTCGGCGCTCTTTGCCGCTGGAGTGGCGCGAGAGAGACTCGCGATCGTAAAACTGAACGTCGTCCTCCGTCGCGGGTCCTGGCAGGTCCTCCGCAGGGCCAGCCGGCCCTTATCCCACTCTCCCCCACAACTTCCTCCCCCCCCCCCCCTTCCGTCGCTCGCGGTCTGGTCCGCTCCCTAGACCACCTCGACCGGGCGAAGGGCTTTTTACAGCCCCGAGAAGGATTTTACAGGCAATCTCCGCCCCTGGGGGTCCCCGAAAGCGATCACGATTTTTCCCGACGGCAGTAATGGATCTTTATAGCTGACAAGAACTGAGGTAAAAGGCGCTATAAAGCGGAAGGGAGCAGAAGAAGCGGGCAGCATCCGGCCGTTCCGTGCTGGAGGCGAGCGCTCTGTTTCCAGGATGACATCGTAATTATCACAAAGTGTGGAGCACTCTGTTTGTGACTGTCTGTGCCCACAGTGTAGCTTTCAGCAGCAGTGGAGGAGAAATGCGTATGTCTTTATCTGTACACAGGGCCTGTTCCAGAATGTTTTGCTTCACCACTGACATAACGTTTACTCCCCACCCGTACCCCCCCCCCCCCCTCTCACCCCTAGAGATCATAACTGCCCTTCCCTGGGCCCTCTGTAAGGTTTTTCAAAAAATAAATTTAAATTCACTGATGTGGAAATGCATTTTTTTCTTTCAACTTAAATTCTGAATAGATACTCCTGTGTAACAAAAATAAACTGCTGAATCTTATTCCAGCGCAGAAAGAACTACATAAAAATGTGCTGTCTATTAAACTGTGTGGCAATAATCGAAATATGTACATACGAGTGATTTTTTTCACCGTATACAAACAAACTCACCACGACCGATCTCAAAGGTAACCAACGCTCAAGACTGTCATAGCGTGTGTTTAAAGCGAACCAGATTTGTGTTCTCTTCGTGGCGCTACTAGTGCCACTCTTAGGCGACTGGCGCGGAATTTGAATAGATTTCATGTTTCAGATGCAGAAACAAACCTGCCAACTTTTTGTACAGGGTGGTCCATTGATCGTGACCGGGCCAAATATCTCACGAAAGAAGCGTCAAACGAAAAAAACTACAAAGAACGCAACTTGCCTAGCTTGAAGGGGGAAACCTGATGGCGCTATGGTTGGCCCGCTAGATGGCCCTGCCATAGGTCAAACGGATATCAACTGCGTTTTCTTAAATAGGAACCACCTTTTTTATGACATATTCGTATAGTACGTAAAGAAATATGAATGTTTTAGTTGGACCACTTTTTTCGCTTTGTGATACATGGCGCTGTAATAAAAATATGGCTCACAATTTTAGACGAACATTTGGTAACAGGTAGGTTTTGTAAATTAAAATACAGAACGTAGGTACGTTTGAACATTTTATTTCGGTTGTTTCAGTGTGATACATGCACCTTTGTGAACTTATCATTTCTGAGAACGCATGCTGTTATAGCGTGATTACCTGTAAATACCACATTAATGCAATAAATGCTCAAAATGATGTCCGTCAACCTCAATGCTTTTGGCAATACGTGTAACGACATTCCTCTCAACAGCGAGTAGTTCGCCTTCCGTAATGTTCGCACATGCACTGACAATGCGCTGACGCATGTAGTCAGGCGTTGTCGGTGGATCACGACAGCAAATATCCTTCAACTTTCCCCACAGAAAGAAATCCGGGGCCGTCAGACCCGGTGAACATGCGGGCTACGTTATGGTGCTTCGACGACCAGTCCACCTGTCATGAAATATACTATTCAATACCGCTTGAACCGCACGCGAGCCATGTGTCGGACATCCATCATGTGGGAAGTACATCGCCATTGTGTCATGCAGTGAAACATCTTGTAGTAACATCGCTAGAACATCGTAGAAAATTAGCATACATTGCACCATTTAGATTGGCATCGATAAAATGGGGGCCAATTGTCCTTCCTCCCTTAATGCCGCACCATACATTAACCCGCCAAGGTCGCTGATGTTCCACTTGTCGCAGCCATCGTGGATTCTCCGTTGCCCAATAGTGAATATTATGGCCGGCTTACGTGACCGCTGTTGGTGAATGACGCTTCGTCGCTAAACAGAACACGTGCAAAAAATCTGTCATCGTCCCGTAATTTCTCCTGTGCCCACTGGCAGAACTGCACACGACATTCAAAGTCGTCACCATGCAATTTATGGTGCATAGAAATATGGTACGGGTGCAATCGATGTTGATGTAGCATTCTCAACACTGACGTTTTCGAGATTCCCGATTCTCGCGCAGTTTGCCTGCTACTGATGTGCGGATTAGCAGCGAAAGCAGCTAAAACACCTACTTGGGCATCATGTGTTGCAGGTCGTGGTTGACGTTTCAGATGTGGCTGAACACTTCCTGTTTTTTCTTAAAGAACTGAACTATCCGGCGAACGGTCCTGGCACTTGGATGATGTCGTCCAGGATACCGAGCAGCAAACATAGCACACGCCCGTTGGGCATTTTGATCACAATAGCCATACATCAACACGATATCGACCTTTTCCGGAATTGGTAAACGGTCCATTTTAACACGGGTAATGTATCACGAAGCAAATACCGTCCGCACTGACGGAATGTTACGTGATACCACGTACTTATACGTTTGTGACTATTACAGCGCCAACTATCACAAAGCGAAAAAAGTGGTCCAATTAAAACATTCATATTTCTTTACGTACTACACGAATATGCAATAAAAAGTGGGGGTTCCTATTTTTAATAAAACGCAGTTGATATCCGTTTGACCTATGGCAGCGCCATGTAGCGGGCCAACCATAGCGCCATTTGGTGTCCCCCTTCAAGCTAGACGAGTTTCGTTCTTTGTAGTTTTTTCGTTTGACGCCTATTTCGTGAGATATTTGGCCCGGTCACTATCAATAGACCACCCTGTATAAAGTGGTGTGGCTTCTGCGGACATGGCTTACTTTGTCTCGCGCACCAAACGAGAGGAACGTTTCATTAAGAACGCGGTTCAGATATGGGCGGAGGAGCCGCGTGAAAAGGTCTTCAGGGTCTCTCTCTCTCTCTCTCTCTCTCTCTCTCTCTCTCTCTCTCTCTCTCTCTCTCTCTCCTAGAGTTGCTACAACCGCCAGAGTGGAGTGCTCGAGTCCACACGCCTATATGAAGCACGCGAGGTGAGGCCAAAGTGTGTACCACAGGCGTAAGCCGCTAGTCGTGTCAGGGAAGGAAACTTGCGGTGTACTGCAGCTAAACCCCGGCAAAACTTGGCAGCACGTGTCGGCTGGGAGAACAATGCGGCGGGCGGAGGGCTTCTAAGTGCGCGTCGTCAGTGTCGGAAGGCAGCCCCTGTCCTGAGCAGACCACAACACCTCAAAGCCTTGGAGGAGGACCTTAAGAGCCTAACCCTTTTAGGGACACAATAGGGAACCGCGCAGTGTGCTTGTGAAGCAACGTGTGAAAAGCTGTGGGGTTTGGAAACGAACAACCACTACTAACCTGCCCTGATCGTACCTAAATCGTCAACTGTGGTGTCACCGCCAGACACCACACTTGCTAGGTGGTAGCCTTTAAATCGGCCGCGGTCCATTAGTATACGCCGGACCCGCGTGTCGCCACTGTCAGTAATTGCAGACCGAGCGCCACCACTCGGCAGGTCTAGAGAGACGTCCTGGCACTCGCCCCAGTTGTACAGCCGACGTTCATAGCAATGGTTCACTGACAAATACGCTCTCATGTGCCGAGACGATAGTTAGCATAGCCTTCAGCTAAGTTATCTGCTACGACCTAGCAAGGCGCCGTATTCAATTGATAATTAATATTATGAAGCATGTACCGTAACGAGAGATGTTCTACAATTGTGGATTAAAGTTAAGTATTCTACCAGTTACCTCCTGTTTTGCTAGTCTTAATTCTCTGACCTGTTCGAGACCTCACGCCAATCTGCGTGAGCTTAACGCGTGCCTTTCGGCTTCCTCTCGTTGTGACTTGGCTGTCTTGCTAAGTCACAACATCAACTTCATCTCCTACTCCAGGTATGATTCGACGTTGTCTTCACGGTCACAGCTGATTAAATGAGCAAGACGGAAGGGGGTTGCATGATAGTATGCACTTATGAGGTCTGTTCAACAAATTCCGAAACACAGTCCACAAATTTTTTTCCACGCTTGCCTTTTACTTATTGTGCATGGTATACTTCGAAATCCGTTTATAGGCTTGCTCCATTTGTGAAGCTCTTTCTCTTGATTGAATCAGTCGATTTTTCTAAAATTGTAATCATTTGCTTGTCTGTACATGTACATTACATCTACCGATTTCCGGCTCATTGTGATTATTCCTTCGAGTGCGTCGTTTTTTGTCTGAGAGTGTGCAGAAAAAGAAGTACGGGCCCCAAGGGGGAACGTTTCGGAACACCACATGTAATTAGCTGCTCTGTACAGAGGTTCGTAAATAATTTAGATGAATATGTAGAGGTATGGCGAAATACATTTGAGGTCGCAGCGTTCTGTGTTTCTCACGACGTCTCCCATGCAACAGCAAACGGCACGTGTCCTCTATAGCACGCAGCACTGCTTGCTTATCGCAGCGGTCCCCTGAACCGTAGGCATCCCCGCACAGCATGACTCCTTTCTCTGGCTCCGCCTGTGCAGTAGCTTAGCACCACACCAGCCTCACCCCACAACCCACTTCCCGCAGCTCCCTGTGCATTACTAGCCTCTGTTCCTCCAACTCCCCCAACTCTTCTCCCGTACCCACCGCCCAGCATTTCCATTTCCCGTCCCCCTTCCCACCACATCAGTTCCTCCCACTGCGTGCGCTTCGACCTCCGTGCAGAATTGAGTCTGTGGGACAACACAGCGCAGTGGGGTGAGAGGAAGTGGAAGGGGAGAAAGAGAACAGATAACGTCTCTGAGCGGTAAATAACGGCAGGAAATTAGCACGCCGCCTCGCCGGTAACTAACAAGCGGCTCCAGTGTAGTGATACAGCCAACACACTGCGCCACAGAACAAGTGTCAGTATTGACCAAAATAGTATCCCTCACTTTATCCACGACTAGATGATTACCTGGCATTTGACACTTACTTTTCGTAGTCTAATATTACATAGAAAAAGGAATTGTCAGCATCTCTTATAAGTACTCTACAGTACTCAAAACCTCAGAGATCGGCGGTCTTTCACAGGAGCTCGAAATTTAGCTCGGATATCAATGTGATATGCTTGTAATAGTTTCCACAACGAAACTATATTTCGAAACCTGGCAGAATACCCAAAGAGATTCTGGTCATATGTAAAGTATGCTATCGGCAAGACACAGTCAATGCCTTCTCTGCAAGATAACTATGGAAAGACTGTCGACGACAGAGCTGCGAAAGCAGAGTTACTAAACACAGCCTTTTGAAATTCCTTCACCGAAGAAGACGAAGTAAATATTCCAGAAATCGAATCAATAACAGCTGCCAGCATGAGTAAATTGGAAATTGGAAGTATATATCCTCGAAGTAGTGAAACAAATCACTTAATAAAAACAAGTCTTCTGGTCCAGACTGCATACCAATTAGGTTCCTTTCAGAGTACGCTGATGCAATAGCTCCATACTTAATTGTATACAACTGCTCGCTCGACGAAAGATCCGTACCCAAAGACTAGAAAGTAGCACAGGCCACACCAATATTCTAGAATGGTAGTGGGAGTAATCCACCAAATGACAGGCCCAAATCATTAACATCCATGTGCAGCAGGATTTTGGAACATATATTTTGTTCGAACATCATGAATTACCTCGAAAATAACTGTCTATAGACCCACAGTCAACACAGATTTAGAAAACATCGATCTTGTGAAACAAACTAGCTCTTTACACACACGAAGTTTTGAGTGCTATCGACAAGGGATTTCAACTTGATTCCGTATTTCTAGATTTCCAAAAGGGTTTTGACACTGTACCACACAAGCAGTTGCAGTGAAATTGTGTGCTTATGGAATATCGTCTCAGTTATGTGACTGGATTCGTGATTTCCTGTCAGAAAGGTCACAGTTCGTAATAACTGACGGAAAGTCATCGAGTAAAATAGAAGTAATATATGGGGTTCCCCAAGGTAGTATTATAGGCTCTCTGCTGTCCCTTATCTATAAAAACGATTTAGGAGACAACCTGAGCAGCCGTCTTCGGTTGTTTTCAGATGATGCTGTCGTCTGTCATCTAGTAAAGTCATCAGAAGATCAAAACAAATTGCAAAACGATTTAGAAAAGATATCTGAATGGTGCGAAAAGTGGCAGTTGACCCTAAATAACGAAAAGTGTGAGGTCGTCAACATGAATGCTAAAACGAATTCGTTGAACTTCGGTTATACGATAAATCAGTCTAGTCTAAAGGCCGTAAATTCAACTAAATACCTAGGAATTACAATTACGAACAACTTAAATTGGAAGGAACACACAGAAAATGTTGTGGGGAGGGCTAACCAAAGACTGCGTTTTATTGGCAGGACACTTGGACAATGTAACAGACCTACTAAGGAGACTGCCTACACTACGCTTGTCCGTCCTCTTTTAGAATACTGCAGCGCTGTGTGGGACCCTTACCAGATAGCACTCGCGGAGTACATCGAAAAAGTTCAAAGAAACACGTTTTGTGATTGAGGACCTGGGGTGGACACCATTAAAACAAATGCGTTTGTCGCTGCGCCGGAATCTTCTCACGAAATTTCAATAACCAACTTTCTCCTCCGAATTCGAAAACATTTTATTGACGCCGACCTAAAGAGCGAGAAACGATCATCGTAATAAAATAAGGGAAAACCAGAGTTCACACAGAAAGATATAGGTGTTCGTTTATTCCACGCGCTGTTCGAGAGTGGAATAATAGATAATTATTGTGAAGGTGGTTCGATGAACCCTCTGCCAGGCACTTAAATGTGGCTTGCAGAGTGTCGATGTAGGTGTAGATGAACAGTGACGTATTCTCTGCGAATTGATTACTTTACTGAAACATTATGTAAAAAATCCAGGTAGCTGCTGTAGTAGTGTAATGTTCTCTATAAAGGTGTTTGTAGACCGAATGCTTCAGTTTGAAAATTGTATTCAAAATAAAATTTCTCCTTCACAAAATCTAATATGAAACATTTTACATTAAGTTCAAAATCAGTGAACTTCTCAGCTGTTCTACAATTCTCACTTACTGTCGTAATTAAAAATATTTGGACTGTTACATGACAAAAAGTCTGACATAGTTTGACAAAATAGATTCCAAAATGCAACTCCTCTCTATCAGGATGACAAAACACAAGAAGTATTACAAATCGGGTGTACCTAATCAACCTATACGTTAAATCCGATGGAAAATATTTGGTTCCTGCATTCAAGGGTCAGCACTGTAAAAATTAGCGAAATCCACACTGCGTTGCTGCATACTTTAAAATAAATAAACAAAATTTTATTACCTTACAGATTTGTGCCAGTTGCTTTCCCCTTGAGTTACAGTATCAATCCATTACCCTTCTCTAATTGCCATGGGCAATGGTCAATATTTGTTAACGGTCAGTATCACTTCAATTCTTGATAATCTTACAGCCTCACAAATTAATAACACACTTTACACTTTTATATAAATGACTACGACTTAACTTTTACTTGCTCTGTGTGAGTACAAACAGTATCATTCGTCAATAGACCAACAACTAAATTTTCCCGGTTTGCCACTTGCTTTAAGTCTCACATCCTACCTATAACAGGGTGCAACGGCAACTGCTATCGCGCTCTGTGCGCACCTACTTACAGTCTATTCTGCCACTCAGGCAACATCTTTGGTTCAGTTGTATCAAAAAATACAGTCTCTTCTACCGATGACAATCGTTTCTGGTAATTTTTCCGGAGTTATACTGCAAAATCGGGCTCCACGTACAAGTGGACCCCTCACAGTAGTTTAATGTTTTTGTTATGATGGATCCATTTCGGGTAG
This sequence comes from Schistocerca piceifrons, assembly GCF_021461385.2. Lineage (NCBI taxonomy): Eukaryota > Metazoa > Arthropoda > Insecta > Orthoptera > Acrididae > Schistocerca > Schistocerca piceifrons. The sequence goes on along the minus strand of NC_060147.1, from coordinate 78,526,820 downwards.
ATTGCCATCTTCAGACTATCTCCATATATCATGAGTGGTTGCTGTCACTGTGTTGTATTGCAAGTACATTTAGCATTCTTATGGTGAAAGTTACAGGGCTGATGACTCAAAAACTGCTATAAGCTGTTTTGTGGTTTTCTGAGAAAAACGTACCTGAATAATGAAAATGATAATTCTGAAAAAATACTCTTTATAGTTGAACTTACTTTTTCCTTGCCGTGCCCTGCATCAGAAGGCTCCAGAACTGCACTAAGCATTCTTCTTTTCTTCAAGACTTCTATTCTGGCTTCTTCTTTTATGTCTTTTGTGTGTGTTCTCTTCAAGATGTCTCGAGTTCCTGCTCCAGTCTTCAAGCCCATTCTCTGCAATACTTTTGTTCTCTCCTTGCCACCATTAATGCAATAATTGCGTCATAAACTGCAATTTTAACTATCATAGCTGAGCAGAACGTTGTTTTGGGGCTACGTTTCCAAATAAGGGCGTTTAGAGAATCATTAGGATTCTGCGTTTTGCCATGAACTCACTTTTTCAGATGCTCGAGGCTGGACAGAAACCTGAATGTTGGCTTGATGACGTCCAGATCGATTCAAGAAGTCTTTCCTTGTGATTCTAAGGAATGCCATCCCTCTGGGCATGCCAAAAATACTGAAGAATCTCTTCGCCAAGTGGGCGTGGCAGGATGAACACATTTCTTTTTTTGTGTGGCATTTACACTACTGCCCATTACAATAGCTACACCACGAAGATGCTGCGATATGCAAATGATTAGCTTTTCAGAGCATTAACACAAGGTTGGCGCCGGTGGTGACACATCGTGCTGACATGAAGAAAGTTTCCAACCGATTTCTCATACACAAACAGCAGTTGACCGGCGTTGCCTGGTGAAACGTTGTTGTGATGCCTTGTGTAAGGAGGAGAATTGCCTACCATCACGTTTCCGACTGTGATAAAGGTCGGATTGTAGCCTATCGCGATTGCGGTTTATCGTATCGCGACATTGCTGCTCGTGTTGGTCGAGATCTAATGACTGTTAGCAGAATATGGAATCGGTTGTTTCAGGAGGGTAATACGGAACGCCGTGCTGGATCCCAACGGCGTCGTATCACTAACAGTCGAGATGACAGGCATCTTATCCGCATGGCTGTAACGGATCGTGCAGCCACGTCTCGATCTCCGAGTCAACAGATGGGGACGTTTGCAAGACAATAACCACTGCACGAACAGTTCGACGGCGTTCGCAGCAGCATGGACTATCAGCTCGGAGACCATGGCTGCGGTTACCCTTGACGCTGCATCACAGACAGGAGCGCCTGCGATGGTGGACTCAACGACGAACCTGGGTGCACGAGTGGCAAAACGTAATTTTTTTGGATGAATCCAGGTTCTTTTTACAGCATCATGATGGTCGCATCCGTGTTTGGCGACATCGCGGTGAACGCACATTGGAAGCATGTATTCGTCATCGCCATACTGGCGTATCACGCGGCATGATGGTATGGGGTGCCATTGGTTACACGTCTCGGTCACCTCTTGTTCGCACTGACGGCACTTTGAACAGTGGACGTTACATTTCAGATGTGTTACGACCGGTGGCTCTACCCTACATTTCAGGAGGATAATGCACGACCGCATGTTGCAGGTCTTGTACGGTCCTTTCTGGATACAGAAAATGTTCGACTGCTGCCCTGGCCAGCACATTCTACACATCTCTCACCGATTGAAAACGTCTGGTCAATGGTGGCCGAGCAACTCGCTCGTCACAATACGCCAGTCACTACTCTTGATGAACTGTGGTATCTTGTTGAAGCTGCCTGGGCAGCACGCCATCCAAGGTCTGTTTGACTCTAATGCCCAGGCGTATCAAGGCCGTTATTACGGCCAGAGGTGGTTGTTTTGGATACTGATTTCTCAGGATCTATGCACCCAAATTGCGTGAAAATGTAATCACATGTCAGTTCTAGTATAATATATTTGTACAATGAACATCCGTTTATCATCTGCATTTCTTCTTGGTGTAGCAATTGTATTGGCCAGTAGTGTATGCGATTTGCATTATGATACTTCAGGGCGTATTGCCAATGAGTTGTACCACTGAATAAAAAATGACTCTAAGTTTGGCATTTTTTTCACATTTTCATGCACGTCTCCCCTTAAGGAAGGACGTGCAGCAGGCTGTTCTGCTTCAGCGAGGGTGGAAGAATTCCTACGCGCACCCACCGTCTGTCACTCCAGTTATCCAACCAACGAAAATCGAACGCCTGCCTCCTCGGGCGCTGTCGGTGTCTTAATTAAAGCAATCTTCCCTTTCACCCTCCCTAATTTACCCCCCTCTCCACCCCCACCCCCCCACACCCCACACACACAAACAGCCGAGGCATCTCGACTTGGCTCCTCCCGCTAATTCAGCCGGCATCCGAACAATTTTCTGTCGTGTCAGTCAACAGCGAGCTCTGATAACTTCCGGGTTCTCTCCCCCATAACAGAACTGTCCGCCCCTAACAAAGACTTGCTGTCTACCGTCTTCATTAAGACAGTCAAGACTTCTTTCTTAAGCTCCTTCCTTAAGCTACGTTCCTCAAGGGATTAAATAGTGATGCTACAGAGTGACAATAACTGAACTACGTGGTGCACACACTTTATTCAAGATCTCAACATCACTACAGATTTTCGGATTTAGATTATGACATGTTCGAAATGGCTGACATCATTGGCGATGATGTGGCGCAGACGAATAGCGGAATCCTGCATGACCCGCTTAAGTGTACGAACATCGCTGCTGTCGATGACGCCCTGAATGGCTGTTTTCAGCTCAGCAATCGTTTTGGGGCTATTGCTGTACACCTTGTCTTTAATATGACAACGGCCTTGCCGCAGTGGATACACCGGTTCCCGTGAGATCACCAAAGTTAAGCGCTGTCGGGCGTGGCCGGCACTTGGATGGGTGACCATCCAGGCCGCCATGCACTGTTACCATTTTTCGGGGTGCACTCAGCCCCGTGATGCCAATTGAGGACCTATTCGACCGAATAGTAGCGGCTCCGGTCACAGAAAACCATCAAAACGACCGGGAGAACGGTGTGCTGACCACACGCCCCTCCTATCCGCATCCTCAGCTGAGGATGACACGGCGGTTGGATGGTCTCTATGGGCCACTTGTGGCCTGCAGCCGGAGTGCTTGTCTTTAATATAGTCCCACAAAAAGGAATCACGTGTCCAGCCCGGAGAATATGGTGGCTAATCGATGCCCATGCCAATGGCCTCTGGGTGCCCCAGAGCCAGAATGCGGTTCCCAAAGTGCTCCTCCAGGACATCAAAAACACTCTGCTTCGACAGGGTCGAGCTCCGTCTAGTATGAACCACATCTTGCCGAATTTATGATCACTTTGGGTAATAGAGATGAAATTATCTTCCAAAATCTTCACGTACCATTTGGTAGTCATCAAGGAATATCGCACCGACTATTCCGTGACTGGACATTGCACACCACACAGTCACCAGTTCATCGCCAAATGCAGATTCTCAGTTCCCCCAAATGCACCAGTTTTGCATATTGGGGCAATTCACCTGGGTTTCCCTTTGTAAACGAACATTTGCTTTGCTACCCTGAATTTCAGTTCCTACCGTATTCACCATGGACTGTACACTAACTTTGGTGCCACTAACAGCCTTTACATTCGAGCAGCATTTCTTTGGGTTCTGCGAAAGATCACTCGACAATATTCTGCTACGGTAGTCACTGAAGGCATCAAGCATTGCTCTCTAGACAGGCGAATGCCTTTCATTCAGCGCCTCTCTATCTATAGCTCTACGCTTCGTTTTACGCCTATATCCGTGGCGTACCTTTGTCCATCAGAGTCGCCTGCTGTAACCTAAGTCATACAAGATGGATCCCCACACTGTAACCCCAGAATTGGAAGACTGAGACCGTAGATGGGCATGCGGGGTTCTGCAAAACCGCGATTCATCGCTGAACAGCATACTACGCCATTCATCAACTGCAGGTAACGCATAGGATGGTTATTCCCTAGGCTGGTTGCTGCTTCTCTCTGACCAATGCTGTGAGACGACACAGAATGTTGCAGGGAGTCTATTATTGCAGACGCGGCTGTCAAGGCATTACAACGTGACTGATTCATGATAAAGTGATGCTTCCTTGAGGTGGTTGTACATGGTCGACCAGAACCTTGGCAACGAGCTTGTCTGCCCTCATGCCCCCATGCGGCCCAACATCTGGCCATTGTCACACCCAAATGCCCAACAAATCTGGATACTGCAATATTCGACCAGCCGACCAAATGGAGGCCCTTTCAAACTCTGTCTGGTGCTGATGATGCTGCCTCACACAAGTATGGAGCATCTGTGTCCTGCACAGTGATCATTCAAAAACTGATGATGTTCATGCCATTGTATCCTATCAGGTCCAAACTGTGAACAACACTAACGCACTCTGGTGACCATACTACCTGTGACAGAGAAATGCAACTTTAATCATTGCCATACATGCTGATGGTGTTTACATGCATGAAGTTATGCGGTATGTGACCATGCCTCCTGCATCCTTCAATTTTTTTGTCAGGCTGTGTGAAACGTAGCCATCGAATGGCCTTGCCACAGTGGTGACACCGGTTCCCGTCAGGTCAGCGAAGTTAAGCACTGTCGGGTTTGGATAGCACTTGGATGGGTCACCATCCGGGTCTGCCGAGTGCTGTTGGCAAGCAGGGCGCACTCAGATCCTTATGAGGCAAATTGAGGAACTACTTGATTGAGAAGTAACAGCACCAGTCATGAAAACTGACAATGGGTGGGAGAACCCCATGCACATCCAATTACACCTAAGGTCTGAGGATGACACGGCGGTCGGTCGGTGTCGTTGGGCCTTCAAGGTGTCTTCGGCCGGTGCTTGTTTTTGTTTGATTGTGTGAAAAATACCTGTTACTATTAAAATGTGGAAGTGGACGATGGATTAAAATAGTTATTTCAATTTAGAGAGAGCTCTTCTCCCTTAAGATTTAACTGCAGGTCCACTCACTGTCAGAATATGATAATCATTTAAAAGGAAGCGTAGTGAATAACTATCTTCTACGTCTAACATGTCGACCATGGAGACAGAGTAGGGCTTCTGATTTATTAATAAGATTTTCATCTCATTCTTCCACAATTACACTAAAGAAAAGGGATGGAACTGCAATATAGAAATCGTGAGTTACTTTTCAACATATGGTCTGAATGATTTATTAAACAATAAGATTGAATATGGACCAAGTACAGACAAAACAGCAGCATTCACAAAATGATAAGTAGGTGTGGTCCCCTACTTTACACGAAGATTCAGTGAAATGCATCAGGGCACCAAATCGAACAATAATGTGGTTTTCTTTGGGAAACCAAGGGGGAAGGGAACAGGAAAACGAATCTAGAGCTCGTACATCGGCTTATGCCACGACACACCAACACATCGAAATAAATACCTCATTTTTATTATCAAAACTACCGCAAAACACAATGACTACACAGCAGAGAGTATCTTGGCTAGAGATGTGATACAGAACGTGTGCTGATGAACACATGGCAGCACATGGCAGAAAACATACGAAGAAAAGACCCAGTTGTAGCTTCGGCAAAACATACAGATATGTAGTAAAACCAAAGATGCAGACGTCTTATCTGCCTACCCAACGCTTTTATGTGCTATTGTACCAGCTCTGATGACCAAAGCTGACCTCTCTGTCTTTCTGCTTTTCCCTAAAGCTGTTGGCAAAACTGGAGGAGCAGACGAAACTACATTAGTAGACAGCTACTTGCTACTCTCACGAGATCTCACAGTCATTCGTTTCAGTCACGCATCCCAAATAATGGATGTGGGGTAATTCTAGTGGTCACTTATTTGTAACATAATAAAAAAAAAAGAGAAGGCATATCCATGTAAGCGACGCACTTCCTTCTGAGAGAGTAGTGGCGCACAAGCACCAGATACCATTATATAGGCATAGAGACGAAAACAGTCTTGTGGGTGTAATGAGTAGCGTCACTGTTATAAACTGAATTGATTCGTGGGGGTGGTGGTTCGCGTCTTGACCCATCCAAAAATTTTTTCCTAGCATTCGCGTTTTTATTAGGGTCTGATACTGTATTATTAGTTTAATATAAGTATATACTATAATATTTGATATTATGTAAATATAAGCTCACCTTTTTTTGAGGGGCAACTTTGTTCGATTGGCTTAATCTACAGGACAGCTTGCGCTACTTGTACGAAGATGTTTTCTCCTTATTCTTTTACGCTTCGTAATTCACGTGTTGCAAAGGTTCTGGGTAAGAACAGTGATCAAGTAAGACTGACCTTGGGGTTTTACTAAAATGTTGTTGTTGTTGTTGTGGTCTTCAGTCCTGAGACTGGTTTGATGCAGCTCTCCATGCTACTCTATCCTGTGCAAGCTTCTTCATCTCCCAGTACCTACTGCAACCTACATCCTTCTGAATCTGCTTAGTGTATTCACCTCTTGGTCTCCCTCTACGATTTTTACCCTCCACGCTGCCCTCCAATACTAAATTGGTGATCCCTTGATGCCTCAGAACATGTCCTACCAACCGATCCCTTCATTTGGTCAAGCTGTGCCACAAACTTCTCTTCCCCCCAATTCTATTCAATACTTCCTCATTAGTTATGTGATCTACCCATCTAATCTTCAGCATTCTTCTGTAGCACCACATTTCGAAAGCTTCTATTCTCTTCTTGTCCAAACTATTTATCGTCCATGTTTCACTTCCATACATGGCTACACTCCATACAAATACTTTCAGAATTGACTTCCTGACGCTTAAATCTATACTCGATGTTAACAAATTTCTCTTCTTCGGAAACGCTTTCCTTGCCATTCCAATCTACATTTTATATCCTCTCTACTTCGACCATCATCAGTTATTTTGCTCCCCAAATAGCAAAACTCCTTTACTACTTTATGTGTCTCATTTCCTAATCTAATTCCCTCAGCATCACCCGACTTAATTTGACTACATTCCATTATCCTCGTTTTGCTTTTGTTCATGTTCATCTTATATCCTCCTTTCAAGACGCTATCCATTCCATTCAACTGCTCTTCCAAGTCCTTTGCTGTCTCTGACAGAATTACAATGTCATCGGCGAACCTCAAAGTTTTTACTACTTCTCCATGAATTTTAATACCTACTCCGAATTTTTCTTTTGTTTCCTTTACTGCTTGCTCAATATACAAATTGAATAACATCGGGGAGAGGCTACAACCCTTCCTCACTCCCTTCCCAACAACTGCTTCCCTTTCATGTCCCTCGACTCTTATAACTGCAATCTGGTTTCTGTACAAATTGTAAACAGCCTTTCGCTCCCTGTATTTTACCCCTGTCACCTTCAGAATTTGAAAGAGAGTATTCCAGTTAACATTGTCAAAAGCTTTCTCTAAGTCTACAAATGCTAGAAACGTAGGTTTGCCTTTCCTTAATCTTTCTTCTAAGATAAGTCGTAAGGTCAGTATTGCCTCACGTGTTCCAGTATTTCTGCGGAATCCAAACTGAACTTCCCCGAGGTTGGCTTCTACCAGTTTTTCCATTCGTCTGTAAAGAATTCGTGTTAGTATTTTGCAGCTGTGGCTTATTAAACTGATTGTTCGGTAATTTTCACATCTGTCAACACCTGCTTTCTTTGGGATTGGAGTTGTTATATTCTTCTTGAACTCTGAGGGTATTTCGCCTGTCTCATACATCTTGCTCACCAGATGGTAAAGTTTTGTCAGCAGTGGCTCTCCCAAGGCCGTCAGTAGCTCCAATGGAATGTTGTCTACTCCCGGGGCCTTGTTAAGACTCAGATCTTTCAGTGCTCTGTCAAACTCTTCACGCAGTATCGTATCTCCCATTTCATCTTCATCTGCATCCTCTTCCATTTCCATAATATTGGCCTCAAGTACATCGCCGTTGTATGGACCCTCTATATACTCCTTCCACCTTTCTGCTTTCCCTTCTTTGCTTAGAACTGGGTTTCCATCTGAGCTCTTGATGTTCATAAAAGTGGTTCTCTTATCTCCAAAGGTCTCTTTAATTTTCCTGTAGGCAGTATCTATCTTACCCCTACTGAGATACGCCTCTACATCCTTACATTTGTCCTCTAGCCATCCCTGCTTAGCCATTTTGCGCTTCCTGTCGATCTCATTTTTGAGACGTTTATATTCCATTTTGCCTGCTTCATTTACTGCATTTTTATATTTTCTCCTTTCATCAATTAAATTCAATATTTCTTCTGTTACCCAAGGATTTCTACTAGCCCTCGTCTTTTTACCTACTTGATCCTCTGCTGCCTTCACTACTTCATCCCTCAAAGCTACCCATTCTTCTTATACTGTATTTCTTTCCCCCATTCCTGTCAATTGTTCCCTTATGCTCTCCCTGAAACTCTGTACAACCTCTGGTTCTTTCAGTTTATCCAGGTCCCATCTACTTAAGTTCCCACCTTTTTGCAGTTTCTTCAGTTTTAATCTACAGGTCATAACCAATAGATTGTGGTCAGAGTCCACATCTGCCCAAGGAAATGTCTTACAATTTAAAACCTGGTTCCTAAATCTCTGTCTTACCATTATATAATCTATCTGATACCTTTTAGTATCTCCAGGGTTCTTCCATGTATACAACCTTCTTTCATGATTCTTAAACCAAGTGTTAGCTATGATTAAGTTGTGCTCTGTGAAAAATTCTACCAGGCGGCTTCCTCTTTCATTTCTTACCCCCAATCCATATCCACCTACTACGTTTCCTTCTCTCCCTCTTCCTACACTCGAATTCCAGTCACCCATGACTATTAAATTTTCATCTCCCTTCACTATCTGAATAATTTCTTTTATTTCATCATACATTTCTTCAATTTCTTCGTCATCTGCAGAGCTAGTTGGCATATAAACTTGTACTACTGTAGTAGGTGTGAGCTTCGTATCTATTTTGGCCACAACAATGCGTTCACTATGCTATTTGTAGTAGCTTACCCGCATTCCTATTTTCCTATTCATTATTAAACCTACTCCTACATTACCCCTATTTGATTTTGTGTTTATAACCCTGTAGTCACCTGACCAGAAGTTTTGTTCCTCCTGCCATCGAACTTCACTAATTCCCACTATATCTAACTTTAACCTATCCATTACCCTTTTTAAATTTTCTAACCTACCTGCCCGAGTAAGTGATCTGACATTCCACGCTCCGATTCGTAGAACGTCAGTTTTCTTTCTCCTGATAACGACATCCTCTTGAGTAGTCCCCGCCCGGAGATCCGAATGGGGGACTATTTTACCTCCGGAATATTTTACCCAAGAGGACGCCATCATCATTTATCCATATAGTAAAGCTGCATGACCTCGGGAAAAATTACGGCCGTAGTTTCCCCTCGCTTTCAGCCGTTCGCAGTACCAGCACAGCAAGGCCGTTTTGGTTATTGTTACAAGGCCAGTCAATCATCCAGACTGTTGCCCCTGCAACTACTGAAAAGGCTGCTGCCGCTCTTCAGGAACCAAACGTTTGTCTGGCCTCTCAACAGGTACCCCTCCGTTGTGGTTGCACCTACGGTACGGCTATCTGTATCGCTGAGGCACGCAAGCCTCCCCACCAACGGCAAGGTCCATGGTTCGTGGGGGGGAGGTACTAAAATGTGGGAATGATGAAATAATGTTTGTCTTATGCGGAGAAGTATTCCAAATTTGAACCGCACTGTTTGTAATGGAACGTTTATAAGCCTGTGTCCTTATTGATTGGACATGGTACTTTCCTTTTCGTGGACAATGGAGGAAATGTGCGTTTTAATAGAGCTAACGTGGGAATTTTACGCGCGCCCGTTGAGTAAACAGTGTGATTTACGAACTAGAAACATCCCTCATCTGCCGCTGGAGTGCGTTGCGATCACGTATAGCACGTTGGGGCCCACGTACCGTATGCACAAGTCGCATCGTTCCTGAGCGTTCAGCAGCACATTGGACTTGACACGCTCAACGTTAACGTTCGACAGCACGGTCCGTGTGCCGACGGCCTTAGGCCAATTGAGGAGCTGATTGATTGAGAAGTATAGTCTGTCTTTAAACTCAAGAGTGAGCAACGCTTTTGGTGGGGAAAGTGGTCTTTCCCGGAAGAACGTTGCCACCGGCCTGCAGGGGGACCCAAAATCTGTTGCCCGTTATCTGTCTAGCGGTGTAGATTGGCGTGCGGTGATGTACGTCGTTTCTGTTCGTGGGATCTTAGTTGCTAGTGTCAGTCAATTAACTTTGTATAATTGCTGATATACTTCGATTTCCGGAAGTGATGGATAATCGTCTAGCATTGCAAGAAAATGTGCAGAATATGAGGAAGAGGAGGTATTTGCGAAGTAACGAGCGTTCGATCGTCTCTAATGTTATTACAGCGTGTATTAAAGAGGCGACACAAAAAGAACTATTGGCTAATATTACCAGTCCCAATCAAAGGGCTGCAATTTATGCAAACGTCAGCCTCGCGCAATCGGACACATAAGGAAGGAAAGTGAAAATAAGCTGCATGGTTTACTGGAATCGCCACGAAGGAAAACTAATAATTTTGGGAGGAAACCCATCGTTATAGACAGTTTCAAAATCATGTAAAACCTTTGATGCTTATGGTACACTAAATCTCTATCTCGGTCACAATTCAACTGATTCTAAGACAAATTGCTTAAAACATGTGCCCAATAGCTATTCCAAACACTATTGAAATTTTCTTCGGAACATGTACACCGATTCTGGACTTCCAAGCAAAAAGCTTGACCTACGAGGTGCACTTTATTTGTTAATCTACAGCAATGTTATCCTCTCCATATAATCCTCATTACATACTGTACACTTATGCTAGTGCATTTTCCAATTCCCGAAACACTTTACGAACTGTTTCTTCGTGATAGTTTATAGGTCTCTTAACTGTGCATTTTTAATCTCATCCATGCTTGTAAAACCGCTGTCCTTTAAGGCCTGCTTTGAATTTTTTGTACCAATTGTATGCCCTTGGTTTACTCATAACAGGTTCACCAAAAGCAATATTTAACATTTCTAAGAATTTCATACATTTTATTCCATTCTTCTAACAAAATTTAATGGAAGTTCTCTAATGTATTTTTCTACAAAACAAATATTCGTTGATGCTGCCACAACACATGTAACCTTTTTGACAACTGACAACAGAGTAAATACCCAATACGCATTATATTGTACACATACTTTTGAGACAGCGATAAAAAAGTAGTGCCAATCGAACTAATAGAACACACAAAATTATAAATTTCTGCTTACTTTTTAAACACTCTTCGAGTTGCAAGAATTGTTAAGTTTAAATGCAGTTGGGTTGGGGTTGGGTTGTTTGGGGGAGGAGACCAGACAGCGAGGTCATCGGTCTCATCGGATTAGGGAAGGAAGTCGGCCGTGCCCTTTCACAGGAACCATCTCGGCATGTGCCTGGAGCGATTTAGGGGAAATCATGGAAAACCAAATCAGGATGGGCGGACGCGGGATTGAACCATCGTCCTCCCGAATGCGAGTCCACTGTGCTAGCCACTGCGCCGGCCGAAGTGGCCGTGCGGTTAAAGGCGCTGCAGTCTGAACCGCAAGACCGCTACGGTTGCAGGTTCGAATCCTGCCTCGGGCATAGATGTTTGTGATGTCCTTAGGTTAGTTAGGTTTAACTAGTTCTAAGTTCTAGGGGACTAATGACCTCAGCAGTTGAGTCCCATAGTGCTCAGAGCCATTTGAACCATTTTGCTAGCCACTGCACTACCTCGCTACGTCCTTCAAAGAAAACTTCTACCTTTTAGTATAAACACAAAGAAGGAACAAGCCTTAAATTCTAAATATTGATTGCATTGTATGGGGTTCGTTTTACGAATAGCAATAGAGGAACACACATTCATGAACAGTCATTCAGTCCTATGTTTGTAGTAGAATCCTGACTTCCGTTCTTATGTTAATATTATTTACTCTATAATGTGTTTCGAAACAAGCTACGTTTTTTGTATTCCTTCTGGTCTTAAGGGGCTCCGGAACGCCCTATACTTGCAATGTTAAAATAGCGCTTATAAATTACATCTTTCCTCACAAAGTATTTGAGGTAGGAAGTTGAACTTTTTACAGATTATTTATTGGAATATGGGCTACAACTTAACACAGGGATTTTACAAAATTTTAGTTCAGTTATTAAAGATGATTTTTTTTCAATTATAATGAAAATTCAACATTTTTTTGTAATTTTTTATTTATGTATTCAAAAATATACAGTTTTTTGGAAAAAGGCTGTGTTAAATTATGCAGAAGGTACTGTGTAACATTTACTGAAAGTTTGAAACAAATGTTTGGAAGATCCTTAGAAAACATGTAATTAGTATGAGAAAATAAAAGTTTTGGGAATCGAGCGACAAAGATTGGATTAACTTTTTAGTGCATTCCAGGTCCATAGGATGGATTATCTTCATCCTCTGCAAACTCCTCCTCCAG